>NC_063285.1:2953974-3282194 GCF_910591885.1 Bombus terrestris
ACCAAATATTTTTTTATATATCTTGAATTCTTGCAGTCTTAAATGAATTATTCGCAAATTCTCGTAAGATACCATTGAGATCTCATCAACAATCAACTATCTTTTATGACGTCACTTTCGTTCCTCCTGTTCAAACTTTTGTCCTGTCACGCGGTTATAGCAGTGCCTTTCTCAATAGGCAAGGGGAAACAGACAGATACAAAATTATCCCAAATATTTCAACGACAGTAACGTCAATCTTTATATATGTCGGAGATGTAGGGACATCGGGCCTTTCTTTAGGAAGATCCCCAATACTTGAGCTCGAGGTGACGTAACTGGTCGCCGAACGTAGCCACGGTCACGGGATGAACGAAATGTCTTACAGAGGAGGTACCGATGTTGAGGGATACGCTGTATAAGCAATCAAGTCTCGATCAGGAGCAATGCTGGTTTACGCGGGACTGCCTAGTTACGGCGCTTGGGAATTTGTTGATATTCCCGATCTATATGTATTTGACATATGTGACTGTATCTGTCTTTTATTTTGCAATCACCTTAGAGAGTTTACTGTCATCATCTTGGCTGTCAGTCTGAAAGTAACCCAGCGTCTGAGTTAACGTGTCTGCGTGCTACAAAATGTATTCCATTGTACAAAGAGTTTACCCGTTGACCGTGGATTCGTTATTGAGCCCAGGAACATTGTCAATAGCTTTCGTTATACTTATTAATTATTTCACGCCTAAAATTTCTAACGATAACCCGACATATAAATCTAAGTGGTCATTGTATATTCTTTAGTCGGCATAAATCGTCACAGGATACGATCTTCTGCGAATTATTCATTTTCGACGGAAATCTGTTCGCCGCGAAGTGATGTCTGACGCACTATTAAGTTATAGAAATATGCTTCTCTGTCACTGTTCAAAGTATAATACTGCTGGCGCAGTATAGCTGGTTTATTCCTTATTCGCATACAGCACTGGATAGCCCACACAATTGTTTATTCATTAATAAGTATAAAGAAACGAAACAAGAGTAATAAATAGATAGAAAGAAATTACCGCCTTATCAATAACAATGAAAACCGTTTTACGTTCACCCTGTATTATTGGTCGCTACACTAAAGAATGTATAATAAGATGAAAAATCTTTTCCAAAGAAATATTATCAATTTTGAAATGCATTGCAAAGTGACAAATAATTTTCTTTGTATTTATACAAATAAGGAATATTACAAGAATTAAATAATGTCAACCATATTTATATTTTATTTATACGCACGTATAACAATAGTTAGGATTACTCATTCACTTACTAAACAGCATATTATATATACCGCAACCTTTTCGAAGGTGGCGCAAAATTAAAGATACTACAATATATAGACATATCCTAAATACATATATAAAGATAACCTTTATTGTTAAGATGAGTACAAAGTGTAAGGAGAAGGGTTAAAACTTTACAAAGATGCCTGGATTTCAACTGAAGCGTTTAGCACACAATACGATGGAAAAACGGTCAGGGCATATTTAGGGATGCTTAACTGTTTCAGAGCTCGTGATGGTCTGGACTGTCTCTAAGTTTCCAAAGAGGCTAATTGAGAAAGTCGTAAAATAACCGTCTACAGCCATTCCTGACAATAGTGACGACCTTGATAATAGTCACGAATTTACGACTTCTCATTAACATAAACGAAAGAAATACGAACTACAGAACGAATCCAAACAGAGCTTGTCAGTACGATGTAGTCAAATGAAATGCAAGATATTCCGACGGCAAAATCAAACCAAAACTGATGTAACAATAAATCTAAAATAATGCGATGCATACGTAGACACGGATTTCCGATAAATATTACAAAAATATATTCTTAACCTATGTATATCGCATGGGTATACACACATATCGAAAATATCGCCGGCGAATTTACCTTCATTTTCGAGGTAATCACGCAAATACAAAAGTAAAATGACAGAAGGTGTGCTTTATAAATAATCGAATTATTAATTGTTAATTATCCTCTGAAATGCAAAATTTCATCTGATCGACTCTTACTATTCCTGTAAAGGGCATACGTGTTAATTAAAACCCACCTATATCTGTAACAACATATCTATTTTTCTCTAAAATCTTTTTAATAACGTAGGGGCTTTCAAATTTCGGTACCAATTCCTTATCTACTCCCGGTGCGACGTCCGAATCACGTATCCGATCATCACGTATCGTCGATTTTGATACCCTGTCGCATTTTTATGTTTTCTGTCGTAGACGCGTTCATTTTCTTGCTCAGGCTTGTCACTTATTCCTGTCGCTTAATGAAGCCAAGCTGATTTATTTCAAACAACAATTGCGAAAGACTTTCTCCCGTTGACCTGCAAATTGTATTGTTCTAGGCGAATTCGACTGGACTCTAGACTCAAGACTGCCATTTCCCGGGTGTTTCCGACAATTTTGCCAGCATCGGTGTTCCGTTTGCCTGTGGAGTACCGAATGTAACATGTTCGACCGCATTATTAGTTAGGAATTCTTTGAATGGCCCAGCCGAGAAAACAAAAGCCTCGATTGCTAATTACTCGTCTGGGTCTACTTTAAGTTCTAAAATATTTCGTCATGAAAACTCATATTGGTAAACACCAACCTTTTATGTCTTTGTCGACTGGCATGGGCATAACCGTTTGAAAAGGTACGTTACCTTTTCTCAACTACGCAAATATCCTTCGATTTTACCACTAGTCGGCGAAAACTTTGAGCATTTCAAACAATTGCCAAAATATTTCTGTCTTACTTTCTGTCAACAAATGTACTCTACTAATACTTTCGACGATTTTATTGAATCCTAAATGATATTATTTTCCAATTACAGCTCGTGCTAATCGCTGATGGAATCGAAGATCGAGCATCCTCCGATCGGCCCAATATCAATGGTCAGCGGCCATCGAGCGTGCGATCAGTTCGTTTTTATTGCCAGACACAGCTAAATTTCTAAACTAAACAAGTACCTTCAGCTCCCCAATGGTAAGTTTTATTATTATTATTATTATTATTATTATTTAATTTGTACTTTACCATTTGTCCGGCTGGAAATTTGGTAAATTTTTCTAACTTAATTGCTAAATAATATGTGGATGGCTACCCCCAGCGGGATACCATCTTCGAGTTTGACTATTTTGTTTCTTTAGCGAGGTCAATGGGGTGTTTTCTTTTTAGTCTTCTATAAATGGTAAATGTGTTCAGATTTCTTCCACGCTATTTGTTTCTCAGGGTTGTATGTGTATATATATATGTCGGAGATGGAAAAGCACCGGAACCTCTCCTTGGATTCTCGGGAATACCGTAATGTCGTAATTTAGATTAAACAAATGTCGCTCCGATTGTTCGAGGTTTATGATAGTGAGCTTGGGCTCGAGGCGACAACCAGTCGCCGAACGTAGCCGCGGTCAAGGGATGAACGTTTTGTCTAACAAAGGCATGAAGTAACCCTATAGCTATCCTTAAAAGAAATACTTAGGACGGGGCACGACTGTAAGCGTTTCAACGATTTCTGTCCCGTGGCTCGCCACACGCAGACTCTATTCTTTGAGTAAGATGATTACCAGATGTCGACGCGTCTCCACAGTACATGTTCAGCTAGCCCGAGGACCCGCTATAAATCTTAAGATCTGTTTAACTAAAGTCCTTCAAACCGACAAACAGTCCTCGTCCCAACTACGAGAAAATAGGAGAAATCTATTTTTCTCACCAACGACGCTTCCTCTTCTCGAACTTTCTCTTAAGGGCGGCTAGCACCCTTCCCTAACCACCAACATGGAAATTGACCAATTAACAGTAACGCCAATTTCCCTCACTTTCCGAATGAAGGCTTTTCTCCACGAATCCGATGATTTCGTGCCCTTAGGCACACCCGTCATAGTTTTCCTCGACAGCGTTACCGTGATGGAGAACCACTCTCCGGTACGATCTCGACGACGATTCAAGTAACTCTCGGATACGTAGTGATTGCCCCACGCATTAACATTGAGTACAACTTAGACGCTAAAGAAGAGTAGAGTTCGTCATCCCGTTGACCGTGGATTCGTTATTGAGCCTAGGATCATTGTCATTAGCTTCTCGAGTATCAATTTATCGCGATTACTTGTCCAATTCCAACATGGTCATGTTTGCACTAGTAAATATCTCCTCTATTGCATAGTGATCACGTCTAGTGTCAATAGGGATTCGTTTACGCCCTTAACCCTAACTCTAATCGTAACGCCAACCCGACATATATATATATATATATACACATATACAGGGCGATACTCTACAGCTGGAGAAAAATTTAAGAGGCGATTCTTCAAGCTAAAATAAGATGCAAATCAAGAATAAAAAGATTGCGTTTTCAGCTTTGTTTTTTAGTTATTGTCAATTAAAACTTAGCCGAAATGTCTCTGTGTCCGAGCAAACCTCCTTAACTGAACAAAAGTAGGTCAGCCTAAACAGCGAGACGCACAGGGATCCTCAAATCGAACGACACATAGGCTTGCCTAGCACAAATCGTAGAAAAGGATATTATGACATTTGACGACGTAAACCATCTTGCGCGACGCTTTGTAAGAAAAATCGTAAATGAATGACAAATAATATTTAAAAGTGAAAGAAATCAAAACGTTTAAAAAACTAAAAACGGAAAGGCTCAAAAATATCTACAGTAGAATAACCTAAACCTCTACTAAATTAAACTTTATGTTTGTTCTTTATGTTTGACTGTTGAAATGATCCTGCCCTTCCAGAACTGTTTTACCCTCCTACCAAATTTCTAAAATCTAAACATGTTATGTAACAAGATAGTAGTGGAGAGTCCATTCAGAAAGAAACTAATATTTAGTTGCGAATAACTAAAAAAACAGAGCCCGAAACGCAATTTTTTTTATCCTTGATTTTGACTTTATTTTAGTTTCAGGAATCACCCCTTAAATATTTTTACACCTGTGACCGAACATCCCGCATAATTCCATTAACGCGCACGCTATTAATACATTTACTGTAATTTGTATCAGTACAGATACAAGCTTTCTGTTATAATGTACTGTTATAAGGACTTTCTGTTATAATGTATTGCAATTTAATACAAATAAATATAAAGTTGACGAGATTTTAAATAATATAAATATAAACGAGTTGAAGTTTTATAGCATGGCACTCGAGCATTGCCATACCAAATGCAGGTTGCTGCAGTATACTTATTATACTGTAATATGTAAATAGAGTAATCTTAACCATTGTTATCAACGGGGATCAAGCGAACTTAAAACACCGTGCACAACCAACATACTCGAGGCTGTAAGAAATATCTGTCGTAATTCAATCAAAAATGAATATTATCTATGTATTGAGTTTGAGTTAGCTTCTCGAATCACTACGTGAAATAATAAAAAATATTATTTTCATAGAATAATGTTATCTAATTAATCATTCGCCTACTATTCTAATAATTGATTCGTTATTATTTCATGCAACTCAACCCTCTGGCAACGGCATTGAAAAATCTAAACCAAATCGGAAACATAGATCATATTCACTTTTAATTTAGCTGTAAATTATAATCATAGAGATATAAGGATAGAGTGCGAGGGCGAGCTGAGAAAGCGAAAGCGAAAGCGAAAGAGAACGCTGCATAAAGGCCTCTTGTGTCCTTGTCTAATAACGCATGCTCGTTCGTATAGCAAACATATAAGTGTATAGCCAACACAAACATTGTCAGTGTCATGCCTGATTAGACAAGGACAGAAGACACTTTTATGCAGCGTTCTTTCTACTCCTATATCGCATCCACTTACACGATAATTTAAGACTATATGACTCGCGTACTCTAACTCTTTGTATATCTATGGTTATAATAGACATTTATTGCAGTCTCACAGTTGTTAGAAATTTTGAGTTTTAGGACATGTCTAAGAATCATCGAAATGGAAAGGTAGGTAGCATTTCTGCACTTCCATCAAAATTACTATTAACAAATTGAACACTTTAAACACTCCATCCATTACATAAACCTCTATTATATAATTGTGATAGTATGACATATTTTTAATCTTCTAATCTATGACCAGAGAGGAAACTTCCTTTCTGCTGTGACGTCCATATCTCATAAAAAGGTTATTTGAAAGTTAGTGGTTTTCACGTTCGTGTTCTATGTATATATGTAGCGCTTAAAGTTCTAAAACAGACAACAATTTAAATATCCGTGAAGGTCACCTTTTATGAACATTGGAAGTTATAATTTAATTTTATACAAATAAGAAATCATTCATATTATAATATTGAAATATACATCTATACAGATATTGCATACATATGTATGTATGTTAGGTTAGAAAAATTTACCAAATATCCAGCTGGACAAATTGTAAAGTACAAATTAAATAAAAAAAAAAAAAAAAGAAAAAAAGAAAAAAAAAAGAAAAAAAGAAAAAAAAAAGAAAGAAAAGATATGTATCTATATATATATATATGTACAGCAAATTTCCAATTAGATGAATTTTTTACTGTATATTCCAAAAACAATATGTAAAACGATTTTAATTAATATTATCATTTGTCATTTTACATCTACCTATTTACAAAGTTACTGTGGACTTGTCTAAAACCACCAGAAATGAATAACATAGAAACTTAGGACTTTACCGTGTCGCTGCTGTTAATGTAAAAAGCACACGACCACAAAGTATTAGTAATAGTAGTTGGTAATATTAGTATTGCTAACTACTATTACTAGTAATAAATATTAGTAATAATGATTATGAAAACAGTCAATCATATACATTTTGAAAACATTTAGATTTTTTTTCTTTGGTTATACTAAAATAAATTCTCTCTTATTTAAGCAAACGGCTCAAAAAATATTTGTTTAGGTATACAATATAATGTATATCTCCTATATGATTATAAAATGGTACATGTAACTTAGAAGAAACCATGTTTAGAACCTCGTATGACTGGTTACTACTTACAGACTTATTAATATGTGTAAATATTTATAGTATATTTAAGAGATTTATGGCCTAACAAAATGATAAGCCTCATTAAATAGACATAGCGACAAATGATTTCTATCAGACTGTTTTAACATTATTAAGCAAACTATTAAGAATGATATTATTTTACAATTTTTATGTATAATAAAGATTTAGAGGTCGTCTTCAAATACTTTAACAAATTACTGAGTATCCTAAATCTAACTTACAAAAGGATATTATAAAAGATGTATACCAACTTTGTCTATCTGAAATATCTCTTATTACTTTAAATAACAGAAAACAGTAAGTTATAAAATATATTTAGATTCTAAAACAGATCTAATATGATGACAATGTATTTTCTTTTATATATATATATGGTGATATCATATACAAAAGATCTTCAGAGTCCTTTCAAGATCTTTTAAGACCTTCATGTCAGTTTCATTTTTTAGTGAAATGTCTTATATTCCAATTTCATAAAATGTTGAATAATGAACATAAAAGTACTTCATTAGATTAATTGTAAAATTCAGTGTTACTAAGATTCCTTCTATCTTTCTTTACAGAAAGATTAATTTTATTAGTGTTTTTTAGATGTGTATGTGTGCATATATTGTTTATCGTAATGAGGCTTGTAATTTAGTACAACCTTTGCTTAGATAAGTACACGTTTAATATTTTAGATACAAACAAACAGTAAATAGTGACTATTAGAAACAGCAGTGTTAGATTGTTGGCGTTATTCTTACAAGAATACTGATATTGAGACATTGTGAAAGTCTAAACCACACATATTTTTCATACCAGAAACACAATTTTTTGGCCTGCTCGAACCTTACAATTGTTATTTTTGGATGTTTTGTTGGGTAGTATATCAGTAACACTGCAAAATATAATAGAAATATTTCACAATGCAAGTAATAAATTCGACAAACTCAAATGTATGAGGAATTATTTTCAATATAATCCCTATTCTATTGAAGTCAGACATAAAAGTTATATGCCTTGACAACAGAAATTCTACAGAGCGTTTTACCTTTTCGCCTACAAAGAAACTATTACAACAAAGTATGTCTTCTTCCTAATTTTTTGTAAATAATTCTTATTCTTCTCTTATTATTTGAAACAATAAAAATGAAGTGAACAGAGTTGGAGGAATACCTTGTATAATACTTACAGCAGCTACAATATCTACATAAATTTTAAAACATTTATCCTATTTAATATTTTTTAAATTTAAGTGACACAATCTTAAACTTAATAATTGTCAATTGTATGAATTTAAAAGTTGTGTTCATGTGTTACAAAGCCTAAAAAACACAAAGAGTAACATGCAGTTTTGTAACAAAATTTTACTTGAAATTTTTTACGCAAACATTCTATGAAGATAAGAAGAACAGTACATATTTTCCTAAGACCTCTGTTATATGATTTTTTGCTGTCATATCCCAATTGGTTATAAGTTTCAAACATAATAATGATGAATGCATATAATTCTGTTCATATTCAATTGTCAGTAGTCGTTGAAATCCATGATTGTTTTCCAGATTGGGGTTAGGTTATATAAACTTTTATATGAATAATCTAATATAAAAAAAGAATATTTATATGTATCTAATGTTGATATTGACTAGATTTTATGTAATTATTCTATTATACGTATACAATTAGCGATATTTAATTTTGTTACTAAATGTATACACATATTCGTGTTTACGAGTTATATTTCTTTAAATATTTATACGCAATTATTCTTCAACCTATTTGTTATTAGAAGTAAAAATACTACTCTTATTTATGTAAAAATATCTCTAGAATCTTCAGGCGACTCTTATCTTTCTAAATGGGACTAAATGTAACATTTAAACATGATAAATTATGTATGAATTTTTTTCTAAAGCTCAAAAATTGCCTTTATTATAACGTATAGTCTAACCTATATTCTAATATTCTACATTTCTGATATTTTATTGTATTCTAATATTCTAACGTATTCTAATATTTTATAACTCTGGTATTCTCATATATTCTAATATTCTATAATTCTGGTATTTTAATATATTCTAATATTTATATAAAAGCATTGTTCTTTATTACTTAACGTACATAATATACGTCACCGTGATTCTTCAGGACTAACGTTACTCCATTAAACCAGTTGCACTACCAGCCAAATATTTATATTTATATTTAATTAATAAATAGATTTTAAATTATATTGATTGTTAAAGAGAAATCTGGTTTATTAATTTAAAAATCTGGTTTATTAATTTAAATTTAAATAGAAATATTATTATGAGTCTATGAACCAAAAATTTTAAGGAGAATAGATTTAAATTAAAATTTAATTAATAAATAGATTTTAAATTATATTGATTGTTAAAGAGAAATTTAGTTTATTAATTTAAATTTAAATGTGAATATTATTTGAGTTTATGAATTAAAATTTTGGGAGGAATAAATTTAAATTGATTAGATTTAATTAATAAATAGATTTTAAATTATATTAATTGTTAAATATAAATTTAATTAATAAATAGATTTGAAATTATATTAATTATTAGAAATAAATCAAATTTATTTTATTAGTTTAAATTTTAATAGAAATATTACATAAGTTTATAATTTAAATTTTGGAAAGAATAAATTTAAATTGAAATTTAATTAATAAATATATTTTAAATTATATTGATTGTTAAAGAAAAATACAGTTCAATTTAAATTTTAATAAGAATATTATTTTAGTTTATTAATAAAATTTAATCAATTTAATTTATTAATTTAAATTTCAATTAATAAAATAAATTTTAATTTAAATTATATTATTAAATAAAATTTTAAAATAATAAGTTTAATTTTTGTAAAATTGGGTTGGGGGGGAGGATAATTTTAAATTTGTTAATTTAAATTTTGATAAAATTGAAAGATTAATAAATATAATTTTAAATTTAATTAATATAAATAAATTTATAATATTAATTAAATTTTATAAAATAAATTATATAAAAATTTTTTAAATTTATCGACGGGGTATGAATCTATAAGCTTAAATTTATCCTATTATATTTATATATATATATATATATATACGTATTTAAATATTTAAATTATAAATTGATTTTAAATTTATTTAATTTTTTAAATAAAAATATTTTAGTTATAATATTTTTTTTTTAATGAAATTTATTTTTAATATTAATATTTTAAATAATTAATATATTTTTATATAAAAATTTAAAAAATTTATTAATAGAATATAAATCTATTAATTTATATTTAATTTATTATTTAAATGTTGATAATAAAATTTTTAAAACTATAAATTTTTAAAAATATAATTATTTAGGTTATAGTTATTTAAAAAATATTTATTTATTTATTTTGGTTCATTTGTGAGAAATGTGGTTTTATATAAAAATTTTAAAAATTCATCGATAGGGCATGAGCCTATTAGCTTGAACTTAGCTTATTATATAAATGTTAATTTAAATAATTTTAATAATTTAAAAATTTAAAAAATATTATTTTTATAATTTATTAAAAATATATTAATTATTTTTTTATTTAATACTAAAATTTCAAGAATTATTAAAAGTATATAAATTTATTAATGTAAATATTTATTAAAAATAAAAAAATTTTTTAAATATGTTGTTAGTGTTTATAATTTGTTTAAAGAATTATATTAATTTTGATTAAATTTTAAGTAAAAAATTTATAAATTCGTTATAGAGTATAAATATATTGATTTTAATTTAATTTATTATATTTATATAAATAATATTATTCTTTATTTAAGTTAAAAATATTTAATATAATTTAATTAAAATATTAAAATTTAATTAAAATAAATATATAATATTTAAAAATTAATAACTAAAATTAATAAAATGTAAATTATTAATAAATTATTATGATTTTTTTTTTTTTTTTTTTAAGAAAAAAAGTGGAAATTTAATAAAATTTAAATATTTAAAAATTTGCTTGAATATATATATATATATATATATATATATATATATTGTATTAAACAATAGTAATAATAATATGATATTTTATAAAAATATTTAATATTCTTTTAAAAAAATATTTTTATAAAAAATATATTTTTTATAAATATTATTTTTATAAATAATATATTTTTAAGAAATTTAATATTTAAAAATATATATATAAAAAAATGATGTTTTTATAAAAAATGCATTATTTTTTTTAAAAAATAGATTATCTTATATATAAGTATATATTAACATATAATTATTAATTATAAATATAAATAAAATATACTTTTAATATAAATATTTATATTATATAAAAATTTATATATATTTTAAAATTTAAACAAAAAAAATATATTATATAATTATTTATATAAATATTATTGTTTATGTAAAACGTTATTATTTAATAATCTTTAAATATATAATTATTTTAGAAAATATATTGGAAAACATAAATATATAATTATTTCTGTATTCATAAAATATATTATACATTTATATATATATATATATATGTCGGGTTGAAGTGAGGATTATGGAGAGGGGCGTTTAATGAATTCTCATTAGAATTAGCCTTTGCTGTGATACAATGAAGAGATTATTAGCACAGGCTTATTAACAAGATTAGGTACTCGTAGCACTAGTGATAATGACCGATATCGTATAGTTTTTCCGTCGTTTTACTTGTTATGAAATAACTAGACTCCATGCTTTTATTGATTTTCTCTATCGCTATACCTGCATCTTGGTGGAGGGGAGCTTTCTCTGGAGGCAGTTTGAAAGAAGGGATAGAGTTAGATTCTTTTTACCTAAAAATTTGATTTGTCTGCAGGAACATTTTAGACATATTTTTTTTTATTTTGTTTGCCAATCTTCTCTTTTTGTCGTAAGAATAGTTGTATTTTAGATTGTTTATTTTGGATAGTACGTAGCTTTTGCTTCGTTGTAGCTCGTTGTAGCTCGTTGTAGCTCGTTGTAGCTCGCTTTCACAGTCAAGGCGCTATTTTAGAAGGGTACTCCAACAGCTAAAACGATTCCCTTCAACATTCGTAGCAGTATTTCTAATTTCCTATGCTATGAGTTTTTTGTAAGGATAATTGACGGATTTTAACGGTCCGAACGGTCGAGCGCCCCTTACCCCTCGGCCAATAATATCTAAGCATGGCATTCATCCAGGTATCGTTCACGCTCTTCCAGCGAAGGATCGCCCCACTTGGGGCGTATTCGCGCAGTAAACGCCATCCTGCGGGCGAATATGCCGTTTGACGATTTTCTTGAAAACCAATCAGCGTGCGTATTTGGGGTCCTTCGTTTTGAGCCTTGTTGGAGTCTCACTCGACGCTCGCACTTGGGTCTAACACGCTCGAGTTTAACAACGGTATTGGTAGTCTCGTTCGAGTAGTTCAATCGCGAACATGTAACATCGAGTCAGTTTCCGTGCCTTCGTATCGCTAAACGTGGACTAAACAACCGTTTCAATTTCTCAGTGCTCTTCAAGCGCTCGTGCAGGTGAAATCGTTTCGTCAGTCGTAATGATCAGTTGATACTTTTCTGAACAGGTTTCCTCGGTGCGTCAATATCTTCAAGAATTCGTGGACATGGCTGCAAGCGTTAGTGGAGAGGACAGAGTCGTTCTATCAGGCGTAACGATCAGTGGACAGTCCTGTGCGAAATCTTCAGTTGCGAACAGTATCTCCAAGCATCGATGAAGGTAAGTATCGTTTTAGCGAGCGAACGATTAGTAAACCGTCTCGTGCGGGTCTTTCAAATGCGTGCGGCATCGACACGCGTGTATCGTTAATCATTCGCATCGTCGTACGATAATTCAGTCGCATTCGTTCAGTCGTAAATCGCGTCGCGGCATTCGCTTCAGTTGTATTCGTAAATTTCGTTTTAATCGTCGAAAACAATTTGAAACATTCTCATCGTTTGTTCTTCGATATTTCTTTTTTCCAATTTTAACTTTGTCAATTGTTCTACGCGCATTAAAGCTGTTACCCAAGATTAATTCGGCGGGGAACAAGTTAGAGAGCGCGGTATCGTCGTTATCAGACACACGCGCACGTTAGACGTATCGTTGTTTCTTTAACCGATTGAGTAGCAAACAGCGTGATCGGGCTGTTTAGATTTTGTGTCGAAAAGTCCCAGTACATTTGAACTCTACGGACGACTAACGGTATTTTGTATTTCATTGTTATCTTGATGATTTTTATTGAACAAAACTTGAAATATTTATAAACTAATAGTACGCGTATATAAATATATAGATGTATTTCGTAAGAGTAACAAATATGACGAGCGCTATTGTGCCGCTTGTTTCTCTTCGCAATCGATTAAGAGGCTATCGTGCCGTTCGGCACGTTTCGACCCTGGTTTTTCAAAGACCCCTGGGGCTCAAACGGTTAAATTATGTCAATATTATCTGCAAATAATTATTTTTCTATTTACTCTATATGATTTTCGAAACATTAAAAGATTATTATTACTCGACTACTTCAATATTGATTACGATATTTTTTTAATTGCGGTTAAAAACTTGTCACTACTGGTGTGAGAGACTGTAAAATTGATTCGAAATAGTATTTTACAGAGTAACCGATGAAACCGATGAGTTAGATATTTATATAATAAAAAGTTATTTCTATTTCTGAATTTTCTTTCTGGATATTTCTTTTAAATACCATTTTAAGTAGTTGTTGTTTTACAGTACGAATAAAATATTTTAAATATGTAGTAAAAAATAAACTATCTTTATTTTCACAACGCGGTACATAAAATAAAGTATTTTATCTTTGTATTGTAAATAGTATTGTGTTTAAAATGTTTCTTAACAATGAAAATAGATTAAGCAGAAGGTTAATATCAGGATGCGAGAATCCAAAATATTTGGAAATTAAATTCATGTTCTTTTTAACCCTGCTGCGCGCTCTTCGGGTCTCTTTGTTCTTACTGCTCTCCTTTCTTTCTCTAAGAACTTTTGTATTCTTTAAACGTATAGAGCAAAATTTTGTCCGACCGTTGAAACCGACATATTTGAGAAAAAGACGTGCGATCATAGAAAATCTAGGGAACGCACTGATACAAAATTATATTATAAGATGGTAATATGACCCGCGTAGGAAAGCTGCGAAAGAAATAGCAGAGAATGTTATAAATACATTGGAACATTTCAAAGAGAAAATAAGAGTTTGTAAAAATTTCACTAATGCCAAAATTTTGTTTGCGATAATAGAATGTACCGGTTCTTTGCAATGAAAATTATTATGAAGGATATAAGTAACATATTACTACATTTCCCCGGTCCTTACTTAGAAGATAAAACAAACGAAAACGAATCTTTGTATGCAAAGGTAATTTTCTTCTTCAAACTCTTACCGAATAATTTAGTTGAATTGAAGACCGCAGCAGGGTGTTAAGTAACATGCATTATTCAAAGTTTTCATCGCTTGGATTACTCTTATATGGGCAAACATGCAATCCATTTCCTTTTTTTTTTTTTATTCTTTTTTTTATTCTTTTTTTTTATATTTATATTTAATTTGCACTTTACAATTTGTCCAGCTGGACATTTGTTAAATTTTTCTAACTTTATCCGAGTTTGACTATTTTATTTCTGTAGCGAGGTCAGTGGGGTGTTTTCTTTTTATTCTTCTTTTTACGAGAGTTTTGCTCGCTTCAGCAGCTAGCTGGTTTGGATGTATTGCCGTTATTTCCTTGTGTTTTTCTTTTTAAGTACTTGCCGATTTCTTCTTTGACCATTGGTATTTACGTACAACTCTCGATTCCAACTGACGATTCTCTCCCCTCGGTTACAACTCAACTATTTTCTTGATCCGATTCGTTTCTTTTCGTCATCCATCAATATCTCTACTACGCGCGCGTTCGTTACGCGTCCGCCACCGTTGCTACCTACGCCTTCTTCCAATATTACAAAAAATGTCCTATAAGGAAGAACCTTACGGATATCGATGGCTGATTAGGCCTGTCGGCACTTGCGCCTCGGTGATGTTTGGACCGCCGTTGGAAAGTTTTGTTGCCGAGTGCCGCTAAGCCCTATTCGAGTTTTCCGACCGTTTCTGCTTGTTGGCATTTGCTCTTCGTCGCCGACATTGTCTCTATGTCGGCGATCTTTCCGCGTTACTATAATAGAGACGTAACGTAAGAGACGTTACGTAGTAACGTAATTTGACCGTGTTTTTTAAATTTTGTAGGCTTTTATTCACGAGAACGATTAAGTATAATATTACAATGAAGTTCAAATCACGGCCAAACTGTACACAAGACTAGACTCGAGACTAAAAAAAGACTCTTCTTGGTCGAATGATTGCAGTTTTTACAGGCTGCTGCGTTTGTCGGTGTTGAGGGACAAGGGACGGATCCTAATTGCCCTACGTAATGGGTGGCAAATGTAATGTTGGGCCATGTGCAAAGGTCAATTCAAAACCTTAACGGTCCGCTGTCAGGTAGTATGGAATGACGTGGATTTGACGATTTATGATCGTTGTCAGAACAGCCGTTCGTGAATGTTAATATTTTGCTGTTGGTAGTTATACGCAATGCAGTGAAACTAAATAATTTCAAAATTGAAGTAGGCGAGAAAATTAGAGTATTATGATGGTGCAGGTCGAAAGGGCCTGATTTCCTATACAAAAATAAGTCGATGATGAAGTGACAATTTTTAACACAAGACTTGGTTTTCCAGAAAATCAATTACGAAGTTCCGTCCACTTGACTCGCTACTTTTTAAGTATACGCGTACCTATATGACGGAACTTCACAATCCATTGTGTGGGAAACGAAGCCAGGAAAAATGTTATGTATCTGTATGCACGTCTAAAAAAAATACCATTTATCCTCATAGATACATGTATGTTTTCTTAAATATTTTGTCTATTGTGATAACATAAAATAACAGAGCTGATTACTTCAGCCAACGCTCATACCGCGTTGAAAGTACTCGTTCTCGTCCATATGTGAAATCGTTAAACAAAATCATTACCGTAAAATATAATTGACGACTTAAATAATTTTTAGACTTTTTTGTTTTTCAAGTATTAGTGAATATTAGTCCTGCTTACTTAGAAAACTGCACGTGCGCATACAGTGTTTCTATGAATTTTGAGAATTTGTTATTATTATGATCTTTTATTTTACTTTTTATTTCCTTTGCGAGTTTGTTTAGATGTTCTCCTTACTTAGAAATATGCACGATGGGCAGTTTATAGGTTGGCCTGTGCTGGCGCGGTTGGCTAAGTATTAATAAGATATGGTCGTATATATGAAGAAAATATCTTTTTAGCATTAAACGATTATCACCATATGTTGTATCATTCTCGCATACATGCTTACTTATATATTACTTTGTTTATACTTTCCGATAATGTTATATGTATTCAAAATTGGGAATTGGAGAATGTGCAAGTATTATACATACGTACGTCGTTTGAGAGAGTGCAAAAATACATGTGCCAAAAATTGTGACACAAACCGAAGGGCGATGATTCCCTGCGCGTGGCGAAAATGAAGTCGAAAATGTAAAATGACATTTTTCGCTTTGTTTTCGCGAAAGTCAATTATGAAGTTGCCTCTACTTAACTTCACAGTCCATTTTCTTGAAAACGAAACCGGGCATGATTTTACATATCTCTTTTATCCTCTTACATAATTGTACGACGTAAAAGCTTTTTATTCAGTAATATTATATACCAAAATTGATTACTTCAACTAACGCTCATACCGAGCTGAATGCATTCTTTCTCGTCAGAGTGCTGGGAACCCCCCAAGCAGGTCGGTCCTCACTGGAAAAAAATACCAGGCGCAAGGCCTGTTAGTGAGTTTGCCAATTTATACAGTAAAACTCAATAACGAAAAGTGATAAATAATGCTCACTATAAAAACAATCAAGAAAATAAGAGAAGGAAAGAAACAACCAAAAGAAAAATATAGCAAAAGTGAATCAGGAACTTTCTTGGCAATACAAGCTTTGGCACCCAAAGGACGCGGAAACTCAACCGCCCACCAAACCTGTTGAACAGGAATAACAGGGCACAAAGTAGCCAGGAAAGTGTAAGCAAAAAGGAAAGCACGACAGGAGACGCGGACCGCGAATGAAACGAAACCATAAATTCAGCAGATGGCTCCCCATTATCGGCAATACGAACGAAAAATAGGTTCAGCGTATTGCAATCGTAAGAGTCCTGCCTATCTCGGATACAGCAACACCCTCAAATAGGAACAATAAAAGAAACCACCATAATAAGGAAAAAGAACGGAAGCCTACGGAAGAAAGCAAGTAGGAATACGGCCTCTCAGGAAATCACATGTCCGAAAAGAGAATAAAGAATGGATCGAGAGAGAGATATACTATCATCAACGAAAACCTCAACGTCCCAGGCGTAGCCCAGCGAAATGGACAATGAATTTCCAGCGGCAACGCTACCGAGAAGTCAGACACAACCCAGGGAGGCCACCAGCCTCTACAACAAAGAACGCTGACACCACTGCCCCCCACAAATAGAGACAAATCGCCTCCAACATACATTACCAATCAAGACCAGAAGGAGACAGTAAAACTCTTTGAAGAGACTCTAAACACAAATTCATTCCATATTAAACGGATACACACAGATAAACATGTGCTATTCCTACGAAGTATGCCAGTCTTTAACAAAGCGAAAGAAATCGTAATTGCAACTAAGACAGCGTTTACGCATATACACCCAAATCAAAGAAGTACCACACGGTCTTACTAAAGGGTCTAAACAATAGTTTCTCCGAGTCAGAGATACTCGCAGAGTTACAAGCACTACAGATGTCTGACGTACAATTGACAAAATATTGGTGCTTCTCAATAAAAAGATCAATAGAGAACAATGAATTGCTTCCAATTTACATAATCCAAGTATCCCCACAAAGCAATATTAGTTACCTACTAAAATTGAACCGTCTAAATTACTTTAGGGTAAATTGGATAAAGTCAGAAAAAATGACATAACGCAATGTCACAAATGCAAACTGCACGGAGCCGCACGGTCCAAGCGAGTGCAAACTTTGCAAAAAACTTTGCGAGAATATCATCAAATGCAAAGAATCAACAATTTGCGTTACTCAAATAAGCCGCAAATTCGCCCCGTAGTCAAATTTCTTAGCCATCCTAAGACAAGGAATAAGCCGAAACCAAGTCTCTGAAAACCAATCACATCGAACAAATTTATTACCACGCGTAATGCAAAATCCAAATCCAATTAAAACCATATCCGTAACAAACCATACCGTAATAAACTTATCGAAGACTTCAAAAAAAGCATATTCAAAGCCCTAAATGAACAACAAGCACAATTGAACTAAAATAATCATTAAGAACGCACGAAGAATGGATTGACTCTTTCCCAAAAGAAGGCTCATACCTAAACATATGCCTTGGAGACACACAATTACAATTCCCTAATTTACGGGCAAATAACAGGCTCAAAACTATAGACTACGAATGCGACCATAACGCTCCCGTATTAGAGATAAATAAAAATACATCTGACTTCCTAACCCTAGAAACACAGAGTGACGAACCCAGGTGCGAGTACAAAAAAATAAACTAGAAAAAATTACAAAATCAGCTCGAAAAGTACTGCGACCTAAGTATCCACAACAATGTCAACCTAACCAAGAGGCAAATCGTCTCATTTATAGACAAAATAAAAAAACTTATACAAACCGCTCTTCAAGAATCCGTACTAATAATAAAGTAAGAAAGTCGGCTTTCGAGCCCTATACCTATAATAAAAAAAAAAAAAAATTACGAGACAAAAGCTTGATACCATCCAATATTAACAATCTAAAATAAAACTATTCCTACGATCAAAAAGAAGATTCAGAATAATTAAAGTACCTTTTGCACAAAATAAAGTTGTGTCAAAACAAGAATTCGCAAACATTATAAATCAACAGTGGGCAAACAAAATAAAAAATATCTCTAAAAAGGACTCTGCTAGCATGTCCCACAGAGGAATCAAATTTTTACATCAAAAGAATCAAACTCTACCCCATCTCTCAAATTGCCTTCAGACGAGAATGATTCCATTATGCGCGGTATGAACGTTAGCTGAAATAAGTGATTTATTTGCTTTTAATGTACAAAAAAAGAATATTTGAAAAAATGTATGCAAGAATGAGTGTTATATATGGTATTAGTCATTTAATACTATAACATTTCTATTTCCTCATGTTTAGATTATAGATTATTGAAAATAGATTATTAAGGGAAGTAAAAAGGATTGGAAAAACAAAAAGGTGTTTTGTTTTTCACCACGCGGAGTTACCAAGCGGTCACCTATTTAAGTACTATCCGTGTCTGGCGCTGCTTAACTTTCGTGATCGGATGAGAACGAGTGCTTTTTTTCTATATAACATTTATTGACCAGTAGATGAGAATTACATTTGTATGTTGTTCACAATAAACAATGGACTTCGAGTGCGGGCTGGCTTAGGCAAAAGTACCGATACGTGACGATACGACATAACCATACAATGTTTTGTGTCGGAATTACAGTTTTTACCGGTTGCAGTTTATCAGTTTGAATCGGCGTCCTTGATCGATAGTTATTTTCGAAGGTACGCCGAAACGAGCTATTCGTGTAGAGAGGAGAACTGAGGCAACGGTTGTCGCTTCCATATCAACGATGGGAATGGCTTCGGACCAACGCGAAAAACGGTCGATACACGTTAGACAATGTCGGTATCCTTGTGAATATTGCATCGCGATAATGTCTATGTGTATGTGCTTGAACCGGCCTGCTGAAGTTTCGAACGTTCCGACAGGTGAGAATACGTGCCTGGTGACATTGCATCGTTGACACGGGATACATTGTCGTGCCCAAGTCCGGCAATCTTTATTTACGGACGGTCAAATGAAACGCGACGTCACCAATTTTTGCGTGGCACGTATCTCTGGATGGGAAAGTCCGTGGAGCGAATTAAACACGTCGCGCCGCAAGGATTTCGGTACGTACCATCGTACAATGTCGCCTGATATGTCGCAATAAATTTCTACCTATAATTCTAATGGTAAAAAATTAATTCCTTCACCAAGCTTAGCGTAAATTAGTGTTGTAGTTACGATGAACGTCTTGAAAAATATGTCTAACCTATTACCGTGAATTTTCTTAACGACCTTGTCAATTATTATCTCATAATAAGATGTTTTGACTGGATGGATTCGATATGGTTCTAACCATTCGGTATCCCTTTTGTCTTTCTTATGATCGTTGTGAATTAGTACAAAGTCTCCTTCTTTGAAAATTGTTTGAGTTCGCACGACCTTTTTTTTGATCTCGAGCGTATCGTTTCTCGCTACGTATTAGTGTTTGTCTCGTAAACTTCAAATATTAGTTCAACTTTTTTTGTCATGGAAAAGACATATCATTACACGTTAGGGTAGTGGTTTTTGCAATCGCGGAAGGTAAATTAGCTTTTCTTCCGAACGTTAATTCAAAAGGGATAAATTCTGTTCCTACGTGAAGTGCTGTATTATACCCTAAACATATAACATTGAGTATCTCATCCCATTCTTTATCATCGTTATCTCGTAGGCTAGTATAAATTAGATCTTTAACTACTGTGTGAGTACGTTCTAATGATCCGTTGGATCGAGGGTGAAAGTTAGTCGTCTTGATATGTTTAATCTTAAAAGCTTCGTCAAATTTCGTTATGAGCTCGCTAATAAAATTCTGTCCTTGGTCAGTAAGGATTGTCTTGGGAGCAGAGAATATATAAATGTAAGATTGTTTATCTCGGGGTAATTCAGGTGACCGATTCTGAAATCTGAAAATGGAGTTTATTGTGAAAATACTTAAATAAAATACAGGAGTAAACAATAATTAATAATTAACAACAATTAATAACAGTAATAATTAAATAAACAGGAACCAATTAATAACATTAAACAATAAATAACAAGTTCTGTGCAATGTCTAGCTGAAAATCGAGAATCGATTTTCAACCTCCTGAGCTGCCGATCTTTCTCCGTCAATCTTCAATGTTTTAAATAATTACTCCTTCTTCTGTAATCTTGATTATCTCTGATGTTGCTCTCTGTCCGTCCGTTTGGGAAATGAATGTAAAACAAAGAAAGTCGCTCTGTCCGTGAAAGAAAAGAAGTCGTGCTGTCCGTAAACCGAGAGAGTTCCTATCACACTTGAACTCTAGGGAGTTTATATAAATATAATGATTTAATTGCGTTAATAATGGATTCGCTTTGTTGTGTCTTCAGTGGAACTAGCGTCAAGTATTTCGTCAGTTCGTCGTGAATTGATAGGATAAATTGGTTTCCTTATTCTTTGTCGTTGGTCGTATAGTGTCCATGGCTATTTTGTCGTTGGGGTTTAAAGGCGTGTCTGAAATTACTGGTTCTTCCTTAGGTCGTATTCTAATTAGTTTTTCTTTTTGGCAAACGTCACAATTTTGAATGAGATCTTCGATTCTACTTATTAAATTTTGGATCTTACATCGTTCTTTGATTCTTTGGTATATCTTTTGGATTCCTAAATGTCCTATCGTACCGTTATGATTTTCCTGAATTATTTTTTCTATCTCTTCCTCGGTTAATTCCTGGATTGGGTCCCATGCAAAAATGACAGGGTATCGGGTATCATTGAAACATAGAAGCATATGTTTGATCTGGTTCTTTTCTAATTCTGCAAACGTGTTGTCTCCTATACCTACTTTTTTGTTATTTCGTAATATGTTGTCGATTTTCCGTAACCATATTGCCTCGTCGAACTCTTCTAATTCTGTTTTAGTTAATTGATAGAAAGATTGATCGTTAGGTTTCATTTCTAATCGTTTTGGGATTTCTTTTTCCATTCCGTAAAATGTTGTAAGAAATCTAAGACTACTGTTCCTTCAGGGGTTTCTACTTTTTGAATCGCATGAATTCTAGATGAACTATCTGCGACTGGGTTTTCTTTGCCTTTAACGTGTTCGATTGTGTATTCATACTCTTCTATCTGTAGCGAGGCACGAGACAGAAACCGTTGGGAAGTTTGCTGTCGAGTGCCGCTACAGTACCCCCTTACCAGTGACAACGTTACAATTTTTTTACCAAATGTCGGGGTTGATTCCGCATTCGGCGACTTTTAACGCCTAGTCGAAACCTGCCTGAAACCAATCGGGAAATCGGACTCTACGCCCTGATCACGTAACGCGTCTATTCCGAGCGTTTTCTTCGTTCGTCCGGTTGTTGTCGGCTACATCGCTTTCGTCGCGGGCGTTCATTTGATCGGTGTTTTGTTCGTACCGAAGCCTCATCGGAATCGACACGTTACGAGTCTCGGCGGTTCTTTGTTCGAGGTCCTCCGGTACGATAAAAGCGGGCTTTAAGCGGTCTATGGAGACCGTCACGTCGCGATTATTTATCTTTAACGTGTAATTTTTTTCGCCTCTTTGGATTATCTTAAATGGCCCGTCATAAGGCGGCTGTAAGGGACCTCCGATCGCGTCGTGGCGCAAGAATACGTACGGCGAAGATTCTAACTCGCGAAAAACGAAAATTTTCTTTTCACCGTGTCGCGTAACCGGATGCGGTCTGACGTTGCCCATTTGTTCCTTTAGTCGGCTCGCGTATTCCGAATTGGCCCGTTGATTCGTCGGTAAGAAAAATTCTGCCGGCAATCGTATGCCGGTGCCGTAAATCATTTCGGCCGCCGTTGCGTTGAGGTCCTCCTTGATAGCGGTTCGAATGCCTAACAAAACTATTGGCAAAATGTCGACCCAGTTGCTCGTGTCGTGGCACTTGATTGCCGCTTTGAGTTGTCGATGGAGGCGCTCTACCATCCCGTTGGACGCAGGATGATAGGCCGTCGTGCGTAGATGTTTGACGCCGAGCAACCGGCATAATTCCTCGAATAAGCGCGATTCGAATTAACGTCCTTGATCGGTTGTAATTTTCAAAGGTACGCCAAAACGAGATGAGATATCCAGGTCGAAAGGAGGGCCGTAGCAACGGTTGGCGCTTTCATGTCGGCGATAGGGATTGCTTCGGGCCAACGCGAAAAACGGTCGTACGCGCTATATTTTCGCTGGGCGGAACTCAACGGTTTAGTGAGGAACCCTAACGGCTGCTAAGAGTCGTTGACGCGTTGCTGGAGTACCGCTCCTACTGCATAGTCGGATGCGTCTACCGCGAGGCTAACGGGAGCGCCAGGTATCGGGTGCGCTAACATCGTGGCGTTAGCTAGGGCGCGTTTCGATTCGCGGAAACTAGCTTCGGATTGCTTCGACCATTCAATGGGCGCGTTGCCCTTTTTTCCTCCTTTTAACAGGTCGTTTAGCGGCTGGAAAATTTTTGCTGCCCCCGGTATGAAACGTCGGTAGAAGTTAATCATACCGAGGTACCTGCGTAGTGCCTTAACGGTCTCGGGGAGCGGTACTTCTACAATGGCGTCAACACGTTCTGCAAGCGGCTTTATTCCGAATGCGTTTACGGTGTGTCCCAGGAATGTGATCTCGTTCACACCGAATTCGCACTTTCCGGGGTTGATGACTACCCCGTAATGATTCAGGCGTTGGAAGAGCATTCGGAGGTGTTCGCGGTGCTGCTCTTCGGTTTCGGAGGCGATTAGAAAGTCGTCGATGTACGCGAACACGAAATCTAAACCTCGGGTGATTTCATCGACAAACCTTTGACACGTTTGCGCGGCGTTTCGAAGCCCAAACATCATGTTGGTTGCTTCGGAAAGTCCGAAGGGTGTCGTGATCGCGGTTTTCCTGACGTCTTCGGGCGCGATCGGGATTTGATGGTAAGCGCGGATGAGATCGATTTTTGAAAAAAAAACGCGTACCGTGCAGGTGTTGCGCGAAATCCTCTATATGCGGGGGGGTGGGAATACTTGTCGGGCACAGTGCGGGCGTTCAACGCACGATAATCGCCGCATGGTCGTAGATTTCCGTCCTTCTTGGGTACGACGTGTAGGGGTGATGCCCACGGGCTTTTCGATGGCTGCATCACTCCTTGCACGATTATGGTTGCGAACTCTGCCTTGACTTGCTTGAGTCGATCTGGTGCGAGGCGGCGAGGCTTGCAGGAGACGGGGGGGCCGGGTGTGGTTTCGATATGGTGTACCACAGCGTGTCGAATTTTTGAACTTTTCGAGAAGAGAAATCAATTGGCCTTTATCGTTACCAAGTACCTCAGTGTCTATTTCACTAAGATCGATCTCGTTTTCGACGGTCTCATTACAGGCGTTAACTATCTTCGTTTTGCAAATATCGAGGCTGTCGGGCGTAATACGTACGTCGAAGCTTTGACTTAGAATTTCGCGACCAATCATGATATCATATTTTAAGTGACTATCAGGGAGGACGTGAAAAGTTATCTCCAATGTAAGACCGTTGATACATATGGTGGACAAAATCTGTGACGTACTCTTAACACATGTATTCTCTATCCCTCGCATTACTACTATATCGGTCATTCTTCTGCCGGAAAATTTCGGGGCTATGGATTCCTTAATTAACGAGCATTCGACTCCAGAATCGAAGCAAAATGGGAACGACTCACCCTGGTGACTCAGTTTACCGGTTGAGGCCTCCACCACGCAGAATCCGACTCGACGTTCCTTGTCGTTGCTGTCTCTTCCCTCCTTCCGCAACGGGCAGTCAGGTGCGATGTGGCCCTCCGCTTGGCACTTGAAGCAAACCACCTTGGACGATGTAGCTGGTCGGCTTTCTTCTGGGCGTCGTGTCTTCGGTTTTTCGGTCCGCATTCTCTTGCGGCACTCGGTCATTTTATGTCCGGGAATTCCACAGTGGTAGCACCTAGCTCGGTCCATTGTCCTGCTTCGTTTTACTCCAGGTTCCGTCGGTGGATCGCTTGACGAAGAAGTCAGCCCCTTCTTAGCGTACGAGAAAGCCCGCATCTCTTCATAGAATTGCTCCCGCGTCCGGATGTTACGCGTGAATGCTAGCCGCTCGGCCTCCTTGTCCGATAAACGCAATCGATAAAGGACGAAAGTGTTAACTGTTTCGATCATGGTTAGATTTTCCCATCTCGACCATAGGAGAGAGTGAAGACGATGGCCGAAAGCCCCCGTGGTTTCGTCCTCCAGTTGCTGTTCATTGAGGAATCCGACCATCATTGAGGTTATTGTCTCCGTGGTGCCAAAACGCGAGAGAAAATATTCGGTAAATTTTGTCCAAGTAAGACCATCGACCGGAATTTGCGAAAGCCGCCGTGCTGCAGTACCTTCCAGAGCACTGCTTAAAAGGAGATATAGATCGCTATATCTTGTATAGACCTCGAAATTTCTTGTTGAGTTTTTGAATGCTTCTTCTCTGTCTCTTTTTAGGTTTATCTTATTCTCCATTATTTCCTTAGGGACGATTTCAATCATTTTTCCATACAGTAAATGATTTGGAACAAATTCCGTTACACTGTGTCTGGTGTTATTGTACTCTTCTACGCTTTCTTCTGCGATTTTTGTCCAGTTTCTTTTTTTTCCGAATTGATTTTACATCTGATCCTGTTTACTAATGTTTGATTTACCCTCTCGTTTAGTCTTACCTGCATTGATTGATTGTTGAGGCGATTACTAGCGGAAGGCAAGCGACTACTTGAGCAATTGGCTTGCCGTTCTTCTCGCGAGTAGCGTTCTAAGTTGGCTGCTTTCTTTTCAGCTTCTTCAAGATTCACGAGTTCAATGATTAATAATGTTCGACCTATGTCGCGCCTGAGTTCCTTTAGGTACACACGGACAATTTTCTTTGTAGTTTCTTCGATCATTAGCTTGCGTAGAAGTGGATGTGGGTACTCGTTGGTTACTGCGTATAGTAAACGGTTGAGTATTCTTATGAACCGAATATTAAAACTCTGCACTGATTCTTCCCGTCCCTGTCTCAACTCTTTTAATTGTTCCCGATATTCTTCCGAAGTCACTTGAGCTGCCACATTGTTCCTCAGTGCGTTGTACAGATCACTGTAGCACTCAATGGGGATGTTGCGGATACTTTGAGCTGCTTTTCCTACGATTTTTTCTACCTTTATTGCTTTTAGCATTAAATCTTGCTCCATGCAACGGTCTTTCATACTGCTCACTTCTTTGATGAATTCTTCCACACCTACGTCATCGTCTCCGTTGAGCATTGGAATACAACGTATTGCATCCTTAACTCGTAGAGTGGAAAGAGCAGGTGGAAAATAGCCTCTTTTTTCAACCTCGGGTTGTTCGGTGTCGAAGTGCGCAGGTGGGATGCCTGGAACCGTTAACCCGGTCGGTTCGCGTGCCCTAACCGTACTCCCGGTGCGATTAATCGCCGTCGATTTACTTTCGTTGCTTTCGGTAATGATGGAACCAGAATCATCGGTCGCAAGGGATCCGAACCCAGTCCGTAGCTCTGCGACGGTTCTCCCAAGACTTCCGAATTCTGTTACCCAGTATCTATTTGTTTCGTCACTTTGCATAGACAAACGTAACATATCCTCTTGTAAACGGGCAAGACTCTCTTGCTGTTTTTGAATGCTTCACTCAGACCACTCCCGGACTGCCACGGTTGCTCGATGAAGAACTACTGTTGCTCCTGTAGAATTATTTACAATATTTACAATGTTAAATTATGTTTCTTTTACTCAATGTACTTACGTTTCTTTAAATTATGTTTATTATCTTTTTGCACATTAAAAATAAATAAGAAAACCAGTTATTTAAGCCAACGCGCATACCGCGCTGAGTGCACTCGTTCTCGTCGGTTGGCCGTGAACTTTACAGGACGCCGACAGTGAAACCGAAAGCAAGGAGGCGGAACCCGCCATAAATTCAGCTTAGCATTGAATCGAACAGATAATCATAATTCAAAAGACAACCAAAGACACTAACAGCATCATAGGACTTCCCGCACAAAAGACGCAGAAGCTCGCTATTAAAGAGGCGATTCAGTACTGGCAACATTGGTTAATCGATAGATATTTCACTGTCCTTTCAGATCATAAACCGTTGGAATAAATAAGAATAAAGGCAAGAACCAATGAAACTCGACAGACTGTCCATCCTCCAATGGACTGAACGAGAGGGTAAATCAAACATTAGTAAACAGGATCAGATGTAAAATCAATTCGGAAAAAAAAGAAACTGGACAAAAATCGCAGAAGAAAGCGTAGAAGAGTACAATAACACCAGACACAGTGTAACGGGATTTGCTCCAAATCATTTACTGTATGGAAAAATGATTGAAATCGTCCCTAAGGGTATAATGGAGAATAAGATAAACCTAAAAAGAGACAGAGAAGAAACATTCAAAAACTCAACAAGAAATTTCGAGGTCTATACAAGATATAGCGACCTATATCTCCTTTTAAGCAGTGCTCTGGAAGGTACTGCAGCACGGCGGCTTTCGCAAATTCCGGTCGATGGTCTTACTTGGACAAAATTTACCGAATATTTTCTCTCGCGTTTTGGCACCACGGAGACAATAACCTCAATGATGGTCGGATTCCTCAATGAACAGCAACTGGAGGACGAAACCACGGGGGCTTTCGGCCATCGTCTTCACTCTCTCCTATGGTCGAGATGGGAAAATCTAACCATGATCGAAACAGTTAACACTTTCGTCCTTTATCGATTGCGTTTATCGGACAAGGAGGCCGAGCGGCTAGCATTCACGCGTAACATCCGGACCCGGGAGCAATTCTATGAAGAGATGCGGGCTTTCTCGTACGCTAAGAAGGGGCTGACTTCTTCGTCAAGCGATCCACCGACGGAACCTGGAGTAAAACGAAGCAGGACAATGGACCGAGCTAGGTGCTACCACTGTGGAATTCCCGGACATAAAATGACCGAGTGCCGCAAGAGAATGCGGACCGAAAAACCGAAGACACGACGCCCAGAAGAAAGCCGACCGGCTACATCGTCCAAGGTGGTTTGCTTCAAGTGCCAAGCGGAGGGCCACATCGCACCTGACTGCCCGTTGCGGAAGGAGGGAAGAGACAGCAACGACAAGGAACGTCGAGTCGGATTCTGCGTGGTGGAGGCCTCAACCGGTAAACTGAGTCACCAGGGTGAGTCGTTCCCATTTTGCTTCGATTCTGGAGTCGAATGCTCGTTACTTCAGGAATCCGTAGCCCCGAAATTTTCCGGCAGAAGAATGACCGATATAGTAGTAATGCGAGGGATAGAGAATACATGTGTTAAGAGTACGTCACAGATTTTGTCCACCATATGTATCAACGGTCTTACATTGGAGATAACTTTTCACGTCCTCCCTGATAGTCACTTAAAATATGATATCATGATTGGTCGCGAAATTCTAAGTCAAGGCTTCGACGTACGTATTACGCCCGACAGCCTCGATATTTGCAAAACGAAGATAGTTAACGCCTGTAATGAGACCGTCGAAAACGAGATCGATCTTAGTGAAATAGACACTGAGGTACTTGGTAACGATAAAGGCCGATTGATTTCTATTCTCGAAAAGTTCAAAAATTCGTTCATTACGGGTTTCCCACGTACTCGCGTAAGTACGGGCCAGCTAGAAATACGACTAATCGACCCTAACGTCACCGTCCAAAGAAGTCCTTACAGACTTAGCGAGGAAGAGCGGAGAACCGTGCGGGAGAGAATCAGCTAACTAATTAGAGCAAACATTATAAGGCCCAGTAAGTCACCATTGGCGAGCACTATGTTGCTCGTGAAGAAGAAGGATGGCTCAGATAGACTGTGCGTAGACTTCCGAGCGCTAAATAAAAATACGGTCGCGGATCGGTATCCCCTACCCCTTATCTCAGATCAAATCACGAGATTGCAGAAGGCGAAGTACTTTATTAGCCTGGACATGGCCAGCGGGTTCCTTCAAATTCCCATACATCCAAACTCGACAGAGTACACAGCGTTCGTTACACCCGACGGACAATATGAGTATGTAACGACAATGAGTATGTAACGATGCCGTTCGGATTGAAAAATGCACCGTCCGTTTTTCAGAGGGCCATTTTCAACGCCTTAGGCGACCTCGCGTATTCATACGTCGTTGTTTATTTAGATGACGTCCTAATTATTGCCGACTCGATAGATCAAGCTCTAGAAAGATTGAACACCGTATTAGATACTCTTGTGAAAGCCGAATTTTCCTTCAACTTCGCGAAATGTTCTTTTCTGAAGACATCGGTACTTTACTTGGGGTATGTGATCCACAACGGAGAAGTTCGCCCGAACCCGGGTAAAATACACGCCCCAAGTTCCTTACCTGCGCCAATGACCGTCACCCAGATCAGGCAATTCATCGGGTTAGCTTCGTATTTCCGCAGGTTCGTCCCTAAATTCTCACAGATGATGAAACCCTTGTATGCGCTCACCTCAGGTAACAAAAGTATAACATGGACCGATAGACACGATAAAATAAGACAGCAGGTAGTTTCCATCCTGACAGACGCGCCGGTGCTAATGATATTTAACCCCAATTGCCCGATAGAACTACACACTGACGCTAGCTCGGAGGGTTACGGGGCGATTTTGATGCATAAGGTCGACGGCAAAAATAGAGTAATCGAGTACTACAGTAAAAGAACTACCCCTGCGGAATCTGGGTATCATTCCTACGAACTAAAAACGTTGATAGTCGTAAACGCCATCAAGCATTTCCGTCACTACCTACATGGACGGGAATTTCTTGTCGTTACGGATTGCAACTCGCTGAAAGCGTCAAGTAATAAAGTACGTTTAAGTGACAGGGTCCACAGGTTGTGGGCTTACTTGCAGACGTTCACCTTCGACATTATGTATCGAGAGGGTAAGAAGATGGCCCACGTAGATTTCTTCTCGCGAAACCCCGTAGACTTAGACCACCGTAAAGTTGATAAAATCGCGGAGAAAGAAAACAATCTGGCCGAAATACCGGAAGACTGGCTACTAGCCGAACAGCGTCGCGACCCGCAAATTATAGAAATCACCCGCAAACTACGAAACGACGAACTCGCGGAAGATATCGCGAATACTTATGAGTTGCGTGCAGGTACCCTTTACCGCAAAGTGCAGCGGCGGGGCACAACCCTCTGCTTGCCCATTGTCCCGAGAGGCTTTAGATGGTCCGTTATTAACCATGTGCATCAGTCAATTATGCACTTGGGTTGGGATAAGACGCTCGAGAAACTGTACGAGTATTACTGGTTCGAAGGAATGGTGAAGTACGTTCGCAAATTAGTAGAGAACTGCCATGCTTGTAGAGTTTCGAAGGCTAGTTCAGGTAAGATACAAGCCGAACTACATCCTATACCTAAGACCGGCATACCTTGGCATACGGTCCACATGAATATAACGGGCAAGTTGAGTCGTAAAAGCGATTCGAAGGAGTACGTCATTGTGTTGATCGACGCCTTCACTAAATTTGTATACCTGCATCATACTCGTAAGATGGATTCCCTTAACACCATTAAAGCGCTTAAATCCGCTATATTTTTATTCGGGAGTCCCTGTCGGATAATAGCGGACCAGGGAAGATGTTTTACGGGTAAAGAGTTTCGAGAGTTCTGCGAAAGCAAACGAATTAAAGTCCACTTGATAGCGACAGGTACCAGTAGAGCTAATGGACAGGTAGAGCGTGTTATGGGCACGTTGAAAAAACGTGTTCACGACAGTAGAAACGACCGGGCGGTCGTGGCAAGACGCGATTGGGGAAATACAGTTGGCTTTGAATTGCACCACTAACCGCGTGACAAACTCGAGAGCATTAGAACTACTAATAGGTAGAACGGCAAGATCTTACGATCTGTTGTTACCCGGTAACATCGAAGTGAAGGAAATCGGTATCTCCAATGTAAGACGACAGGCAATAAAAGGGATAGAAACGAATGCTAAGTACGAGAAAGACAAGTTCGACAAAGCTAAAGCTAGGGTGGTTAGGTTTAACCTCGGTAATTTCGTATTACGCAAGAATGAGGAAAGAAATCAAACCAAACTAGATCCAAAATTTAGAGGTCTACTTGTAATAGCAGAAGTCTTGGAAGGGGACAGGCATATCTTAGAGACATTAGACGGTAAGCGATTGTACAAGTACAGTCATGACGGGTTGAGGAAAATGCCAGATTGTCGCATCCCTCCCGAGTTGGATGTCTGTAGTGATGACAGTAACAGTGACCATGACGATATGAGTACTGCGATCTCGGAAGATCAGTAGCACTATGCCAATAACTCCCGGCAGAGCGACTTCGCACGTGTTTCGAGACGATAATGTGATAAAGCTCAGAGAGAACGTGTGATGTGGTTCACACGCTTTTTGTGGTGATAGTATGATAAGGCTCAGTGAGAACATGCGATGTGACTTGCATGCTTTTCGGGGCGACAATATGGTAAAACTCGGTGAGATCGTGGAACGAAGCTCTATGTGCTCTTACGATCCAGAAGACCGACATCCTTTGGAGTGCGAAATCGAAAATGGTCCATCATGCCGTTACGATCCGTCTGATAACCTGCAGGATACAACTATCACCTTGAATACCAACTATAACGCTACTAATTTTCATTATCTTTTATTTCTTTGCTGCCAAACCCCCGAACAGGATTTGTTGCTACTCTGGACCCTTGCCTTATTCGACCATTTAGTTTAATTCTAAATAATGTTAATCATATCGAGTCTAATGTTAGAAAACTCAATATTTTAGTTACACCCGAGTGCAACCAAATAGGACATACCGCAAATTACTGCCGAAATTTTCAACCGGCAAGCCAGCGAAATCTTCCGCCACCGCGTAGCTACAATATAAACATGGAGAATGCGGGACGAGAAGAGGAAACAGCACTACCAGAACCTCGAGAGACGTCATACGAGTACACGCAACAACAGGGAAACTTCTATCCATTGGAGTTCGATCAGGAACAGAAATCAAACGATATTTAATTGATACCGAAATGCAGGAATAAATTTAGTTAAAAGATCAAGTGCCACATTTAAACCTAAAAAGACAGTAGCTAAAACATTTTACATGGACAATGACAAATACCAAACTGACGAAACAGTAGACTTTCAATTCTTTAACATCATGAACACATTTCACGTTGTGCCAGATGATTTTCCTTTAATAGAAGACGGAATAATTGGTTTATCTATGCTCTCTAACTACTCATACCAAATTAACAACGAATCAATACAACTAAACGGGAACGAAATATTTTTTCAGGCGCCGAAAACCATTCTCCCAGGGCAAACCAAAATCGAAACAATTTATCTGGATAATGTTCCGACGAGAGTATGTTTCTGCAATACTGGTGAGCAACCAACTATAATCACCAATGATCTTTCTTATGAACACGATCTCGATAAAATTGCTAAAATGAAACAAATAATTAGACTAGACCATATTGAAGACAAATTTCGTATTTCTATCGAAAAGATCCTCCCACATTACATAGACGTATTTGACCTAGAATCCGATACCCTACCTTGTACCAACCTAACAAAACACACTATCACCCTACGCGAAAACAAAATCGTCAATACCAAATCGTACCGACCTCCCGAAGCCCATAAAGCAGAAATTGAAAAACAAATGAAAAAAATGTTAGATAAAAATATCATTGAAGAATCAGATTCTCCTTACAACAGTCCAGTATGGGTAGTACCCAAGAAATCAGACGCATCAGGCAAACAGAAATGGCGTATAGTGTAGCGGCACTCGACAGCAAACTTCCCAACGGTTTCTGTCTCGTGTCTCGCTACACAAAGACTCTACCCTTCGAACGAGATGATTGCCAGATGTCGATACATTCTAGCCGAATATTTACGTCGAGCCTAAGGACCCGCTATAAATCTTAGAATTCATGCAGCTAAGATTCTCTAAAGGGACAAATAGTCTTTGTCTCAATAGTCTCTACACATACCACCTACTACGGGAAATCTGCTTTTTCTCACGTACGACGCTCCTCGCTAGCAACTCTCTCTCAAGGGCAGTTACCATCCCTTTCCAACTACCAACTCACAATTTAGCCAATTAACAGCGACGTCCATTTCCCTCACTCTCTGAACCAACACTTTTCTTAACGAATCCGATGATCCCGTATCCTTAGACACACCCAAACACAGTTTTCCTAAGGAGCATCATCGCGTCACAAATTCATTCGGAGCTATCGCGAGCCGCGAAGCAAGTTGGAAGACGTTTATCGGAATTGTTTGTCCGCAGTCGTACATAATAGCGAATCTGAATCTCTGGACATCTGTGCAATCGTCTCGACTCGAACCACCGCGTAAAGTACCGCGCCGAGTTTGAACTTGTACTCTCGAACCGATAATTGTACCGTGTTTTCACCGCGCTAGTGTATACCACGAACACAAGCAAATAAACAATTATTGTTAAATAACACCGAGTGATTCTTCAATACCTATCACGCCTCATCACCTCAAATTGGTGACCCCGACGTTATTTATTCAGAAAGAGGTGAGTGACGTGATAGTGCCACTAAGTTATTCCCGCAACGCGAAGGAAGTGCGTCAGTGCGATGGAAAACGACAATTCGGGAAAGGGTGCCAACCCGACGATCGCTATGTTTCCTCTGCTGCCAGAGAACACTAAAGGATGGTTCGCCTTCTTGGAGAGGCAATTCCGTCTAGCGCAGATCACAGATGACGAAACTAAATTCGTGACTCTCGTTAAATGCCTCGAGGGCCGTAACGTGCAGCATGTTGAAGATTTACTGGACACCCCACCATCAGCAGGTAGTTATGAGAAATTAAAACGTGCGCTTATTCTCGCACTAACCGACACAGACAACACATGGGTGAAAAAACTTGTGGAGAGCGAGGAGATGGGCGACCGAAAGCCATCTGAATTTTATCAACATTTGAGAAATCTCGCGAGCCTCTCCACCCCAGACGATTTCGTCCTCTCGCTGTGGCGGACCCGATTACCCGATAATATACGGCGTATCCTCGTAGCCGTGGACGACTCAGACTCGGAACGGCTATTGCACCAGGCGGACCTCATCGCTGGGGAGTTTCAACAGGATCACCAGCGTACCTCCCGGATAGCAGCGGCAATCCCATCAGGCGCCGGGTATAAACGAACCGTGGGTCGCCGCATTCAACACATTGAGCGAGCAGATGACACAGATGCGAGTTCAGGTGCAGGCGTTAAGCGTTAGTAATCAACGCCGTCCACGATCACGACCACGGCAACGTACGCGTTACCGCCGCCGTTCGCGGTCCCCAGACCCGCCGCCGAAAGACGGCCTTTGTTATTACCATGCGACGTTCGGAGATCGCGCGAGGGGCTGTCGTTCCCCATGCACGTGGAATTCGGGAAACGCGACCAGCCGTCCGTAAACGCGGCCAACGACGACGGCTTGGGTACCCGCCGCATCTTCGTCAGGGATAGGAAGACGAGAATATCGTTCCTCGTAGACACCGGCGCCGACACGTGTGTGTATCCGCGCAGCAGGATACGCGAACAGGTGAACAAAACTGATTACGAGCTGTTCGCAGCCAACGGAACGCGAATCGCGATCTACGGTACTATTATGATGTCCCTCGACTTATCGTTACGTCGGCCCTTCGAATGGCGTTTCGTGATAGCCGACGTCCAGACGCCTATCATCGGCGTAGACTTTCTGAGCCACTATGGGTTGCTCGTGGACCCGCGAAACAGACGACTCCTCGACACCACAACCCAACTGGCATCAAAAGGATATCCCGTCTCGACTAAGGAGATGTCCATCAAAACCGTATACGGCGAAACGGTCTACCATCGACTTTTGGCGGAGTTTCCAGATCTAACCCGTCCACCGGCCTTCTGACGGGAGAAAATTCGACACGCTGTGGTACACCATATCGAAACCACACCCGCCCCCCCCGGCTCCTGCAAGCCTCGCCGCCTCGCACCAGATCGACTCAAGCAAGTCAAGGCAGAGTTCGCAACCATGATCGAGCAAGGAGTGATGCGGCCATCGAAAAGCCCGTGGGCATCACCCCTACACATCGTACCCAAGAAGGACGGAAATCTACGACCATGCGGCGATTATCGTGCGTTGAACGCCCGCACTGTGCCCGACAAGTATTCCCACCCCCCCCGCATATAGAGGATTTCGCGCAACACCTGCTCGGTACGCGTTTTTTTTTTCAAAAATCGATCTCATCCGCGCTTACCATCAAATCCCGATCGCGCCCGAAGACGTCAGGAAAACCGCGATCACGACACCCTTCGGACTTTCCGAAGCAACCAACATGATGTTTGGGCTTCGAAACGCCGCGCAAACGTGTCAAAGGTTTGTCGATGAAATCACCCGAGGTTTAGATTTCGTGTTCGCGTACATCGACGACTTTCTAGTCGCCTCCGAAACCGAAGAGCAGCACCGCGAACACCTCCGAATGCTCTTCCAACGCCTGAATCATTACGGGGTAGTCATCAACCCCGGAAAGTGCGAATTCGGTGTGAACGAGATCACATTCCTGGGACACACCGTAAACGCATTCGGAATAAAGCCGCTTGCAGAACGTGTTGACGCCATTGTAGAAGTACCGCTCCCCGAGACCGTTAAAGCACTACGCAGGTACCTCGGTATGATTAACTTCTACCGACGTTTCATACCGGGGGCAGCAAAAATTTTCCAGCCGCTAAACGACCTGTTAGAAGGAGCAAAAAAGGGCAACGCGCCCATCGAATGGTCGAAGCAATCCGAAGCTAGTTTCCGCGAATCGAAACGCGCCCTAGCTAACGCCACGATGTTAGCGCACCCGATACCTGGCGCTCCCGTTAGCCTCGCGGTAGACGCATCCGACTATGCAGTAGGAGCGGTACTCCAGCAACGCGTCAACGACTCTTAGCAGCCGTTAGGGTTCCTCACTAAACCGTTGAGTTCCGCCCAGCGAAAATATAGCGCGTACGACCGCGAACTACTGGGAATATACACGGCGGTCAAGCGTTTCCGACATGCCTTAGAAGGGAGGCATTTTATAATTTACACAAATCACAAACCCCTTACGTATTCCTTCAAACAAAACCCCGACAAGTGCTCGCCGCGACAATTCCGACACTTGGATTACATCGGGCAATTCACGACCGACATCCGATACATAAAGGGGCCCAACAATAACGTAGCCGACGCTTTATCACGCATCGAAGCGATAGGAATGTCTGTGGACCACCGAACTCTCGCCGCCGCGCAGGAAAGCGACGACGAACTACGCGACATTGTTAACACCGGCACGTGCGCGTTGCGATTAAAGAGAGTGCGCTTCCCTGGTCACAACGTAGAATTATATTGCGATGTGTCAGGAGACATTGTACGACCGTACGTACCGAAATCCTTGCGGCGTGACATATTTAACTCGCTCCACGGACTTTCCCACCCCGGGATACGCGCCACCCAAAAGCTGGTGATAACGCGTTTCGTCTGGCCGTCCATGAACCAAGATTGCCGGACATGGACACGACAATGCATCCCTTGTCAACGATGCAAAGTCACCAGGCACGTATCCTCACCCGTCGGAACGTTCGGAACGTTAGCAGGCCGGTTAGAGCACATACACGTGGACATTATCGCCATGCAATATTCGCAGGGGTACCGATATTGTCTAACGTGTATCGACCGTTTTTCGCGTTAGCCCGAAGCAATCCCTATCGCCGACATGGAAGCGTCAACCGTTGCTACGGCCCTCCTTTCGACCTGGATATCTCGTTTTGGCGTACCTTTGAAAATTACAACCGATCAAGGACGTTAATTCGAATCGCGCTTATTCGAGGAATTATGCCGGTTGCTCGGCGTCAAACATCTACGCACGACGGCCTATCATCCTGCGTCCAACGGGATGGTAGAGCGCCTCCATCGACAACTCAAAGCGGCAATCAAGTGCCACGACACGAGCAACTGGGTCGACATTTTGCCAATAGTTTTGTTAGGCATTCGAACCGCTATCAAGGAGGACCTCAACGCAACGGCGGCCGAAATGATTTACGGCACCGGCATACGATTGCCGGCAGAATTTTTCTTACCGACGAATCAACGGGCCAATTCGGAATACGCGAGCCGACTAAAGGAACAAATGGGCAACGTCAGACCGCACCCGGTTACGCGACACGGTGAAAAGAAATTTTTCGTTTTTCGCGAGTTAGAATCTTCGCCGTACGTATTCTTGCGCCACGACGCGATCGGAGGTCCCTTACAGCCGCCTTATGACGGGCCATTTAAGATAATCCAAAGAGGCGAAAAAAATTACACGTTAAAGATAAATAATCGCGACGTGACGGTCTCCATAGACCGCTTAAAGCCCGCTTTTATCATACCGGAGGACCTCGAACAAAGAACCGCCGAGACTCGTAACGTGTCGATTCCGATGAGGCTTCGGTACGAACAAAACACCGATCAAATGAACGCCCGCGACGAAAGCGATATAGCCGACAACAACCGGACGAACGAAGAAAACGCTCGGAATAGACACGTTACGCGATCAGGGCGTAGAGTCCGATTTCCCAGGCAGGTTTCGGTTAGGCGTTAAAAGTCGTCGAATGCGGAATCAACCCCGACATTTGTAAAAAAAAAAAAAAAATTGTAACGTCACTGGTAAGGGGGTACTGTGGCGACACTCGACCTCGGAAATTTCCAACGGTTACGCGGCACGAGGCGCTTTATCTTAAAAGCGCTATGCCGACGAGCCTTAGGTGTCATCGATATCCCTACGGCTCCTTCGCCGAACTTTCGGGAGACCGCACACGTGGCAGTCGTCGCGGACTTCTAAACAAACGCGCGCGATATCGATGGCTAACAAAGAAAGGAATCAGCGTGGCTTTTGAATCAAAGAGATTCAGTCTGCCCCGAGCTGCGAAGTGCGAAGGATTACATAATACGAGCGTTCTACTTCCTATTACCTACGTTAAGCACTGATCGTTACCAAGCGTGTTAACTGTTAATTGTTAATCGTTACTTGTGTTAATTGTTGTTTGTTGCTTGTTGTTATTGTACGTCAGTTGTTGAGTTAATAAACGTTTTTTGTTGAAACATCTGAGCATTCCTTCTACACCTATCACGACATACCACTTCACGTCATTGTGTTGATCGACGCCTTCACTAAATTTGTATACCTGCATCATACTCGTAAGATGGATTCCCATAACACCATTAAAGCGCTTAAATCCGCTATATTTTTATTCGGGAGTCCCTGTCAGATAATAGCGGACTAGGGAAGATGTTTTACGGGTAAAGAGTTTCGAGAGTTCTGCGAAAGCAAACGAATTAAAGTCCACTTGATAGTGACAGGTGCCAGTAGAGCTAATGGACAGGTAGAGCGTGTTATGGTCACGTTGAAAAAACGTGTTCACGACAGTAGAAACGACCGGGCGGTCGTGGCAAGACGCGATTGGGGAAATACAGTTGGCTTTGAATTGCACCACTAACCGCGTGACAAACTCGAGAGCATTAGAACTACTAATAGGTAGAACGGCAAAATCATACGATCTGTTGTTACCCGGTAACATCGAAGTGAAGGAAATCGGTATCTCCAATGTAAGACGACTGGCAATAAAAGGGATAGAAACGAATGCTAAATACACGAAAGACAAGTTCGACAAAGCTAAAGCTAGAGTGGTTAGGTTTACCCTCGGTGATTTCGTATTACGCAAGAATGAGGAAAGAAATCAAACCAAACTAGATCCAAAATTTAGAGGTCCACTTGTAATAGCAGAAGTCTTGGAAGGGGACAGGCATATCTTAGAGACATTAGACGGTAAGCGATTGTACAAGTACAGTCATGACGGGTTGAGGAAAATGCCAGATTGTCGCATCTCTCCCGAGTTGGATGTCTGTAGTGATGACAATAACAGTGACCATGACGATATGAGTACTTCGATCTCGGAAGATCAGTAGCACTATGCCAATAACTCCCGGCAGAGCGACTTCGCACGTTTTTCGGGACGATAATGTGATAAAGCTCAGAGAGAACGTGTGATGTGGTTCACACGCTTTTTGTGGTGATAGTATGATAAGGCTCAGTGAGAACATGCGATGTGACTTGCATGCTTTTCGGGGCGACAATATGGTAAAACTCGCTGAGATCGTGGAACGAAGCTCTATGTGCTCTTACGATCCAGAAGACCGAGATCCTTTGGAGTGCGAAATCGAAAATGGTCCATTATGCCGTTACGATCCAACTGATAACCTGCAGGATGCAACTATCACCTTGAATACCAACTATAACGCTACTAATTTTCATTATCTTTTATTTCTTTGCTGCCAAACCCCCGAACAGGATTTGTTGCTACACTGGACCCTTGCCTTATTCGAACATCTATTTAATTTGCGAATAATGTTAATTGTATCGAGTCTAATGTTAGGAAACTCAATATTTTAGTTACACCCGAGGACATGTGATAGTCAGAATGGCCGTGTCGGAGATGAAAGAGCGCCGGAACCTTCCCAACGGAACTTTGGGAAGACACCTAGTACTGTAATTTAGATTCCACCATAGTCGTATTAAGAAAACCGTTGTCATTCGATTCGACTGTACTTATTTGAGATTTATGATAGTGAGCTCGGGCTCGAGGCGACAACCAGTTGCCGAACGTAGTCGCGGTCAAGGGGATGAACGTTTTGTTTAACAAAGGCATGAAGTAACTCTATAGCTCTCCTTAAAAGAAATACTTGGGACAGGGCACGACGGTAAACGTTTCAATGGTTTCTGTCCCGTGGCTCGCCACGCGCAGACTCTATTCTTCGAGTAAGACGATTACCAGATGTTGACGCGTACCCACAGTACATGTTCAGCTAGCCCGAGGACCCGCTATAAATCTTAAGATTTATTTAACGAAAGTCCTTCAAACCGACAAGCAGTCTTTGTTCCAACTATGGGAAAATTGTAGAAGTCTATTTTTCTCACGAACGACGCTACCCGATAGCAACTTTCTCTCAAGGGCTGCTAGCATCCTTCCCTAACCACCAACATGGAAATTGACCAATTAACAGTAACACCAATTTCTCTCATTTTCCGAACGAAGACTTTTCTCCACGAATCCGATGATCTCGTGCCCTTAGACACACCCATCATAGTTTTCCTCGACAGCATCACCATGATGGAGAGACACTCTTCCGTACGATCTTAAGGACGATACAAGTAATTCTCAGGTACGTAGTGCTTGCTCTGTGTGACAACCAGAATATAACTTAGCCTCTCACGAAATATACACGTTCGACATCCCGTTGACCGCGCATTCGTTACCGGACCCGAGACCATTGTCATAGTGCCGCGAGTATCTAAATATTGTGATTAACTACCAACGCTGTAATACCTCTAACTTGTGTCAATAAACTCCATCATTGATCCACCGCATCGATGGCCAATACCAACTAAGATTCATCGAACACTTCTACCCCCAATCCCAACGTTAAGCCGACATATATATGACTTATAATTTGTAGTAATAGATTAAGATTTGAAATTTGTTTTGTTGCAGCGAGATGGTTGTCCAAAAGTTATAAATCCTGGGAGTTCAGAGACTGATCTATATTATGAAAAGAAAAAGTATGGGTTCAATAGAAGATAATGACTGATACCAACAATTTTTGACGTGTACAAAATGTTTTTAATGTCGCAAATAAACAACTATGTTTATAAAATTGTAATAATTTATATTTTTTATTTTAAAAATTTAATTTCAAATTCGCGATCATGCAATCGTTTTGTTACAAAATGTGTGTACGGATTAATGTTTTTGTAAGTTGTAAAGAAATTTAAAATAGAGAAATAAATTGTAATCGTGCATAGAGATGCGTTGTATTCTTCTTTTATATAAATATTATCTTGCATAAAATAATACTGTGTTTTGAAAAAGAATATCAACACTCTTTGTCAATTTCGAAAATCTTTATTTTAATTGCATATTTAATCCATAATTTAATTTATAAAATTAGATTTGTAATAGAATTGCCACTCCACCAAGAATCCATTTACTAGCTCTCTCCTTAGTTCTTAATTTGAACGTCCACACGTAAGTAGGTCTTCGCGATCGTGTTTTATAAACAGGACATTCATACATATTCTTTAAATCTTGCTTATCCTGTGTAATCGCCCTAATATATATATTATTGGTAATAATGGAAACAATTCTTTAAATCGAGAGTCCATGATACATCCTGTTTGATCGTCCCATCGTGCAACTTCCATGTATAATCCATTTATATATGCACCTTGTTATTTTATAAAGGTTGGGGTTGATAATCAAGCTGATCCACTCGGATTGGCTATCACACCTTTTCTTTCTTATACAAAACGCCAAATCACACAGCAAGCGTCTAATCACTCGGGATGCGTCTTAGAAAAATAACACGCGGTCGACACCTAAGACAAAAAAGCGTCGTCAGGTGTCAACCTGGTACCAACATAACCTTAGTAACCTTTTAGTAACTAGCGGTCATACCAACTGAGCATTTCTCAACACTCCCCTTTGATCGCTAGTTTCTACAAGCCCCATAGCTTTGGTAAAATATTGGGTCTTAACTCTATTTAACCCTTTGGTTAGAATGTCGTTAACATTCTCAGAACTAGATATATAGGTATAATCCAGTATCCCTTTCGACACGCAGTTCTTAACATAAAAGTAACGCACTTGAACATGTTTAGAACTCTCGGCCCATGTGATCGCTCCAATGTTGTCACAAAAAATTTTGCATGGACGCGGACAATATGACGATTGACCTAACTCCCTTAATAATAAGGACATCCGCACAGAGTCTCTAGCTGCCTCTTGCATCGCTACAAACTCTGCCTCGCATGTCGATTGAGATATGATTGGTTGTTTCTTCGACAACCAAGACACCGCTCCACCAGCAAGTATAAAAACATAACCGCTTCTAGACTTCCTATCTATTGCACAGCCTGCAAAGTCTGAATCACAAAACACTTTTAGAGGTTGCCCTGTCCTTTGGTATACTAACTTTAAGTCTTTAGTTTTCAACAGGTACCAAAAAACACGTTTCACTGCCTTCCAGTCAGACACCGTCGGATTCGCACATCTTTGGTTTAATTTTCCTATTGCGCACGCGACATCAGGACGGCTTACTGTGGCGATGTACATTATATGCCCCACAGCCTGTTCGTACAACTCATTGTCTACTGGTTCACTATCCACAATGTCTACACCAGCCTCGCACTCCTTGGCTAGTGGTGTAGACACTCCAACCTCTTGAGCAATGTCAAACAGCTCCAACATTTGACTTATCTGCGTGGATTGGTCGAACACCACCGTAGTGCTGTTTGGCTTACTCAAGTGGATGGATAGGAATTGAGTATCGCTTCCTAACATCCTCACATCTAGTTTTTCCTTAATCCCAGTTTTGAACGCGTGAATCATAGCCTCCGTACCGAATACAAGGATATCATCCACATACACAGCCACAATGAGATCTTTGGATGTGTTTACATACATGCATGGATCACTCACGCATGAGTTCAGATTCATATCTCTCAAAATACAATTTATATACTTAAACCACATTCTCCCCGCTTGCTTCAAACCATATAAACTCTTTTTAAGCTTACACACATACTGAGTTCTATCCTTCCCCGGAACCTTGTAGAAATCAGGTTGCTCCATATATATGTCCTCGTCCAAAGGACTGTTTAGATACGCACACTCCACATCAATGTGTTCGTAACACCACTCATTCTCCGCACACAGAGCAAGCAATATCCTTAGTGTCCTACGCTTTACTATTGGACTAAAGGTTTCGGAATAATCTACTCCAGGCCTTTGCCAGAATCCTCGAGCTACAAGTCTATCCTTATGACTATCTGGGTCTCTTTTCATGACTAGCACCCACTTACAATCTGTTACATTTCTGTCTAAAGGTCTTTTCACTATGTCCCACACATCTTTGTTCGCTAAATTTTCTAACTCCTTCGCAATTGCATCTGTCCACTTTTGAGCATCTGGCCCCTTCAGAGCATCGTGCACATTCACTGACTCACATGAACCTTGCTTTCTACAAGCTGTCGCAACACAGGCACAACTATTGCACGTCTTTGGTTTGTGCAATCTCGCTGATCTCCTAGGTACGATTGATGCACTCACAACTTCTTGCTGACTGTTTTCATTTGTTAGGCTATCCAGGAAGTAGTCACTGTGTCCCTCATCGTTTTCACCGTCGCTTTTAGTCCCTATATCGGTTATATTACCTCTTCCTCGGAGTTCGATGTCTTCAACGTCCCATATCCATTCGGTGAATCTCCTTTTGATATTCCTTGCATCCACTTTCATACGCTTATAGGGGAATACGTTTTCCTCGAACTTGACATGACAAGAAATTATTACCTTTTTGGTCTTCGGTAGGTAGATTCTATATCCCTTGACCTGCCTGTCATAACCTACAAATATCACTTCATCCGCCCTGCTGTCGAATTTACCTTCACCTGGGCTTTTTAGGTACCAGACCCTGCATCCGAATACCCTTAGCCTATTGATCTCCCCTTGGATGTCGCATCCCTTACCTTTCCACAGTTCTAGTGGGATCTTATCTCCGATAGCAGTGGATGGGCATAAGTTCCTGATGTGGCATGCAGTGTTCACCGCTTCTCCCCACAGAGAGTCAGGGAGTCCTGATTGGATTAGTAGGCATCTAGACATCTCAACCAGTGTCCTGTTCGCCCGTTCTGAAACTCCATTTTGCGCAGGGTTCCTCGGAACAGTCTTTCTGTGCAAGATATCTCTCTCCTTTAAATAGTTCTCAAAGTCAACTCCTGTATACTCCCCTCCGTTATCTGTCTGAAGGGCACAGATTCTCGATTGATGTAGGGCTTCTACTTCCATCTGGTATTCCTTGAAGCACTTGAATACCTCGCTCTTCCTACTGATGATCCTAATGTACATGTACCTGGAGAAATCATCTATGAACGTTACAAAATAATTACGTCCACCTAACGATCTGCACTGGGCTCTGCCACTGACATCGCTGTGTACGATTTCTAGAGGACGTTGGCACATGTGGTGGGCTGTCTTCGAGAATGGCACCCTTGTCATCTTTCCTTTTACGCAGACTCCACATAGCTCGTCTTGTCTCTTGGACTCCTCCTTCACACTCTCTATAGGAAACTTTCTCATTGCATTTCCATACAAGTGACCCAATCTCTCGTGCCACGACGTGGTACCCTTGTATGCCCTTGCCTCAATGACCTCAATGTCTCCGTCATCCTGGCTTGGTTTCTCCTGATCATGCTCCATGGAGATGCCTGCCATGTGCTCCTCCGCAGGTATCGTCTCCACATAATATACGTCGTCTCCAACCTTCGAGTTGAATACCACATCTCCATCATCGTGCGTTCCAATGGCTTCATCCCTAGTGCACACTGTGGTGACGCCCTTCTTCGCTAGTTGTCTAATCGAAATTAGATTTACGTCTAGCTCGGGCACCCATAGAGCGTTGGATAGGGATAGCGTCCAGCCACCGCAGGACTCCGCCATCTTTACGATGATTGTTCCCCTTCCCTTGACTTCCAGATACCCCTTGCCGATTCTGATCTGTCCCGTCGCGGGCGTGAATTCTACGAATCGGTGTCTGTCCGATGTCATATGGTTTGAGGCGCCTGAGTCCAGGTAACTTATCATCTCCCTACTCACATGGCTGATCGAAGATAAAGCCAGAGTCGATATAAGTCTCTTAGACCTTGGCCTTTCTTCCGATTCTCTATCTCTCCTGTTGTCCTCTTGTCTCCTTTTCTCCTTCTGGTTCCTTTCCTCCTTGTCTCCCTTTTGGTCTTGGCATTGATACGATATGTGACCCATTTTGCCACATTTGTAGCACTTCTGATCATGTGCGTCCTTTGTCTTCGGCTTGGCGCCATCTTTGTGCTGCTTGGACTTCCCTTGTCTCCGGGTCGCCATTGCGCTGCCCCTTTCGGATGATCCTTCCGCCGCATCGAATCTCCTCTCCTCGAGTAATAAATCAGATTTTACAACACTCGCGCTCAGATCCTTATCGATTCTCGTTGTTCTGAGATAGGTTGAGTAATCTGGGTCCGCCACGAGGCCGGCTAAGAGGAAACACGCCCTAACGTGGTTATCGATTTTTATACCTACGTTGGATAATTTGTCGCATAGATCTTGTATTCTACCGCAATACTCGGACACATCCATGCTAGGGGTCTTCTCCATTGTTCCTAGTTCTCGCATGCATAATACAATGTCCATCGACGTGAATCTTCCGTGGATATCTTCTAATGCCTTCCAGCACTCCCTTGCTGTTTTCAGGGTTCTGATATCCCCAAGGTATTGGCGGTGTACATGCCGGAAAATATACGCACGTGCTTTGTCCATCTTTATGCATTCGGGCTTCATCATTTCCGCTGGCGTAAATCCTGGCTGTATGGCATCCCAGCAGCCCAGAAAGACCAACGAAGCTTCCGTCATTGTTCTCCAGTACTCGTAATTTCCTTTCTTCAAGATTGGATTCATCTCCTTGTCCACATCGGCCATGCTTTTGTCACGTAAAAATAAAGAGAAATTTTATTATGAAGGAGAAGACTTTATTTTTATTTCGTTTATACAAGTATAAGACACTTCCGAACTCTAGCCGTGACCGTACGAGAGTGAGTCCCTACAATCTTTTTACTTTCGGTCATCTGTTCTCTCATTACCCCCCACTACCCTGTAGGCGTACGTGACCGTTGCTACGCTTCTGGAACATTTTATGGCAGGACCGTTAGGCCATAAATGAATCCTTAGGTACTCTGCCAATATACATCGTCGCCAAGGTCGCCATGTGTTCCTCTCGTCGGTGCATCGGGTGCGAAGTATGCCGACCGGGACACCATGCTGCCCGAGGTGTGTGTGTGTCCTGGTCTCTGATGTGATTTACGTTACATACCTCCCTCCTTAGATTGATTTTGGTCCTCTAAAATCTCAGTATTTCTTCAGGATTGTTTTATGGAGGCTAATTGGCTAAAAGTGTGTTTTCTTCTTTGTCTTAATCGACAAGACAAAATAAAAACAAAGTGCATAACTACTTATGGAGAAGGTGAAGACCGTCCTGGAAAATAAGGTTTAATACGATTACCATGTATTTTCCTAATCGAGTCATTCACCATTATTTCGTAATAAGGGGTTTTTACTTTTTCAATGGTGTATGGCCCTAGCCATTCAGTATCTAACTTGTGTTTTTTATGATCATTATGAACTAATATCAAATCTCCTTCTCTAAAAATGGATTGAGGTTTAATAATTTTTTTTCTTTGATCTCTTTGGTATCTTTGTTTACTCTTCATTAGAGTTTCCCTGGCTTTAAGTAGCTTGGCATCTCATTCTCGTTTCCTGAAGCTGATCTCATCAGCGTATGTTCTTTGCGGATTTTGGGATATGGTAGATGGGAGATTGGCCTTGTGTCCAAATGTTAGTTGGAAAGGGGTATATCCAGTGGCATCATGAACCATAGTGTTATATGCTAGACACACAAAATTTATTGTTACATTCTGTTTCATTATCGTTTTGTATAGCTTTTAACATGTCGGATATTACAGCATGTGTTCGTTCTAGGCTTCCGTTGGATTGTGGATGGAATGAGGTGGTTTTTATGTGTTTGATCCTAAATGCTTCTTCGTATCTTTGCATTAGCTCGCTAATGAAACTTTGTCCTCTGTCAGTTAATATACGTTTCGGTGCGGAGAATATATAAATGTAATGATTCAGTAAAGCATTCCAGATTGATTGGGTCTGTTGTGTTTTTAGGGGCACAAGTATTAAATATTTGGTTAGTTCATCGTGTATAGAGAGAATGTATTGGTTTCCTATCTTGGTCTTTTTCAACGGGCCTATCACATCCATAGCGATTTTGTCGTTAGATTCTAACGGGGTGTCGGTTATCTGTGGTTCCTCCTTTCCTCTTATCCGAGTAGTCTTTGATGTTTGACATGTCGCGCAAGTTCCTATTCTGCCTTTTATTCTGTCTATTAGGTGTGGGATATCATATTTGCCTCGGATTCTGTCGTACGTCTTTTGTATTCCGGGATGTCCTACCAAGTCATGATTTTCTTTTAGTACTTGTTCTATTTCCTCTTCGCTTAAACTCTGTATTGGTTCGTAAGCAAATTCTATGTCGTCGCGTTGGTCATTGAAAAATAAAAGAAATCTTTTTATGTGTGCTTTGTCTTGTGCGTTTAAGTTATTGTCTCCTATTCCTATCTTTCTATTTGTTTTAAGTATGTCTGATATTTTCTGTAATCATACGGTTTCGTCATATGGGCCCAGATATGGTTTTGTTAATTGGAAAAAGTTGTCTTTGTTAGATGTTAGTTTCAATAATTTTGGTATTTCTTCTGATTTTTCCCAGTCTCTGAATTGTCTTAATAAAACGTCAGTTTGTGTTATCGCGTGTACTCTGGATAGGGTGTCAGCGGCTACGTTTTCCCTTCCTTTTACGTACTCTATATCGTATTCGTATTCCTCTAATCTCAATCTCCATCGAATCAATCGACTAGAGGGGTCCTTGCAGTTGTGCAGCCATTTAAGGGCTTGGTGGTCTGTTTGAAGCTAAGTTGTGTTTTGTCAGTCCAGTGGAATTGTATGTCTTTCTTAGTTAGTTCCGTTAACGGTTTGGCAATTTTCGAGAAATTCCTAATAAATTTTCTATAGTATCCGGCTAACCCAAGGAACGATTTTACATCCGTAGGATTTTTGGGTAGTTTGAAGTTCTTTACTGCTTCTATCTTTTCAGGGTTAGGTTTTACTCCGTTTGCTGTCACTAAGTGTCCTAAATATTCCAATTCGGGTTTTAGGAATTCACATTTATCCGGTTGTACTTTTAGACCTACTTCCCTGAGTCTTTGGAGTATAATGGCTAAGTTTTTATTATGTTCCTCTATCGATTGCCCGAATATAATGATATCATCGAGATAGACGAAACAATGATTATTAATTAAACCTCTTAACGCAGTGTCTATCATTCTTTGAAAGGTAGCGGGTGCGTTCTTGAGCCCGAATGGCATTCTGTTATAGTGGAAGTGCCCTTGTGGTGTGCTAAATGCAGTGTACTTCCTCGAATTCTCATCCATGGGTATTTGGTGGAATCCCGAGGATAAGTCTAAAGCGGAGAAATATTTTGCGTTCCCTAGTTGCGATAGTATATCGTCAATGTCGGGTAATGGATATGCGTCTTGGTCCGTTAATTCGTTTAACTTCCGAAAGTCAATCACTATTCGCCACTTTTGTTTCCCCGACGCGTCGATTTTCTTTGGGACGACCCAGATGGGAGAGTTATAGGGAGAGTCGGAGGGTTCTATAATCTTTTTGTCTAACATTTCCGTTATCTGTTTGTTTATTTCGATTTTATGGTGTTCGGGAGGACGGTAGGATTTTACGTTGATGATTTTATCTTCTTTCAATGTAATGGAATGTTTAGCAAGAGATGTACACGGTAATGTTTCGCTGTCTAAATTAAATACATCCATGTAATAGAGAAGAATCTTTTCTATAGGTTCTCTGAGAGGTTTTTCTATGTGCGATAGTCGAATCGAAGATTTGAATTTTTGCATTTGATCTATGGTATTTGTATTTTCGATAATGTTAGAAACTTGAATTGAGGACTTACCACCATTGATAAAGCACACTGGCGTTGGCTTCCCTTCGAGGTATACAAGGGTTGGTTCTTGTTGCAGCAGAAGGGTGTTGTTATCTAATTTCAATGTTTCGTTGGAGAGTTCGAATCGATATTGATTCAAACCGGGTAAGCCTAATACGCCATCTTCTATAATTGGGAAATCGTCATCTATTAAAGAGAAGTCTATCTTTTTGTCGAACAAATTCAATTTGACTTTGGAATTAGATTCGTATTCGGAATGTCCCATGGAGAATTTCTTTGTGTCTGGTATTGTTGTCTTTCCTGGGTAGCATCTTTGTTTAAGCAAGTTGATTCCTGCCCCGGAGTCAACGAGAAATCGCAATCCTGGTCGTCCTGGTAATTGTAATAGTATTGTGGGTAATCTTCCTGAGATAGCATTGTTAATTCTGATTGTTCTTGAACGTGGTTTATTCCTGGAGGGGCTTTCCTTTGAGGCGGTATCCGAAAATTTTGGCATTGATTGGGAAGGTGTCCCAATCGATTGCATTTGGGACATTTCGCTTAATGGTCTGTTCTCAAACTTCGTAAAATTGTTCGTTCTTGGTAGAATATTTTGTGTGAGTGAAGTTTTATTATTTGTGTTACTTGTAATAGCGAGGCGATTGTCTACTGGATGAGAAGCCTGGTTACGATAAAATGGCGGGGCGGTTGTTTGTCGCGTCATCTGTCTGCGAGAGTTGTGCTCGCGAAAGTATCTTTCCATATTCATTGCTTTCCTTTCTGCTTCGATGAGGTTTGGGGGGGGGGATTAGCCATTAGCGCCTGCCCTATTTCTGGACGAAGGCCTCTTACATAGTCGGTCACAGAGTCCATGTATAGTTGCTCGTTCATCACCCGTCGAGTTAGTTCGTCTCTATACTCGTTGGTAATGCTGTGTTGGAGTTTGTTAAAAACGCTTCGAAATCTGATGTTATAGTTTTGCACGCTCTCAGTTAATCCTTGCCTCATTCCTCTTAATTCGTCCTGTTGTTCTCTCACTGATACTTGCGCAGCTACATTACGTCTCAATGCTTCATACAGAGATTCGAATTCGGTAATACGAATATTGCGGATTGCCATTGCGGCTTTTCCTACAATCTTCTCTATTTTAATCATTTTTAGTAATAGTGTTGGTTCGCTACACATCATTCTTACTTCTTGTATTTCATGAATAAAATCCTCCACGTCTATATCATCCTTTCCGTTTAATATCGGAATGCATTTTAATGCACTCTCAGCTTTTAGCTCTGGTTGCGTATATTGTTCAGGAAAAGTCCTTTCCCAGGATGGTTGAGGTGGTGTTTGAAGTAATGGGCGAGGTTCTCGAAGGACCGATTGATCTTTAGCGGTGTGGGTTACTTCGTCTACGGTTATTAAGGAACTGGCCTCCGATACATTTCCCGTTTTTGTTTTTGCTACAACTTCATCCATACGCAGTGTAAGCATACTCATTTGTTGGGTCAGTCTCTCATTCTGCTTCTGCATCGCATCAAGCAGAGCTTTAACTGTTGGGTCTATTCCGCTGTTAGTTAAAGCGGCGCTAACAGTTTCGGTTTTGTCTTCTCGTGGCGTTGCCATTGTTATACTAATTTTGCTGTCTGTTCTCGATCTGTATTTGACAAAAGAATCCAGGGCTTGCTCACCTTGATCGTTTAACCCGTAGGAAAGGTTCCGTTGCGGTGTTCCTTTGTCGAAACGTCGAAAGTGTCTGCTCTGTTACAGTGGTCCACTGATCCTCAATCTTCAAAGTTGACCGTAGCCCGAAATGCGTAATTTCGTTTTCTTGAAGTTGATGGATCCTGGCACGGATCGCCAAAATGTCACGTAAAATAAAGAGAAATTTTATAAGGAAGAAGAAAACTTTATTTTTCTTTCGTTTATACACTTATAAGACACTGCCGTGCTCTAGCCGTGACCGTACGAGAGTGAGTCCCTACAATCTTTTTATTTTCGGTCATCTGTTCTCTCATTATCCCCACTACCCTGTAGGCGTACGTGACCGTTGCTACGCTTCTGGAACATTTTATGGTAGGACCGTTAGGCCATAAATGAATCCTTAGGTACTCTGCCAATATACATTGTCGCCAAGGTCGCCATGTGTTCCTCTCGTCGGTGCATCGGGTGCGAAGTATGCCGACCGGGACACCATCCTGCCCGAGGTGTGTGTGTGTGTGTGTCCTGGTCTCTGATGTGATTTACGTTACACTTTCTTGGTCGGACATAGTGTGCTTTCTCCTCGGATAATTTCGCAAAAAAAATTGAAAACTCAAAAATATATGTCTCTCCTGCCGCAGTTTACTGCCCTGGGCCCATAACCTGTTATTTTATATAGGTTGGGGTTGATAATCAAGCTGATCCACTCGGATTGGTTATCACACCTTTTATTTTCTTTCTTATACAAAACGCCAAATCACACAGCAAGCGTCTAATCACTCGGGATGCGTCTTAGCAAATAACACGCGGTCGACTCCTAAGACAAAAGAGCGTCGTCAGGAGTCGTACCAACATAACCCTAGTAACCTTTTAGTAACTAGCGGTCATACCAACTGAGCATTTCTCAACAAATAATAGTATAGTAATAGCTCCAGCTAATACTGGTAAAGATAAAATTAATAAGATAACTGTAATACACACTGATCATGAAAATAAATTAATTTGATGATAATTTAATGAAAAATTTTTTATTATTATAATAGTTACAATAAAATTTAATGATCCAATAATAGAAGAAATACCTGTTATGTGTAAGGAAATAATTGCAATATCAACTGATGGTGATGAATGAAATAGATATGAAGATAAAGGTGGATATACAGTTCATCCTGTACCTACTTTAGGTGTAAATATATTTCTTAATAATAATATAAATAATGATGGAGGTAAAAGTCAAAATCTAATATTATTTATGCGTGGGAAAGCTGTATCAGGTGAACCTAATATTAATGGGATTAAATAATTACCAAATCCTCCAATTATAAATGGTATAACTATAAAAGAAATTATTAAAAATGCATGTATTGTAACTAAAGAATTATAAATTTGATCACTATTAATTCGTATACCTGGATGACTTAATTCTGTTCGAATTAATAAACTTACAGATGAACCAATTATTCCTGATCAAATAGCGAAAATAAAATATATTATTCCAATATTTTTGTGGTTAGTTGATGTTCCGCCGCGCAACACATCTGCACGCCAACCCGCGCGGCTTGCCAACCAATGGTCTACGTGTCGTCCTTCGAACACTCCATAGGCCCAAGGACCCACCAGTTCGTTCGTGAGTGCCGAGGCGTGCAGACGTGTGTCCAGTGCCCGGCAAAGTCCACAAAGCAGCACGTGACCATCCAGTTGCTGCTGAGTGCCGAGACGTGCAGACGTGTGTCCAGTGCCCTGTGAAGTTCACAAAACTCCACGTGACGCCCATCTGTCGAAAGCGAATCCAACTAACCTAGCCAGGGGTTAACAGCCTCTCGACTAGTTCTTTCACACTGAATTAACTATCTCGATGACGGCTCTATCATTTCCAACAGGCTCCCCGGAGCTAAATTATCACACCGCCATTTTTCCTCCCCCGTGGCAAGAGGGCAACACGTCCATCCTGGTAAACGACCAGCACACGAAAAAACGAAAGCTCGAACCGACCAAGACAAACGTAAACAAGAATCAAACCAAACCATCAGCCAGCCAAGTGACCACCTACAATAGATTCTCAATACTGGAGTCCACGGAAGACTCCATGATTACAACCGAAAAGGTAAACAATCTCCATACTCAAAGAATTCCCCCTCCCCCACGGATATTCATAAACGACGTAATCGACATTCAGTCAATGATTAAGACTATCGAAAAAGACATCAGCAAAGAGGACTACAAGTTAAAGATTAACAACAACCACGTGAAAATACTGCCGACCCACCCAGACGCCTATAGAAAGTTAACCAAGCTATTAAAAACATTAAACGCTAAACTCCACACATACCAGCTCAAACAAGAAAGACCATTTCGAGTGGTGCTACGCAACATCCATCACTCAGTCGATCTAGACGAACTAAAGTGCGAACTGTCAAACCACGGCCACGAAGTAACTAATATCAGCAACATTAGGCATAGAATCACAAAAAACCCACTATCCTTATTCTTTATAGACTTAAAACAAAAAACAAACAACAAAAAAATTTACAATATCAATCGGCTGATGAACTCCATAGTTAAGTTCGAGCCACCTCTAGTAAAGAAAGAAATAATACAATGCAAAAGGTGCCAAAGGTACGGCCACACGCAGAAATACTGCAATCACAACTTCCGGTGCGTAAAATGTGCAGGTAATCACCCCACTGACCAATGCACTAAATCTCCGGAAACCCCCGCCAAGTGTATCCACTGTCAAGGAGAGCATCCTGCGAACTACAAAGGATGCTCAGCCTACAAATCGCTACATAATATAAAGTATCCAAAACTGAGACTGAAGGACATAAACATACAAGAACCTAAACCCCAAAAACTCACCTCACCAACAGTATCCTATGCGCAGGCAACGCAAGGAAACGTATACAACTCGAAAACACACAGTGTACACACAGAAAATAGAATTCCCACCCCACAAAGCGCAGACAACTTTACCAGACTCGAAAAACTTATCGAGAAGCAAACTGAGCAAATTAACAACTTGCTGTCACTACTCACACACTTCATGGACAAATTCATAAACACAGAAGCAAAATAAAACCAATGCGAATAGCTCTGTGGAACGCCAACGGTCTAGCTCAGCACAAATCTGAGCTAGAACTATTCTTAAAACAACAGCAAATCGATGTGATATTCATATCCGAAACCCACTTCACCGACAAAAACTACCTCAAAATACACGGCTACAACTTCTACCACACCCAACACCCCAGCGGAAAGGCTCACGGCGGCACCGGAATCATAATCAAGTCAAACATCAAGCACTACGAACTTCAACCATTCCAGAAAGACTACCTCCAAGCAACAAACGTAGCAATAGAAGACTGTCATGGTACAATCACCACTTCAGCTGTATACTGCCCTCCCAGACACTCCATCGCCAAAGAAGACTTCGACTACTTCCTGGACACCCTGGGCAACAGATTCATAGCCGGAGGAGACTACAACGCTAAACACACCCAATGAGGTAGCAGACTGGTTACAGTAAGAGGCAAAAACCTCCTCAACAGCATAATAACCAACAACCTCAACTACCTTACCACATACGAACCCACACACTGGCCCACCGACACAAACAAAATACCCGATCTCCTTGATTTCCTCATAACTAAAAATATCTCGTCAAGACACGTCCAAATCAATTCCTCGGCTGATCTCTCCTCTGATCATTCCCCCGTGATAGTAACAGTCAGTTCAACTATCATAGATAATACACCTAATGGCTCCATTCATAACCAACATACCAACTGGCAGCTCTTTAGAGAAGTCTTTACCCACATAACTTCAGCCTCAACCTCACTAAAAACCAATGAAGAAATCGAAGCAGCCACGGAATACCTAAACGCGAGCATAATAAACGCTATCCTCGTCTCCACACCGGCAAAAACATCCATCAGCAATCACGAATACCCCCGGTACATATTAAAAAAAATAGCAGAAAAACGTAGACTAGGAAGGATATGGCAGACCCATAGAACACCGGAGGACAAACGCAAACTAAACAACGCAACTAGAAAACTATCCAAAACCATAAAAAACTACAATAATGACCGTTTTCACAAATATCTCGCCAGCTTGTCCCCCACAGCCGACTCCAACTACTCACTATGGAAAGCCTCCAGGAAACTCACGCGCCCCCCACAAATGATACCTCCAATCCGCCGCCCGCAGGGTGGATGGGCGCATAGCCCTATAGAAAAAGCTAACCTATTTGCCAAACACTTGACCGAAGTATTCCAACCCCATTCCTCCATAGCTGCAGCGGACGTCACCAAATACCTGCACACCCCCTTCCAAATGTCCCCTCCTATTGAACCCTTCACTTCTGCAGAGATCATAGAAGCAATCAGTCGCCTAAACCCCAAGAAAGCAGCAGGCCACGACCTAATAGGAAATAAAGTAATCAAGGAACTTCCCATAAAAGGGATTGCACTCATCGCATCAATCTTTAACGCCATCCTCCGCCTTGAACACTTTCCTAAGGCGTGGAAAATCTCAGTAATCACTCTCATCCCCAAACCCGGTAAACCAATATATGAAACCAGCTCCTATCGCCCAATCAGTCTTTTACCTACCCTGTCTAAACTATTCGAGAGGATGCTCACGAATCGTCTCCTTCCACTCCTAGAAGAATTGAAAACACTCCCAGATCACCAATTCGGCTTCCGAAAACAACACTCAACAGTAGAGCAAATCCACCGCATAACCCACATGATCAGCCAAACCCTTGAAAGGAAAAAATACTGCTCAGCGGTATTCCTAGACATCCAACAGGCATTCGATAAAGTATGGCATGAAGGGCTACTCTACAAGCTTAAAAAAATCCTACCCCACCCATACTACTCCATCTTAAAATCCTACCTAACCAACAGACAATTCATAGTTAAATGTCTAGACGCCACTTCCGCAACATTCCCAATAGAATCCGGCATACCACAAGGTAGTGTCCTCGGACCCCTACTATTCTCCATCCACACAAAGACTTTCTAATTCTAGAAGTGTTTTCAGCTGGTTTTTTAGAAAGGTCCTTGGGTTTATTACGCGCTCTTAAGAATTCCGCAGAAAGCGGGTAGTGGCCTAACGTAAGATGGAAATGCCTAACGGAAAAGTCGGGTTTCCCAAAAAACAAAGGCATCAAACTAGCAACAGTAGTAGGAGGTTCCGTCCCCTCTCATCACTCATCAACATCGACTAACCAATGGATATCGCAGATCGTTGCCCTCACTTCACGAACGAAAAGTGTGAGCAACGAATCCGTTTTCTTCACCCAAAAAACCACACCCACACGAGCTTTCCTCCGCAATTGCACGAGAGCAAAGAGTCAGTCTTACTCATGCGGTCACCCGGTCAATCTTCTTTATACAGTCAATCGACTAATCAGTCGCGAACTCTCTCTTCTAAGAATAATCCTTCTCTTCGCTATCGGTATCTTATGTAACGACGTTATTATTTTGTGTGATTGTATAAATCGTTGGAAAAATATATATTTTTTCTAACTCTGTGAATCACAGTGTTATACCACAACTACCCCTATTATCCTAACCGAAATACGGTGATCGAACTATTCGTGATGTCGATTATTCTAATTGTAGCGGGAATTTACGACTCCCGCTGACGCGTATTCTAACGACCGCGTCTCCCCGCGATAGCTCGAAAATACAGTTGATATTAACCATTTTTTTATTAAGATTTATAAATTTATTTTATATTTTTAATTCTGAAGATTAATAGTTTTAGAAATTAACTTAAAATCTTTATATTTAAATATTAAAGTATTATGTCTGAAAAAGAAATAAATTGTAAATTTATTAGTGGAAGTTAAAATTTTTCTAATACTAATTATATATATATGTCGGAGATGAAAGAATATCGGAACCACTCCTTGGATTCGCGGGAATACCGTAACTTTGTAACTTAGCATAAACAAATGTCGCTCCGATTGTTCGAGATTTATGATCATGACCTTGGGCTCGAGGCGACAATTAGTCGCCGAACGTAGCCGCGGTCAAAGGGATGAACGTTTTATCTAACAAAGGCACAGAGTAACTCTATACCTCTCCTTAAAAGAAATAGCCGTAGCGACACGTGGCAGTAAATATTTCAAAGGTTTCTGTTCCGTGGCTCGCCACACGCAGATCTTATCCTTCGGGTAAGATGATCTCCAGATGTCAATATACCTCCGCAGTATGTTTAGCTAACGTGAGGACCCGCAATAAATCTTAAGATTTAGTCAAGCAAAGTTCTTCATTTAGACAAACAGTCCTTGTCGCAACTACGGGAAGATAGGAGAAGCCTATCTTCCACGAACGATGCCCACGTCAACAACCTCCCCTTAAGGGCGGCCAGCATCTCTTTCAAAACGCCGATATGGAGATCGACCAATTAGCAACAGCGCTAATTTCCCTCACCTTTGGAACGAAAGCTTTCTTTGACGAATCCGAGGATCTCATATCCTTAGACCCACCCATTATAGTTTTCCTCGACGACATCGTCGAGACGGAGAGTCATTCTTTCGTGCGATCTCATTGACGAGTGACAGTATTATCTTACAACCAGTGAATACCTCACGTCTAGTTAACAAAGAGTCAGACTTGAACTGTGCGATAACATACGTTTATCATCCTGTGACCGCGGATTCGTTTCGAACCTAAGGTCATTATCACTAGTGCTACGAGTGCTTAATCTTGTTAATAAGCCTGTGCTAATAAACTCTTCGTTGTATCACGACAATGGCTAATTCTAATGAAAATTCATTAAACGCCCATCTCCTTAATCCTGACTTCAATCCGACATCAGAAGTGGGATCAGGGCCATACGTAACGATGGAACAACTTATGGGCATCATGCGCCAGATGACTCAGTCGCGAGAGCAAAGACCGATTGAAACATTTACGACCGTACCGCTTCCACGTTTTAACCCCGGAAGCTTGGGTTCCGACCCAGCCGCATGGTGTGCGACTGTTGACGTGATCATGGAAGAAAAACCTTTGCAAGGCACTGCGCTACTTTGTGCCTTGAGTGCCGCTCTAGAAAGCTCGGCAGCGCAGTGGCTTACGCAAGTACCTGCTACTCAAGTTTCCTCTTGGCCAAAGTTTAAAGACCGTTTCCTTATACGCTATGGTGGGAAAGAAACAGTTGCCACGGCGCTATGGAAGATGAAAAATGGAGCACGGCTGGAGGGTGAAACCCTGGGAGATTAGAGTAGCCGTTTACGTTTCTTCCTGATGGCGAGGTAGGAAAGGTGCACCAAGGACGAGATAGTCAACGCTGCCGTGCTCCTCCATATAGGTTCACAGGACCAGCGCGTCTTACGGATAGCACTCATAAGCGATATCAAGACCGAGGACCAGTTCACAAGCGAAATGACAGTGCTCTACGATTCGGTGAAGAGGCCGGCGTCTTGAGTAAGTAGCTCCTCTACGGGTCCCGAAGCTAAACGGCATAAGCCTTCTGACTCCCGACACAAGTGCTACCACTGTGGTAGACACGGACATAAAGCATCTGAGTGCCGCGGGAGGACAAGACTGGAGGCGGAGAAACGCAATCGAAAACCAGGGGAAAACCAGGCTGCCACGTCTTCGAAGGTGTCCTGCTACAGGTGTAACGAGGAGGGCCACATCGCGCCCAACTGCCCGACCTTACGTAGAGGAAACCCTGCTACGAAAGAGGAGCGCCAGGTTAACTTCTGCGTGGTGGAGGCCCCGACCGGTAAATTAAGTCACCAGGGTGAGTCGTTCCTGTTTTGCTTTGATTCCGGAGCTGAATGCTCATTAATCAAAGAATCGGTAGCCTCAAAATTTTCCGGCAAGAGAACGACCGAGATAGTTGTAATGCGAGGAATTGGGAACACTTGCGTTAAGAGTACGATCCAAATTCTGTCCGCCGTATGTATCAGCGGTCTTATACTGGAGGTAACTTTTCACGTCCTTGCCGACAATTACTTAGAACACGATATTATTATTGGGTGCGAAATTTTAAGCCAAGGCTTCGACGTACACATGACGCGCAATAGCCTCGATATTTGTAAGTCGAAAACGGTTAATGTCTGTAATAATATCGCCGAACCTGCGATCGATCTCAATGATGTAGACACCGAGATACTCGGCGACGATAAAGACCGATTGATTTCCATTCTCGACAGATTCAAAAACTCGTTCATCACGGGTTTCCCACGTACCCGCGTAAATACGGGCCAATTAGAAATACGGTTGATCGACCCTAACATCACCGTCCAAAGAAGCCCCTATAGACTTAGCGAGGAAGAGCGGAGAATCGTACGAGCGCGAATCAGCGAACTACTCAGAGCTAACATTATAAGACCTAGCAATTCGCCGTTCGCGAGCCCTATGCTACTCGCGAAGAAAAAGGACGGTTCGGATAGATTGTGCGTAGATTTTCGAGCGTTAAATAAGAATACGGTCGCGGATCGGTACCCCCACCCCTTATCGCGGATCAAATCGCGAGGTTACACACGGCGAAATACTTCATTAGCCTGGACATGGCCAGCGGGTTCCACCAAATTCCTATACACCCCAATTCGGTGGAATACACGGCGTTCGTTACACCCGACGGGCAGTACGAGTACGTAACGATGCCGTTCGGATTGAAAAATGCACCGTCCGTTTTTCAGAGGGCCATTTTCAATGCCCTGGGCGACCTTGCGTATTCCTACGTCGTTGTCTACTTGGATGACGTCCTAATTATTGCCGACTCAATAGATCAAGCCTTAGAGAGGTTGGACATCGTGTTAAGTACCCTTGTAAACGCCGGGTTTTCGTTTAATTTTTCTAAGTGCTCTTTCCTGAAGACGTCGATACTCTATTTGGGATATGTAATCCAGAACGGAGAAGTCCGTCCCAACCCGGGTAAAGTATATGCCTTAAGCTCCCTACCTGCGCCGACGACCGTCACACAGCTCAGGCAGTTCATAGGGCTAGCCTCGTACTTTTTGGCTCTAGCTTGGTTTGGTTTCTTTCCTCGTTTTTGCCTCGTTTCGTAGTACGAAGTCGTCGAGGTTAAACCTAACCACTTTAGCTTTGTTCCTATCAAATCTTTCTTTATCGTATTGGGCGTTACTTTCTATGTTCTGTACGGCCTGCTGTCTTACATCGGAGATATCGACTTCTTTTTCTTCGATATTGTCGGGTAGCAATAGGTCATACGGTCTCGCCGATCTACCGATTAGTAGTTGTAAAGGGTTCGAATTAGTCACGCGGTTGACGGTGCAGCTCAACGCTAGCTGCATTTCCCCAATCGCGTCTTGCCACGGCCGCCCAGTCGTTTCTACTGTCGTGAACATGTTTTTCAACGTGCCCATAACACGTTCTACTTGTCCGTTAGCCCTACTGGCACCGGTCGCTATCAGGTGAACTTTAATTCCTTTGCTTCCGCAGAACTCGCGAAATTCTTTACCCGTAAAACATCTTCCCTGGTCCGCTATTATCCGACAGGGACTCCCGAATAAAAATATAGCGGATTTAAGCGCTTTAATGGTGTTAAGAGAATCTATCTTAGGAGTATGATGCAGGTATACAAATTTAGTGAAGGCGTCGATCAACACAATGACGTACTCCTTCGAATCGCTTTTACCACTCAACTTGCCCGTTATATCCATGTGGACCGTATGCCAAGGTATGCTGGTCTTAGGTATAGGATGTAGTTCGGCTTGTATCTTACCTGAACTAGCCTTCGAAACTCTACAAGCATGGCAGTTCTCTACGAACTTGCGAACGTACTTCGCCATTCCTTCGAACCAGTAATACTCGTACAGTTTCTCGAGCGTCTTATCCCAACCCAAGTGCATAATTGACTGATGCACATGGTTAATAACGGACCATCTAAACCCTCTTGGAACAATAGGTAAACTGAGAGTCCTGCCTCTTCTTTGAATTTTTCGGTAGAGAGTACCGAACCGTAATTCGTAAGTGTTTGCGATGTCTTCCGCGAGCTCATCATTTTGCAACTTTTCGACAATTCCGGAAATTTGGGGGTCACGACGTTGTTCGGCTAGTAGCCAATCTTCCGATATTTCGGCCAAATTGATCTCTTTCTCCGCGATTTTATCAATCTTACGGCGATCCGAATCTACGTGGTTTCGTGAAAAGAAGTCAACGTGGGCCGATACATAATGTCAAAGGTGATAGTCTGTAAGTAAGCCCACCACCTGTGGACCCTGTTATTCAAATGTGCCTTACTACTTGATGCTTTCAACGAGTTGCAATCGGTAACAACAAGAAATTCCCGTCCATGTAGATAGTGACGGAAATGCTTGACGGCGTTTTCGACTGCCAACGTCTCTAGCTCGTAGGAATGATATCTAGATTCCGTAGGGGTAGTTCTTTTACTGTAGTACTCGATCACTCTATTCTTACCTTCGACTTTATGCATCAAGATCGCCCCGTAACCCTCCGAACTAGCGTCAGTATGTAGCTCAATGGGGTAATTAGGGTCGAATATCATCAGTACCGGCGCGTCTGTCAGGACGGAAACTATCTGTTGCCTGATTTTCTCGTGCCTATTTGACCATGTTATGTTTTTGCTACCTGAGGTGAGCGCATACAGGGGTTTCATCGTCTGTGAGAACTTGGGGACGAACTTACGGAAGTAGGAAGCTAACCCAATAAACTGTCTGAGCTGAGTGACCGTCGTTGGCGCAGGTAAGGAACTTAATGCGTGTATTTTACCCGGGTTGGGGCGAACTTCCCCGTTATGAATCATGTACCCCAAATAAAGTACCGACGTCCTCAAGAAGGAACACTTCGCGAAATTGAACGAAAATCCGGCTTTCACAAGGGTATCCAATACATTGTTCAGTCTTTCTAAAGCTTGGTCTACAGAGTCGGCAATAATTAGGACGTCGTCTAGATAAACAACGATGTATGAATGAGCGAGGTCGCCTAAGGCATTGAGAATGGCCCTCTGAAAAACGGACGGCGCATTTTTCAATCCAAACGGCATCGTTACATACTCATATTGTCCGTCGGGTGTAACGAACGCGGTATACTCCGTTGAATTGGGATGTATGGGAATCTGATGAAACCCGCTGGCCATATCCAGGCTAATGAAGTATTTCGCGTTCTGCAATCTTGCGAGTTGATCTGCGATAAGGGGTAGAGGATACCGATCTGCGACCGTATTCTTATTTAGCGCTCGGAAGTCCACGGACAGTCTATCTGAGCCGTTTTTTTTCTTCACGAGCAACATCGGGCTCGCAAATGGCGAATTACTGGGTCTTATGATGTTAGCTTTAATCAGTTCACCGATTCTTTCTCGTACCGTCCTACGCTCTTCCTCGCTAAGTCTGTAAGGGCTTCTTTGGACAGTGACGTTGGGGTCGATTAGCCTTATTTCTAGCTGGCCTGTGTTTACGCGTGTACGCGTAAAACCCGTGATGAATGAGTTTTTAAACTTTTCTAGATTAGAAGTCAATCGACCTTTATCACTACCAATTACCTCAGTGTCTACTTCATTAAGATCGATCTCTTTTTCGACGGTCCTATCACAGACATTGACTACCTTCGTTTTGCAAATATCGAGACTAGTGCGCGTGATATGCACGTCGAAGCCCTGACTTAAAATTTCACGACCGATCATGATATCGTATTTCAAGTATTTATCAGGGAGAACGTGAAAAGTTATCTCCAACGTAAAACCGTTGATACACGCAGTGGATAAAATCTGAGACGTACTCTTAACACACGTATTTCCTATCCCTCGCATTACTACTACATCGGTGGTTCTTTTGCCAGAAAATTTCGAGGTAGCGGATTCCTTAATTAATGAGCACTCGGCTCCAGAATCGAAGCAAAATGGGAACGACTCACCCTGGTGACTTACTTTACCGGTTGGAGCCTCCACCACGCAGGAGTCGACTCGCCGTTCCTTGTTGTGACCGCTTTTCTTATCCTCCCGTAACAGACAATTGAGTGCGATATGGCCGTCCGCACGGCACCTTAAGCAAAACACCTTGGATGATGTGGCTGGTCGGCTCCATTCCCGGCGCCTTGTCTCCTTCTGCTTTTCGGTCCGCATCTTCTTGCGGCACTCCATCGCCTTATGCCCGGGGGTTCCACAGTGATAACACCTAGTCTGGGAGTTGGATGGCCTGCTCCGTTTAGCTTCAGGTTCTGTCGGCGGATCATCTGCCAAGGGTAACGGCCTCTTCCTCGAACGAGGGAGAGCTCTCAGTTCCCGAAGAAATTGGTCCTGTGTCCGGACGTCTTGCGTGAGTGCTATCCGTTCGACACGCTGATCATATGACGTCAGTCGGAGGAGGATGACAGCGTTAATTAATTCGGCGTTGGATATACCACTCCATCTCGCAGCCAGGAGGGAGCGAAATCGAATGCCGAAATTTACCGTGGGTTCGTCCTCCTCTGGTGGTTCCTCGAACACCTTTATCAGCGTTGAGGTTGCCGTCTCCTTGCCGTCGTAGTGCGAAAGGAAATATTCCTTGAATCGTTCCCAAGTAAGGCCGCAGACCGGAACTTGCGTAAGCCACTGCGATGCAAAACCCCCCATCGCACGATTTAGGACGAAAAATAACTCGCGGTCTTGTAGGGGCTCGTTGCCCATAAGCTTACTGACTGTCTCGCACCACCCCATTGGGTCGGCGCCCGCCAGTTCAGGGTTAAAGAACGGTAGCGAAAATTTTTCGAGTTCCACTCCATCTTTCTTTGTTAGCGTATGAAATACGTCACGCATGAAATCCATTTGCCGTTTCATCGCTCTTAACAAGTCCTTGGATCCCACTTCTGATGTCGGGGAGGCACTAGGATTTGAGGTGTGGGCAGGTAACGAATCTTCACCAGTAGTAGCCATTGTCAAGGTATGATCCAGAGTTTATTGACACAAGTATGGAGATGTGAGGTTTGACAAACTGCGGCGGTTAGGTACTCGCGATGCGAATGACAATAGTCTTAGGTCCGATAACGAATCCGCGGTCAACGGGACTCTTTTACTCTTTACTCGTCGGCAACGCCTAGGTGGTACTCTCAGTTAGCACGCGAAGTAAGCACTCTATCCAAATGATACCTTAGTCGATGAAATCGTACTCGAAACTCTCACGGTGACGCTGTTTAGGAAAAACTGCTTCACTCTCTAGCGGCACTAGGTCTTCTATATTCGTGGAGATAAGTCTTCGTTCGGAGAGTGAGGGAAATTGCCGTTGTTGTTAATTGGTCAGTCTTTGGAAGTGTCCTTCACGGAAAAGACTATTTGCCTATTTTCGTTAATTAAGGTTTAAGGTTTATGACAGGTCATTAGGCTGGCTGCCGATGTTTTGCGAATATGTCTCGACAACCGGCAATCTACCTACCCATAGAATAGGGTCTGCTTATGATTCAGATGCCATGATTCAGAAACCGTTAGTATGCTTACTGTCGAGTGCCGTTATAACTATTTCTTTTTATGGAGGGCTATAGACTTTTTCATGACTTTGTTAGAAAAATGTTCGTCCCTTGACCGCGGCTACGTTCGGTGACTGGTTGTCACCTCGAACCCAAACTCATTCTCATAGATTGCAGGCAATTACAGTCGAGCTGAAGGACGGTGATTATTTAACTACGGCTATGGTGGAATCCAAACTACAATATTAGGGGTTTTTCCCCGGTTTCGACGGAAGGCTCCGGTGTCTCTCCATCTCCGACATATATATATATATGTCGGATTGAAGTCAGGATTATGGAGATGGGCGTTTAATGAATTTTCATTAGAATTAGCCATTGTCGTGATACAATGGAGAGTTTATTAGCACGGGCTTATTAACAAGATTAAGCACTCGTAGCACTAGTGATAATGACCTTAGGTTCGAAACGAATCCGCGGTCACGGGATGGTAAACGTATGTTCTCGCACAGTTCAAGTCTAACTCTTTGTTAACTAGATGTGAGGTATTCACTGGTTGTAAGGTGGCACTGTCATTCGTCGATGAGATCGTACGAAAGAATGAATCTCCGTCTCGACGATGCCGTCGAGGAGAACTATAATGGGTGTGTCTAAGGACATGAGATCCTCGAATTCGTCAACGAAAGCTTTCGTTCCAAAGGCGAGGGAAATTAGCGCTGTTGCTAATTGGTTGATCTCCATATCGGCGTTTTGAAAGAGATGCTGGCCGCCCTTGAGGGGAGGTTGTTGACGGGGGGCAACGTTCGTGGAAGATAGGTTTCTCCTATCTTCCCGTAGTTGCAACAAAGACTACTTGACGGACTTCGCTTGACTAAATCTTAAGATCTATAGCGGGTCCTCACGTTAGCTAAACATACACCACAAAGGCATGCCGACACCCGGCGATCATTTTACCCGGAGGACAAAATCTGCGTGTGGCGGGCCGCGGGATAGAAACTATTGAAGTATTTACTGCCACGTATCGCTACGACTATTTCTTTTAAGGAGAGTTACTCTGTGCCTTTGTTAGATAAAACGGTCATCCCTTTGACCGCGGCTACGTTCGGCGACTGATTGTCGCCTCGAGCCCGAGCTCACTATCATAAATCTCAAATAAGTACAGTCGGATCGAATGACAACAGTTTCTCAATACGGCTATGGTGAAATCTAAATTACAATACTAGGGGTCTTCCAATACGTGTGTTAAGTTCCAAAGGGAAGGTTCCGGTGTTCTTTCATCTCCGACATATATATATTTTAATAAAACATTAATTTTGAATTGAACTTAAAATTCAAATAAACTTACTTATTAAAAATTTCTACATGAAATATATTTATATTTCAAGACTCAAATTCTGTTTATTCAGATAATCTTATTTCATTTCATAATTTAACTATAATAATAATAATTATTATTATTACTTTAACTACATTTTTCCTTATAGATTTTACATTAAATAATTTCTTAAACTTAAATTTATTAAAAAATCATACTATTGAAATTATTTGAACTTTAACTCCTATAATTATTTTAATAATTATTCGTTTTCCATCACTAAAAATTTTATATTATATTGATGAAATCATAAATCCTTATTTTTCTATTAAATCTATTTGTCATCAATGATATTGATCTTATGAATATCCAGAATTTAATAACTATGAATTTGATTCATATATATTAAATTGTGAATCAATAAATCAATTTCGACTTTTAGAAACTGATAATCGATTAATTATTCCATTTAAAATTTCAATACGTATAATTGTATCTTCTACAAATGTAAGTCACTCATGAACAATCCCTTCATTAGGAATTAAAGTTGATGCAATTCCTGATAGAATTAATCAACTAAACATATTTTGTATTCGTCCTGGAATTTATTTTGGTCAACGCTCTGAAATTTGTGGAATAAATCATAGTTTTATACCAATTATATTAGAAAGAACTTCTTATGAATTATTTTCAAATCGGATTAAAAAAAATTAATATGAAAAATTAGTTAATTAAATAACATTAGATTGTCATTCTAAAATTAATAATTTAACTTATTATTTTTCTATCATTAAATGTCTGAAATTAAGAATTGATCTTTTAAATCAATTAGAGTAATTAAAATTTACTTCTAACGAATTCCACAAATGATACCTATTAATTGATTTATTTATCTTTTTATTATGTATGATTTGCTTATTATCAATTATAATTTTAATAAATTCATTACTATTAAATTTAAAAATTAAAAATATGTTGAGGTGGCCGTGAGTGAGTTATAGTTGTTGGGCCTGGTCCGCTGTAATTGTCACTGGGGGCTGTAGATGTCGCTGCCGGGATACTGCTGATTTTTCCTCCGTTTTTTTGGTACGTGGAAATAAAATCGGACTCCGGTCGCCGGGATTCGAACCCGGGTTCCGAACGTTCGCAACCTAAGGCGTTAACTATTGCTTTTTTTTATTTTTGTTTATTAATTCCAGGTTTTTTACATATTTTTTTTACATAATTTTTTTTCCAGAATAAACGTAGCCATGCATTATTACTTTTTTTTTTTTTTAAGATTATTATTGTGCCTTAAATTTAAGCCGCTGTTGCGCTGTGCCAATGTACGATATTTCAATTTATGTCCTGAAAGCCTGGACGCAAAAACAGGACAGTTCGCTAGCCTATTAGGGAGGGATGGGAGGGGTGTTCTGTGGGATTAGTATAATATTTGTTTATCTATTTACATATTTACATATTTACACTTTATTTGGTGAGCGTTGCCGTTCTGTGGCTCTTTATCTTGTTGTTTTTTGTTATGGGTTCCGTATCCACCAATATTTTTTCGTGTTTTTTCTGTGTTTGTCTTCTGTATCCTTTTGGGGAAGTGCCATGTTGTATCTCCACCTAGTGTCTGCAGTACGGCCATCTAGGTTTTCCTCGTATTGTATAGATTTCATTCCTATTTTCCTTCGCATATGGTAAATTATAGGGATGTTGTTTTGGTCTTGGAGATAGTTTCTTTCGTCTAGGTTCGGGGGGGGGGGGATGTAGCCTGTTAAAAGAGTGTCTTTGAAGTATGCGTCGTTTGGGAATAAGCAGCCGAAGATTAGGCTGTTTTCTTTGATCTTCGCGGCTTGCGCGAAGTGGTTTCTTGTTAGTTTTTAGGATGTGACAGTCGATGCGGTGGATGTTGGCTAAGTCGTATATTTTTTTGTTTTTTACGTATTTTCTGTATCCGCTGTGTTCTGATCTGTAAATGCTCAGGCAAGCTCTGGTGCATTTTCTTTCGAATATGCGAATTTTTTCCATTACTGACGCTGGTATTTTGTACCATATTGGATAGTCGTAGGTTATAATGGGTCTTATTAGCGTTTGGTAGCACATGATTTTTACTTTGCTATCGAGATGTCTGGAATAAAACAACCTTTTTGTATTCCAAAAAGCTTTGCTGGCTTTGGAGAGTTGGATTTCGATGTGTTGCTTGTAGTTTAGTTTTTCATCTATATTTACTCCTAGGTATTTTACGCAATTTTTGTGTGGTATGAGGTTCTCTTCGTTTGCTTTTTCTTTTAGATGGAATTTCCTGACGCGATCCCTTTCTGCTGGACCGATTTTGCTTGTCATGGGTCTGAATAGAATGATTTCGCATTTGCTTGCGTTAATTTTTAGTTTCCATGTGTGATAGTAATCGCTGATTTTGTTAAAGAGTTCTTGCAGTTCTGTTCTTATCGTTTTGGTTTTGTGGCCTGTTACGTAGATGATTAGGTCATCCGCGAAGGCTATGGAGCGTTTATGTGTGGATGTGTTGAGGTTGAAGAGGTTTAGTAAGTCGTTATTGTAGATGCTGAAGAGTAGCGGGGAATTTACTGTTCCTTGTTGCAGGCCGTTCTCTATGGAGAATTCTTTGCTTGATGTGTACGAGCCGTCGGTCATTATAAAAGTTTTGTTTGTTATCATGTCCCAGACTATTTTAATTAGGTATTCAGGGAAGTTCTTTTTAATCATTTTATAAATGAGCCCTGGGATCCAGACTGTGTCGAAGGCTTTTTCGAGGTCTATTAGGCAGGCGGCTACTCGTTGATTTGCGTTAAGTGCCCAGCAGATATCCGACGTAAGTTTGTTTATTGCGTGGATTGTGGAGTGTTTGTGACGGAAGCCGAATTGATTTTCCGCTATTACCTTATTTTTTTTAAGCAGAAGGAGGCTTATAGGTCGTAGGTTTGCAGGTGATGAACCGTCTGTATTTTTTTTTTTTTTTTTTTTTTTTTTTGTAATGGCTATGAGTTTGGCTTTTTTCCATTTTTTGGGGAAGTACGTGTTGTTTAGTGCGTTATTAAACAGTACTGTGTAGTACCATTTTATTTTGTTTGGTAAGCGTTTGAGCGAGAAGTTTGGGATGCCATCGAAGCCGGCGGATTTTTTGTCGTTTAGCGTGCAGAAGATTGTACTTAGTTCATTGAAGTTTGTAAAGTAGTTTATTTCTGGGTCGGGCTGTTTGGGGTCGTCCGATGTGTTTTCGTTTGAGAATCTGCAGACTGTTTTGTTCAGCGCTATGTCTTGTTCTATTTTATTTTTTAGTTTGTTTGTTTCGGCGATGATAATTCTGTTTAATTGTTCTCGGCCCATGTGTTCGTTTTGTGTGTGAGTTTTGGCGAAGTGGGTGCCGATAATGTCTAGTTTTTCCGTTGTTTTTGAAATTATGAAGTTATCCTCGGTGTCTTTGTTGGTGTTGTGTATCTCGATGCCTGCTTCTTGGATGAGGGAGGCTTTTCTGGTGGCAGTTTGAGGGGCGGAATGGAGTTTTGTTCCTTTGGTCTGAAAATTTGATTTATCTGCGGGAACATGCTAGCAGAGTCTTTTTTGGAGATACTTTTTATTTTATTTGTCCAGTATTGATTTATAGAGTTTGCGAATTCTTGTTTTAGTTGTGATTTTATTTCGTGTAGCAGGTACTTTAGGAATTCTATGTCTTCTCTTTTGTCGTAAGAGTAGTTGTGTCTTAGGTTGTTTAATTTAGATAGTATGTAGCTTTTATCTCGTTGTAGTTTTTTTAATTTATAGTTTACATATGGCTAGCAGGAGTCTTTTTTTTAACGTCGGTACGAATTCTAGTAGGGCGTTTTGTATATGTTTTTCTATTTCGTCTATGAACGAGTCGATTTGTCTGTCTGTTAGGTTGACATTGTTCTAGATTTTTAGGTCGCAGTTCTGTTCGAGCAGGTTTTGGAACTTTTTCCAGTCTGTCTTTTTGTAGTTGTACCTGGGTGTTTCGGTCTGCGTTTCGAGTGTTAGGTAGTCGGATGTGTTTTTACTTATCTGAAATACTATGGCGTTATGGTCGCTGTCTTAGTCTATGGTTTTGAGAGTGTTATTTGGTCGTAAGTTTTGGAATTTTATTCGGGCGTCTGCTAGGCATATGTCTTGGTAAGAGCGTCCTTTTGGGTAAGAGGGTAGCTCGGAGCCATAGAGGTTTGTTTTGTAGAAGATGCTTTTATTGTCTAGCCAGCTTCTGACGGAGTTTCCTCTCGTATTGTTTATTTCGTTTTTCCAGCTGGTATGTTTGGCGTTAAGGTCACCGGCTATTATGTAGTAGTTTTCCTGTTTGTCGAGCTGTAAAAGTTGGAAGAGATTGTCGAATTCGTCGTTAAATTGTTTCTGGTTTCCGTAGGCTGCGTAGGCTGCGGAGATAAATAAGTTTTCCTTATTGTTTATTTTTATTTTTATGATCGTCGTCTCTAGGATTTTGAAGTTTGTTATTTTGTCGTTTTGTATTGTTTTGAACTTCAGGGGGTTTTTTATGAGGATTGCCGTTCCTCCTCCTTGGGTGGCGTTTGGTCTGTCGTGTCTTATTATAGAGTAGTTTTTGTATTGCACCTTATGTCTATAGTTCAGTTTGGTTTCTGAGATAAGTACTATGTAGGGGGTTTCTTTCTTAATTAGAGTTAGCAAGCTGTATCTTTTTTGGTTTGAGATTAGAGAATTGGGGTTTATTGATATGATTTTCAGATGTTTAACTTTTATCTGGTTTATTTTCTGCTGTGATTGGTGGGCGGGTGTGTTTTGGCTATATTTTCGATGATGTTGAAGATGGAATCGATTCTTTCTTCATGCGTATTTAGTGCTTTTTTGATTTCGTTTAGTTGTGTTTGTTGGTCGCTTAGTGCTTTTAGGATGCTTTTTTTGAAGTCTTCAATGACATTTATTATGCTTATTTGGGGTGCGTCTATTGTTGGGTTAGGGTTTTGTTTGACTTGTGCCGCTATGTTTGTTACTTGCGGGCTTGTCTCGTTCATACTTGTTTTTTGTTTTACTATATCCGCGAACTTTAGCTCGGGGACGTACTTACGGCTTATTTTGGCGATTCTTTCGATTTTTGTTGTTTTTGCTTTGGTGATTTTTTCATTAATCTTTTTCCGTAATTCGACGAGTTTTGGACATCCTTTGTAAGATGCAGGATGTCCGTAGTTTTTGCAGTTTACGAAGTAGATTTTTTCTTTGCTTACTGCTGCTTCTTTTTTTATCTTGCACTCGCCTGGCCCGTGCGGTTCAGTGCATTTTACACAGCGGTAGTTTAGGTTACAGTTTTGTGCTGTGTGGCCTATTCGCTGGCATTTGTAGCACTGCGTGATATCGTTTCTTTTAATTTTTTCCCATGCTATTTTCAGATAGTTAAGTCTGTTTATTTTTAGTAGGCTCCCGATGTTGCTATCGGGGGAAACTTGAATTATATAGATTGGGAGCAATGTGTTGTTCTCCCTTGATTTTCTTGTTGTGAATCGAGTCACTTTGGTGAAGTTAACTTCTTCTATATTCAGGGCTTTTAGATCTTCTACTATTTCCGCTTCTGTGTAGCTGTTTCCTAGCCCTTTTAGTAGGTACGTATGGGGTTTTTGCGATTTTGGGGTATATGTGAAGTAGGCCGTGTTGGCTGCGGTCAGTATTTTTTTTGCATTTGTGTAGTCAATTATGTTTTGAAGATAAAGCACGTGCTTACCTGAGTGGATTCTTTTGATATGGAAATTCTTGATTTTGAGAGAAGTTTCCATGAGTGCTATTGTATCTTTTGGGTCTTGTAATGTTATGTTGATGGGGGGTGGCCTGGCCCCTTTTGCCGATGTGGGGGGGTCTGCCTGTTCTTCAGCGGGGTGGCTGGGTGGCTGGCCTTTATAATTTTGGTTTTTCGGTAATGTTGAAGGATGTGGTGTTGTTTTTTTTGGCGGAGCGGCGGGGGAGGTACTTGTCCGGGCGGCATTGTTTTTGTTCGTGGTTATCGGTGATGTGACCAGGGGTGTGGGCTGTCTGGTTGCTTTTTTCCTTAGTAAGTCGTTTTTTTTTTTTAATGTTTCGATGATAGTTTCCTGCGATTGCGATGCGCAGGGGTCTTGAGCTTGGGGGGCTTCAAATCTGTTTTTTATGGGATTGCCATTGATTGGGGGCTTCTTTTTTGCTTCATGTTTTCGTTTTTTTCGTAACACTCTTCTTGAGAATCGCTTTCTTTTTCTTTTAAATTTTCTTGTCTGATTTCTTTTTTGTTCCTGCTTATCAGGTTTGGAGGCGGATTGAGTTTCCGCGTCTTTTGTGCAGCGGGTCTTATGCTGCTATCTTTAATTATCTGTTGCTTTTCTATCTTCCTTTTGACCCCTTTTTTTGTCGGCCTTATGGCGGATTCCGCCTCCTTGGTTTCAATTTCATTCCTTTCCTCTTCTATTTTTATATTGTTTGTAGTGTGGGTGATGTTATCACTACCTTTTCACTGCTTAGCACTCTTTTTGTTTTTTTTTTCTCCGCTCTCTCACTGTATACTGTACACTGAATAGCTTGCTGCGCTCACTGTTAGGGCCTACGCCTGGTAGTCCCTTAGGGCCGAGAGGTCCGGCCTGCTCGGAGGATCACGGTCAACTGACGAGAACGAGTACTCTCAACGCGGTATGAGCGTTGGCTGAAGTAATCAGCTTTGTTATTTCATGTTATCCAATAGACAAAATATTTAAGAAAACATACATGTATTTATGAGGAAAAATGGTATTTTTTTAGACGTGCATACAGATATATAACATTTTTCCTGGCTTCGTTTCCCAAACAATGGATTGTGAAGTTCCGTCATATAGGTACGCGTATACTTAAAATGTAGCGAGTCAAGTGGACGGAACTTCGTAATTGATTTTCTGGAAAACCAAGTCTTGTGTTAAAAATTGTCACTTCATCATCGACTTATTTTTGTATAGGAAATCAGGCCCTTTCGACCTGCACCATCATAATACTCTAATTTTCTCGCCTACTTCAATTTTGAAATTATTTAGTTTCACTGTATTGCGTATAACTACCAACAGCAAAATATTAATATTCACGAACAACACGGCTGTTCTGACAACGATCATAAATCGTCAAATCCACGTCATTCCATACTACCTGACAGCGGACCGTTAGGTTTTGACTTGACCTTTGCACATGGCCCAACATTACATTTGCCCCATTACCTAGGGCAATTAGGATCCGTCCCTTGTCCCTCAACGCCGACAAACGCAGCAGCCTGTAAAAACTGCAATCATTCGACCAAGAAGAGTCTTTTTTTAGTCTTGAGTCTAGTCTTGTGTACAGTTTGGCCGTGATTTGAACTTCATTGTAATATTATACTTAATCGTTCTCGTGAATAAAAGCCTACAAAATTTTAAAAACACGGTCAAATTACGTTACTCCTTCTTTATCATAAATTTTACGTGATACTGTAGAACAGCTTCTTTGGTCTCTATTATAGTAACGCGGAAGGATCGCCGACATAGAGACAATGTCGGCGACGAAGAGCAAATGCCAACAAGCAGAAACGGTCGGAAAACTGAAATAGGGCTTAGCGGCACTCGGCAACAAAACTTTCCAACGGCGGTCCAAACATCACCGAGGCGCAAGTGCCGACAGGCCTAATCAGCCATCGATATCCGTAAGGTTCTTCCTTATAGGACATTTTTTGTAATATTGGAAGAAGGCGTAGGTAGCAACGGTGGCGGACGCGTAACGAACGCGCGCGTAGTAGAGATATTGATGGATGACGAAAAGAAACGAATCGGATCAAGAAAATAGTTGAGTTGTAACCGAGGGGAGAGAATCGTCAGTTGGAATCGAGAGTTGTACGTAAATACCAATGGTCAAAGGAGAAATCGGCAAGTATTTAAAAAGAAAAACACAAGGAAAGAACGGCAATACATCCAAACCAGCTAGCTGCTGAAGCGAGCAAAACTCTCATAAAAAGAAGAATAAAAAGAAAACACCCCACTGACCTCGCTACAGAAATAAAATAGTCAAACTCGGATAAAGTTAGAAAAATTTAACAAATGTCCAGCTGGACAAATTGTAAAGTGCAAATTAAAAAGAAAAAAAAAGAAAAATAAAAAAAAGGAAATGGATTGCATGTTTGCCCATAGAAGAGTAATCCAAGCGATGAAAACTGATTCCTTCCGCAAAATGACAATATATTATTGGTCCAACAAATACAATATTTTCGTCCATTTCCTGTGACAATAAATGTCATATTATTAAATTTATCATTATCAAAAATTAAATTAAGAATATACGTAACAAAGACCTATTTACTTCTCTTTTATTTACTAATTTATTAATTAATACTACTGACTTTTTTAAACTTAGAGAAATATTTCTGCGAAGCGACTCCTTCAGCAATTGCTGAAAGGCTTTTTCATCTTCAGCACTGATTAATTTATCCGAATACACTCTTGTTGCTTCGTGAATGTATAATCTGATCAAATGTTTTCCAGTCGGAACAGTCTCACCGTTTGCAAACAGTATGCCCTTAAAGGAAGAGTAAACCTTTTTTATATCAAATATTTATTATTAAATAGAATATTAAATATTTTTTTAAGAGATTTAATGATAACGTCACGTGATTTTTATCTCAATAGAGTTGAATTTCATAAGTACTTTAGTTACCAACTGCGTTCGATATGTATACAGGTCAACTCAAAACTTTATTTCAGTGCGGTTAACGTATATAATACTCGTCGTGTAAAATGAGAAAATTACCATTTGCTATAAAAACTCAAAATTTATCTAATACTTTACTGTGTATATCGGTTATTCCCCGATTTCTTTCGTGTATTTTATTCTATTGTCTTTTGGCAATTTTTCAGTTTTTAATAACGATAACATTTACTGATGAAACAATATTTCGCAAATGTAGAATAACGAATATACGTAACGAATCTTTCCGGGCAGACGAAAATCCACACGCATTAAGAGATAGTTGGTGCAGGTTGGTGCACCAGCACATTCTACAAACGCCGTACAAGAGCATTTTTTTTTTTTATTTATTTATTAGAATATTTACAATCAATGCTCGTTGAGAATTTTCAGTAACTTAATTTGGCGTGATACAATGACATGGATTATAATAGCTTTATATTGTTGGTTCTAGTAGGACTAAGGATTTAATCTAGTGGGTATTTTCTTTTTAGTCTGCGGATCTGGTCCGTCGTGTCCAGTAGTTGGGTGACTAGTGGGTTGTGGTGTTTTTTTTTCTTTTTTTTTTTTGCGTGGGGAGGGGAAAATGCTATTACGCATGCCCAGTGACCCGCATCACTGGGTTATGTGGGAGTCGGTCGGATGTCGTTGCCATACCCACTGAAAACCCCTCCTCCTTCTTCCTCCGCTTAGAGGGCAGACAACCCCGGTAAAACCTGTCGGCAGTCATCAGGGTTGTCCTTTCGTGCCCCGTTGTATCTACTTCTTCGAGCAGTTACTGCTCATGTCGCCCTCTCAGCCAGTTCAGAATACTGGGCTGGTCTCCTTCTGCGGTTTTTCGTTGTTTCATGTTCTTGCCCTCATTGCTCCGCGTAGTTGTTGTTTCGCTCGTTCTCCTCCTTGCCTCTTCCCAGGCCCTCGCTGTCACCCTCCTGTGACACATGACGGTCTTACAGAATTGCCTGAATTTATTCCAGCTCTCGTCCTTGGCGGTCACCGTGGCGATCAGATTGCCCACGTCTATCTTCCCGCCCAGAGCGTTCTCCAGCTCGATCCTTCTGTCCGTCCACTTCGGGCACGCGAAGAGGGCGTGCTCTGCATCGTCGTTCGGGTCTCCACAGTCGAGACAGTTGCTATCGCTGTCCCTGCCGATCCTTTTCCTATAGACACCGAAGCTCCCATGCCCGGTTAGCAGCTGCATGGTGTGGTGATCGATGTCCATCTTCTTTTTGGTAAAAAGCAGCGCACTCGGTATTAGCTTCTTTGTGATATTTTCTTTTTTGTAGTTGTTCCACTCCTTCTGCCAGTCCTCTTGGGCCTTCTTGCGAATCGCCTCCAGTTCCTCCTTCAGCTTGGAGCCGTCATCCGTGCCAATCCTGGACCCATGGATCTTGTTCCTCTCGTAGGTCTCTCCGAGCATCTTTATCTTTATGTAAATCGGGAGATTCCCGGTCAACACGCAAAGTGCCACGTGGGAGACGGTACCTTATGCCGTCGTTGTTATGCACAGGGCCGTTCGTTGTGCTCGTTTCAGCTTTTTTCTGTTCTTATCGGTATTCGCTGCTCTAGCCCACACCGGTGCTCCGTAAGTTACGATGGACTCCCACACATTGTAGTAGAGCCTACGAGCCAGGCTGGGCGGCCCGTTGATGTTGGGTAGAATTCCCCTAAGGGCTCCTATTAACTTGTCGGCTCTGTTACACACCATCTCGATATGCGCACCGAACCTCTGACTGGAGTCGATGACGACTCCGAGATACCTGATGCGATCGACCGTTTCGATGTCCGAGGAGCCCAACCTGAGTTTCACCACTCTCGGCACTCGCAAGCTTGTGATGAGCATGACCTCCGTCTTTTCCCTCGCCAGGGTGAGCCCGACACTCGTGCGCCAATCGTTGGCGATCCTTAGCATCGTGTTGACCTTGACGCAGGCATCTTCGCTCCTCCCGACGTAACATGTGATGGTCAGATCATCCGCGAAGGCGGTTGCTCTGACCATTGGCATGTTGTCGAGCCTCTCGAGCAACCGGTCGTATACCAAGTTCCACAGGAATGGTCCGAGGATAGATCCCTGCGGAACTCCCGCCGCCACCTCGTGCTCCACCCTGCCGTGCTGGTTGCTCACTATGATCCTCCTTCCGGATAGGTAACTGCCGATTAGCCTTTTGACCTTCCATGGCAGCTTCCTCTTGTCAAATTCCTCGTATATGCTCTTCCAGCTGAGTGAATTGAAGGCATTGCTAATATCCAGGGTGATCATCACGCATATTACCTTCTTCTGTTTGCAGATGTTGGCAAACTTCATCACCTGCGTGATGGCATATACCGTGCTCCTCTTCCTTCTGAAGCCATATTGCCTCCGATGGAACGGGTCCGTCCCGATGCATCTCTCGATGATCCTCTTAAAGCATTTTTCCCAGATCTTGCTCATGGTTGGGAGTATGCTTATCGGCCGGTACGCGTTGGGGAGACTGGGATCCTTTCCCGGTTTCCTTAGCAGTATTACTCTGGCCGTCTTCCAGCAGTCTGGGATCCTTCCTGATTCGGTGATGCCGTTGAACGCCCTTGTCACGAGCTCGCTCCTGCGGCTCGCTACCAGCTTCGCGATCTCGCCCGGCACGCCATCGACTCCTGCAGCCTTCTCGGAGTTCATTCTTCCGGCGGCATCGACGACATCGCCTTCGCCGATGGCGACGCTGAGGCTAATATCTCCTTCTTCTTCGGTCTCTGCCTCTTCGCGGCTCTCATAATGGGGGGGGGGGGTCCGTGTCCCAAGGTGAATAGCCTCTGTAGGACTGCCTTCTCCATGTCGATCGGCATGTCGTTTGTTGGTCCCTTGCTTTTACATTTCTTCATGACCGTGCGATAGGGTTTGCCCCAAGGGTCGCTCTCCAGTATCTTGCAGTATTCTGCCCAAGCTGTTTTTTTGCTACAGGCGATCTCCTTTTTTAACTGCCTACGGATCTCCTTGTAGGCGTTGACGAGGGGCTCGGTGTTGCCGGCATTCTTCTTTCTTTCTCTCGTCACCTTCCTGAGCGCTTTTTGCGCCTGCGCTCTCAGTTCCGCGATCATCGGGTTCCACCAGTAGTTCGCGTACTTGCGGCTCCCCGCACCGTTCGACTTCCTTAGCATCCCTTCGCACGTACCTTCGATGCTCTTTTGCAAGGGCTCGGCCCCATCCTCTCCGATAGCCGCGTTGAGGTCCTCCTTCTTCAGTGTGTCGTCAAATCTGCTCAGGAACTCCTCCGGCGACATGTCCTTGGTCACGTACCTGTAGAACTTCGATACGGTTCGGGTCTTCCTCGTCTTAAACCTGTGGAGCACGTACAGATGGTCCGAGGCCGAGTATTTGTCCAAGACCGCGCTTCCGGCGTGTATCTCGCTGACCTTGTTGGATACGCTTATTATGTCGGGGAAGCTCGTCTTCCCGTTCATGAAGAAGGTGTACTTTTCCTTGAGCCTCAATGGAAACACCCGGTGGCCGCTTAGTGCCTCCATTAAGACTCTCCCTCTCTTGTCTGTGGTCGATCCTCCCCAACAGGTTGATTTTGCGTTGAAGTCTCCGGCCACGACGACCTTGTCGTGTCTTCTAGCAACGCTCTTCGTCATAGTAGACAGCGTGTCTATGTATTTGCAGTATGATGGCTTATTTATGTTGGGCGAACAGTATCCGCTGAAGCAGAAGACGTCGCCGACGCGGACGCCCACTATCCCGTCGCTCTTGACCTCTGTTGTTTCATCAGGCAGCTTGCCATTGAGGAGTGTGACCCATATCGAGGCGTCTCCTTTGGTGTCATTAAACCAGTGCGGTAGCTGCCTCTTCGGCTCGGAAATTATTATTATATCCGGCCTAAGTTCGATCGCGCATTGGTGCATCATGTCCTGCGCCAGCTTGCATCTGTTGAGGTTTATCTGCAGTATCCTCATTCACTCGCTTTCAACCGCCTTCTATATTCTGGACAAGCCAGGGATCCGGTTACGTGGTCAAATTTCACTCCTTTCTCCTTGCTGCAGATGGAGCAGCAGGGTGCGTTGACGCAGGCAGCTATCGTGTGGTCTTTGGCTCCGCACTTCCCGCAAATCTCCTTTCCAGGGCTTATCGCCGTGCACTTTTTCGCGATATGCCCGAACATGTGACATCTGAAGCACTTTACCACATTGGGTAGTGCCTTTATCGAGGCTATCGTCAAGCCGGTTCTGATCTTCCGGCTCGCCCCCTCTTTGGCCAGATAGGCTTTCGGCATCGTCACTATTGCCGATTGGATGCCCCACGGCGCCATTTTTAGGGTCTTTACTTCGACCTCAGTGATGTCGCTTACGCCCAGTTGCACTACTATCTCCCTGGCTAGTTCTTCCTTGCCTACGAGCGGGTCTATATCCCTGATCTCTACGGAGGTCTTGTCGCGCATTGGTAGCGCTCTCACCTTGCCTCTTAGCGCCGTGTTCATATCCGCCGCGGTCTTTTTGGCGTTGCTACCTGCTTTCAGCTCGATCAGTATGTCACCTGTTCCTTGCCCCCATCAGGTCTTTGTAGACCTGGATCCACTCCTTGTCCTGCCCTACTTTGACGAGGATGGCTTCGGGTCTGTTACGTATCCTCTTCGGTCCCTCCGGCCTCTTTGGCTTGTCCAATGCCGCCCTTCCTGCGTTCGCCTTCCTGACTACCGTCGGGGTGTCCGTTCCTTTTCCTCTCCTTTCGCGGACAGGGATCCAGTCTTCCTTTACATCGCTGTCCGTGCATTCCGTAGTCGCTTTTGCCGAGCTGTTGCCGGCACAGGCTCCTGCGTAGGAGGCCTCCACGGTCGTTGGTCTCTTTCTCCTGGTGTCGCCCTTCCCCTCGACGGGCGATATCTCCTTCCTTTTTCCTTCCTTCTCCTCACTCCTCCCCGGAGGGGTGGTCATCCTGGTGGCCGTGACTGTCCTCGCGTTCCTCTTGAGCCTCATCTCGTCCAACATCGAGTGGAGCTTGATCGCTTTTTTACTGATGGCGTCCCTCCTTTTCTTGATGTCGGTATCCTTTTTGCTCATGAGGTAGAATCTGCTACCTATGTATTGGATTTCGCGGAAGACTTCTGTGATGATTTCCGTCATCGCCTTCCATTCGCTCATCTTAATGACGATACTGTCCTCGTCGTTGCATTCGGTCTCAGCCGTTGCTCTGTTCGCCATGGCCTTCCTCCTGAGACATTCCCTTGGTGCCGCCGCTTCGCTGCCGCTGTCCGACATTTCCGCCGGTGTGTCTAGCTCCGAAGTGCTGGCCGCTTCGTCGCTCGTTGACCTCGGCTGGCTCCTGGCCAGGCTTCTCGTTGTCTTGCACGCGGTCCCCTCCACTGGGGACTTTCTGATATATCTGGTGATCTTGTCACCTTTGAAGATTTTTTCCTTGGCGATTCGGGTCGCCTTTTCGGTGGGTGGTGTCTTATCCTTGAGTGCCTGCATTGGCATCTCGACATCCTCGATGATTCCCGCGATGTCTTCATCAAATTCGAGGTATCTTCTAGTGCTTTTCTTGCACGTCTTTTCCTCTGTGACAACTGCGGGTGTTTCTTGGTCCCCGGTCGTGTTTACCGAACGAGGGGAGGCCCTGGGATCGACCTTCCCCTCGCCGTTCGTCCAGTCGTTGGGTGACCGTCGGGTCGAGCCTGGGACGCTACTCGAATCCCCGACGGGGCCTGGAAGCTCCGAAACCCCCTGAGCCGTAAGTTTACTTGACTTACAGTACTTGTCCATATTGTGTTTGTGTCTTAATATACATATACATATATATATATATATATATATATATGTATGTATGTATGTTTGAGGTGGATGTCCTTCGACGTAGCCGGTCGTCGTATAATCCCACTGTATCCTTCCGCGTGTATGCGATTCGTGTCTGTTCGACGCGGGGAGTTTTGACTGGCCCTCCACGGGGGCGCTCTCCACCACTCCTTGGTTACCCAGGTAGCCCGCACGGTGGCGCTTCGGTTGCGCGACCCAAGATGGCCCCCGCTCTGCCCCTAACCTCACCTTTCACACACAGCACTTTCAATCGTTTCTCTCGCTTTTATACCAGCGAGCTCACCTATCTCTTGTGTTCCCACTCATTCCGGAGCACTAGAAACTTCACTTTCGTGCACTTTCCGCCCGAATTCTTTAATATACCCAGATATTTCGGTTATGCCCACGGAGCGACGTGCACGTGTCCGTTCTGCTTGCCGCCATCATTTGAACTCGAACTACAAAGGATGCTCAGCCTACAAATCGCTACATAATATAAAGTATCCAAAACTGAGACCCAAGGACATAAACATACAAGAACCTAAACCCCAAAAACTCACCTCACCAACAGTATCCTATGCGCAGGCAACGCAAGGAAACGTATACGACTCGAAAACACACAGTGAACACTCAGAAAATAGTGTTCCCATCTCACAAAACACAGACAACTTCACCAGACTCGAAAAACTTATCGAGAAGCAATCTGAGTAAATTTACAACTTGCTGTCACTACTCACACTCTTCATGGACAAATTTATACGCACAGAAGCAAAATAAAACCAATGCGAATAGCTCTGTGGAACGCCAACGGTCTAGCTCAGCACAAATTTGTACTAGAACTATTCTTAAAGCAACAGCAAATCGACGTAATGCTCATATCTGAAACCCACTTCACCGACAAAAACTACCTCAAAATACACGGCTACAACTTCTACCACACCCAACACCCCAGTGGAAAGGCACACGGCGGTACCGGAATCATCATCAAATCCAGCATTAAGCACTACGATCTTCCATCATTCCAGAAAGACTACCTTTAAGCCACAAGCGTAGCAATAGAAGACCGCCATGGTACAATCACCACCTCAGCAGTATACTGCCCTCCCAGACACTCGATTGCTAAAGAGAACTTCGACAGCCTCTTTGATGCCCTAGGCAATAGATTCTTAGGTGGAGGAGACTATAACGCCAAACATACCCAATGGGGCAGCAGACTTGTCACAGCAAGAGGCAAAAACCTCCTGCATAGCATAACCACCAACAATCTCAACTACCTCACCACATATGAATCCACATACTGGCCCACTGACACTAACAAAATTCCTGATTTACTTGACTTCTTCATAACAAAAAATATCTCGCCTAGATATATCTCGCCAAACTGACTAACTGCGGAAACGATCAGCACTTTAAATATGGAAAGAAGGCTAAAAACGAACCTCCCAACAGATCTCGCGAAGGATATAACCTAGCAAACGCGAGGATGGTACCCCGCTGGGGGTAGCCACCAACATGTTAATATAACTATTAAAAAATTCTACCAAATTTCCAGGTTAGACAAATTGTGAATATAAAGAAATAAATAAAAAAATAACCTACATCAGGCGATCGAAAATCCACCACAAACAACAAACTCAGCTCCGCGCTCAAACCAAAACTTAACCTCAACCGATAACACCACTCAACTAAACATCATAAACGTCATCGAAGACTTTAAAAAAAGTATACTCAAAACATTAAACGAACAACAAATACAATTAAATGAAATGAAAAGATCGTTATCAACGCTCGAAGAACGAATCGACGCCATCTTTAACACTATCCATAGTATAGATGACGAATAACCAAAATCCATTAAACCAACAATTACAGCAAAAAACATCGGTTTAACTTAAAACATCTGAAAATAATTGCAATAAATGCCAACTCTCTAATTTCAAACTAAAACCAAAAAAGATACAGTATGCTAACCCTAATAAATAAAGAAACCCCCGACATCGTACTTATCTCAGAAGCAACATTGAACAAAAGACACAAAGTACACATCAAAAACTATTCTATGTTAAGACGCGACAGGCCGAACGCTAGCCAAGGAGGAGGAATGGCAATCCTCATAAAAAAATCCACTGTTTCAACCGTTCGTGGAGAGACGCGATCGCGAGATGACGCGTCAACGAGAGTTGTAAATTGTCGTTACGATTAAACAATTGACGCCACGAACTGATTGATCCCCTATTTCTATTACGAGAATAGAAGTGATTGGAATGAGTGCATACGGAAAACTACACTTGATTTGTTAATAAAGTTTAATAATAAATAAAGAAGCAACAATTTCAGTTCGAAATTGAAAAGATATAGAATGGATTCGGAAATACAAATAATTCCCTTTATTTAGCACACAACTGTTATACATATATCTTATACTCTTAAGACCTCAAAATCCTACTCGCACGCACGCTTGTTGTCAACCGACTCTTCCAGATACTTCTAACGACTGCTCTTGTCTTTTGTCTCAACCAAGACCCGGACGTCCTCTGACGCTTACACACACATTCACATGTACAGTGTAAATGTATCATATTCCCAACAAAAATGTATCTTCGATTAACAATTAAGACGAAAATATAACAATTCATGTTTTGTTAGTGGTTTGTTTATACCGGGACTTTTCGTACTTCGCAGTTTGAGATAGACTGACTGATTCTTTTGTTGGAAACCATGGATTCTTTCCTTTGTTACTCTTCGATATTCCTACTACACATACGTTTATTACATGTACCGCGACGGTCGCCGCATATGCGTTCTTCCGAGAATTCGGCGAAAGAAACGTAGAGATATCGATGATACATTGGTCATGTCGGTATTGCGCTTCGACGGCATAGCTCTTTGTACCGCGAAGCCGTTGGAAAGTTTCGTGGTCGATGCCGCCACAAATTAAAGTTTCCTTGAACACTTGATTAGAGAGAGAATTGGCAAACCGTAACGACCACTGAATTTCAAAACAATCCAAAACGACAAAATAACAAGTTTCAAAATCCTAGAAACAACGATCATAAAAATAAAAATAAGCAGTATGGAAAATTTATTTATCACTGCGGCCTACGCAGCCTACGGAAACCAGAAACAATTTAACGACGAATTCGACAATCTCTTCCAACTTTTACAGCTCGACAAGCAGGAAAACTACTACATAATAGCCGGTGACCTTAACGCCAAACATACCAGCTGAAAAAACGAAATAAACAACACGAGAGGAAACTCCGTCAGAACCTGGCTAGACAATAAAAGCATACATTACAAAACAAATCATTACAGCTCCGAGCTATCCTCTTATCTAAAAGGACGCTCATGCCTGGACATATGCCTAGCAGACAGGCGACTAAAATTCTAAAATGTATGACCAAATAGCACTCTCAGAACCCTAGACTACGACTGCGGCCATAACGGCATAGCATTTCAGATAAACAAGAACACGTCTGACTTCCTAACACTCGAAACACAGACCGAAACACCCAGGTTCAATTACAAAAAGACAGACTGAAAAAAGTTCCAAAACCTACTCGAACAGAATTGCGACCTAAAGGTCTACAACAACGTCAACCTAAATTTCAGTTACAAATTGTAAACTTAAAAAAACGTAAACCCGACACACAAAATATAGCATGGCTATGTCGTACCGTCACGTATCGGTACTTTTGCCTGATCCACCCCACAACCGAAATTCATTGTTTATTATGAGAAACATACACATGTAATACTACCTACTGGTCAATAAACGTTATAAAAGAAAAAAAGTAGTCGTTCTCGTCCGATCGCTGGGCACGGTTAGTACTTAGATGGGCGACCGGTTGGGAACTCCGTGTGGTGTTGGCTCTTTTTACTTTTGTTCACACTTGGCCAACCGAACCATCAGATCTCTCCCCCCCCCCCTGTGAAGAACATCGCTGAGTGACCGAACAGGGGGAGGTCTCCCTTTTTGACTTTAGCAACGCATTTTCTTTTTTGATGTTGCTGTTATTATCAGTTATTGTCTACTTGGAATTGTTCCCAATTAATTGCGATTCTTTCTGCTTTTATAAAGTGCAATATGTAGTAAAATACACCAATTTAGTGGTCTTAAAATTAATTAAAAAGTTACACTATCAGTTATGACTAAATAAAGTTGAAGTCGAACGATACCACACTGTAAAAAAATATTAAAATGTATTATGAATTTTTAACTTCGCGTTCAAGTCGTGTCATTTATCATTAGTCATCTTTAATGTTTTTAATCTTACCTATATCTGTTTATAGTTTTAATTTGACGTTTTGTATACACAATATGTGAAATCATTCAACAAAATCATTACCGCAGAATATAATTGACCACTTAAATAATTTTTAGACTTCTTTGTTTTTCAAATATTAGTTAATATCAGTCCTGCTTACTTAGAAAAATGCACGTGCGCAGAGAGTGTCTCTATGAATTTTGAGAATTTGTTATTATTATGATCTTTTATTTTACTTTTTATTTCCTTTGCGAGTTTATTTAGATGTTCTCCTCCTTACTTAGAAATATGCACGATGGGCAGTTTATAGGTTGGCCTGTGCTGGCGCGGTTGGCTAAGTGTTAATAAGCTATGGTCGTATACACGAAGAAAATATCTTTTTAGCATTAAACGATTATCACCATATGTTGTATCATTCTCGCATACACGCTTACTTATATATTACTTTGTTTATACTTTCCGATAATGTTATATGTATTCAATATTGGGAATTGGAGAATGTGCAAGTATTATACATACGTACGTCGTTTGAGAGAATGCAAAAATACATGTGCCAAAAATTGTGACACAAACCGAAGGGCAATGATTCCCTGCGCGTGGCGAAAATGAAGTCGAAAATGTAAAATGACATTTTTCGCTTTGTTTTCGCGAAAATCAATTATGAAGTTGCCCCTACTTAACTTCACAGTCCATTTTCTTGAAAACGAAGCCGGGCAAGATTTTACATATCTCTTTTATCCTCTTACATAATTGTACGTCGTAAAAGCTTTTTATTCAATAATATTAAATACCGAAATTGATTACTTCAACTAACGCTCATACCGAGCTGAATGCATTCTTTCTCGTCGGAGTGCTGGGAACCCCCCAAGCAGGTCGGTCCTCCCTGGCAAAAAATACCAGGCGTAAGGCCTGTTAGTGAGTTTGCCAATTTATACAGTAAAACTCAATAACGAAAAGTGATAAATAATGCTCACTATAAAAACAATCAAGAAAATAAGAGAAGGAAAGAAGGTAGAGAGAATGAAAGAAACAACCAAAAGAAAAATATAGCAAAAGTGAATCAAGAACTTTCTTGGCAATACAAGCTTTGGCACCCAAAGGACGCGGAAACTCAACCGTCCGCCAAACCTGGTGAACAGGAATAACAGGGCACAAAGTAGCCAGGAAAGTGTAAACAAAAAGGAAAGCGCAACAGGAGACGCGGACCGCGAAGGAAACGAAACCATAAATTCAGCAGATAGCTCCCCATTATCGGCAATACGAACGAAAAATAGGTTCAGCGTATTGCATTCGCAAGAGTCCTGCCTATCTCGGATACAGCAACACCCTCAAATAGGAACAATAAAAGAAACCATCATAATAAGGAAAAAGAACGAAAACCTACGGAAGAAAGCAAGTAGTCATACGGCCTCTCAGGAAATCACAGGGAAATCACATGTGCGAAAGAGAATAAAGGATGGATCGAGAGAGAGATATACTATCATCAACGAAAACCTCAACGTCCCAGGCGTAGCCCAGCGAAATGGACAATGCATTTCCAGCGGCAACGCTACCGAGAAGCCAGAGAACGCTGATGAACAAAGAACGCTGACACCACAGCCCCCCACAAATAGAGACAAATCGCCTCCAATATACATTATCAACCAAGACCAGAAGGAGACAGTAAAACTCTTTGAAGAGACTCTAAACATAAATTCATTCCATATTAAACGAATACACGCAGATAAACATGTGCTATTCCTACGAAGTATACCAGTCTTTAACAAAGCGAAAGAAATCGTAATTGCAACTAAGACAGGGTTTACGCATATACATCCAAATCAAAGAAGTACCACACGGTCTTACTAAAGGGTCTAAACAATAGTTTCTTCGAGACAAAGATACTCGCAGAGTTACAAGCACTACGGATGTCCGACGTACAATTGACAAAATATTGGTACTTCTCAATAAAAAGATCAATAGAAAACAATGAATTGCTTCCAATTTACAAAATCCAAGTATGCCCACAAAGCAATATTAGTTACTTACTAAAATTGAACCGTCTAATTTACTTTAGGGTAAATTGGATAAAGTCAGAAAAAATGACATAACGCAATGTCACCAATGCAAACTGCACGGAGCCGCACGGTCCAAGCGAGTGCAGAATCAGAAAGGAAGACACGGTAAACAAAGGCAAAGTGTACTGCGTGAACCATAAAAACTGCGGATACATCCTTTGTATGAAGGATGCCCAAAATTCTTTGCAAACCTTTCAAAAAACTTTGCGAAAATATCATCAAATGCAAAGAATCAAAAACAAACGCGTTGTTCAAATAAGCCGCAAATTCATCCCGTAGCCAAAGTTCTCAGCCATCCTAAGACAAGGAATAAGCCGAAACCAAGTCTCTGAAAAACCAATCACATCGAACAAATTTATTACCACGCGTAATGCAAAATCCAAATCCAATTAAAACCATATCCGTAACAAACCATACCGTAATAAACTTATCGAAGACTTCAAAAAAAGCATATTCAAAGCCCTAAATGAACAACAAACACAATTGAACTAAAACAATCATTAAAAACGCACGAAGAATGGATTGACTCTTGCCCAAAAGAAGGCTCATACCTAAACATATGCCTTGGAGACACACAATTACAATTCCCTAATTTACGGGCAAATAACAGGCTCATAACTATAGACTACGAATGCGACCATAACGCTCCCGTATTACAGATAAATAAAAATACATCTGACTTCCTAACCCTAGAAACACAGAGTGTTTCTGTGTGTAACCAAGAGGCAAATCGTCTCATTTATAGACAAAATAGGAAAACTTATACAAACCGCTCTTCAAGAATCCGTACTAAAAATAAAGTAAGAAAGTCGGCTTTCGAGCCCTATACCTATAATAAAAAAAAAAAAAAATTACGAGACAAAAGCTTAATACCATCCAATATTAACAATCTAAAATAAAACTATTCCTACGATCAAAAAGAAGATTTAGAATAATTAAAGTACCTTTGGCACAAAATAAATTTGAGTCAAAACAAGAATTCACATACTTTATAAATCGACAGTGGGCAAACAAAATAAAAAATATCTCTAAAAGGGACTCTGCTAGCATGCCCCACATAGGAATCAAATTTTTACATCAAAAGAATCAAACTCTACCACATCTCTCAAATTGCCTTCAGACGAAAATGATTCCATTATGAGCGGTATGAACGTTAGCTGTAATAAGTGATTTATTTGCTTTTAATGTACAAAAAAAGAATATTTGAAAAAATTTATGCAAGAATGAGTGTTATATATGGTATTAGTCATGTAAAACTAAAGCATTTCTATTTCCTCATGTTTAGATTATAGATTATTGAAAATAGATTATTAAGGGAAGTAAAAAGGATTGGAAAAACAAAAAGGTGTTTTGTTTTTCACCACGCGGAGTTACCAAGCGGTCACCTATTTAAGTACTATCCGTGCCTGGCGCTGCTTAACTTTCGTGATCGGATGAGAACGAGTGCTTTTTTTCTATATAACATTTATTGACCAGTAGATGCGTATTACATTTGTATGTTGTTCACAATAAACAATGGACTTCGAGTGCGGGCTGGCTTAGGCAAAAGTACCGATACGTGACGATACGACATAACCATACAATGTTTTGTGTCGGAATTACAGTTTTTACCGGTTGCAGTTTACCAGTTTGAACCGGCGTCCTTGATCGATAGTTATTTTCGAAGGTACGCCGAAACGAGCTATTCGTGTAGAGAGGAGAACCGAGGCAACGGTTGTCGCTTCCATATCAACGATGGGAATGGCTTCGGGCCAACGCGAAAAACGGTCGATACACGTTAGACAATATCGGTATCCTTGTGAATATTGCATCGCGATAATGTATGTGTGTATGTGCTCGAACCGGCCTGCTGAAGTTTCGAACGTTCTGACAGGTGAGAATAAGTGCCTGGTGACATTGCATCGTTGACACGGGATACATTGTCGTGCCCAAGTCCGGTAATCTTTATTTACGGACGGCCAAATGAAACGTGACGTCACCAATTTTTGCGTGGCACGTATCCCTGGATGGGAAAGTCCGTGGAGCGAATTAAATGCGTCGCGCTTCAAGGATTTCGGTACGTACGGTCTTACAATGTCGTTTGATATGTGGCAGGATATTTCTGCGTCGTGATCAGGAAAGCGTATCTTCATTAACCGTAACGCGGTTGTACCGGAGTTGACGATGTCGCTTAGTTCGTTGTCGTTTTCTTACGCGGCGGCGAGAGTTTAATGATTCACTGACTTTCCTATCGCTTCGATGCGGAACAGAGCGTCGGCTACGTTGTTATCTAGACCCTTTATGTAACGTATGTCGGTGGTGAATTGACCGATGTAGTCTAGATATCGAAATTGTCGGGGCGAACATTTTTCTAGTTTTTGTCTGAACGCGTAGGTAAGAGGTTTGTGGTCGGTATATACTACGAAGTTTCTGCCCTCTAAAGTGTGTCGAAAGTGTTTGATTGCGCTGTATATTGCGAGTAGTTCGCGATCGTACGCGCTATATTTTTGCCGAGCGGGGGTCAAAAATATCGTTGCGAACCTTAGCGGATGCAATTTACAGGTTTGCAGTTAACAGATCATTGAGCGGTTTAAGTGTTTTTGTGGCCTCCGGTATGAAACGTCGGTAGAACGTTCCGTGTTCCGCAGACACCCGTGGCCAGGATCACGTGAGCCTTTTCTACGAAACTATTCACTTGAAAGGACCTACGACACATTGATGGACCCGACGACGCCTCGGCTCTCGCGACATTGTTTATGTTTCGACCGATATCTTAGGCCTTTTTCTCCACGATACTACATACATATCCCAAATAGAGTATCGACGTCTTTAAAAAAGAGCATTTAGCGAAGTTAAAAGTGTTGAGGTTATTCGGTATATAAAGAGAGAAAAACGCGTGGATAAAGTGTAAGATACAAAGTATATATTTGACTTAATAATGAAATACAGGAATACAATTTGAGCTGGTCCAGATCCGCATGCTAGCAGTGTTACTTTATGACTGAAAACCCCGAAGCCAACGTCGCCTGTCTACTGTTTATGGTCTGCCTCCCTGCTATTCTTTTGTCTATGTGCTGTCGATGGCTTCAGCGCTTGAGAAAGCTAAAAAGACCAGATGTGGAGTTTTCCTAGAAGTGGTGACCACTTCAACAAAAAGAAAATCCGGCGTTTACGAGGGCATTTAATACGATGTCCAATCTTTCTAAAACTTGATCTATCGAGCCGGCAATAGTTAGGTCGTCATCCATATAAACAACAACATATGAATAAGCGATGTCGCCTAAGGCATTGAGAATGGCCCTCTGAAAAACGGACGATGCATTTTTTTCAGTCCAAACGGCATCGTTATGTATCCATATTGTCCGTCGGGGGTAACGAACGCTGTGTACTCCGTCGAATTAGAATGAATGGGGATTTGGTGAAACCCGGTGGTCATGTCTAGGCTAATAAGGTATCTCGCCTGTTGCAGTCTTGCGATTTGATCCGGAGTAAGAGGCAGGGGATACCGATCCGCGACCGTATTTTTATTTAACTCTCGAAAGTCTACACACAATCTATCTGAGCCGTCCTTCTTCTTCACGAGTAACATAGGGCTCGCGTACGATGAATTGCTAGGCCTTACAATGTTGGCTTTAATTAGTTCGCCTATAATCTCACGTACTATTCTTCACTCTTCTTCACTAAGTCTGTAAGGGCTTCTCTGTACGGTGACGTTAGGATCAATTAACCGTATTTCCAACTTGCCCGTACTTACGCGAGTGCGTGGAAAACCCGTAATGAAAGAATCTTTGAATTTTTCGAAAACGGATATTAATCGACTTTTATCGTTACTAATTACATCAGTGTCGATCATGTTAATATCGATCTCATCTTCCGTAGTTTTACTACAGGCATTAATTATCTTTGGTTTACTGATAACGAGGCTATTTTGCGTAATATGTACGTCAAAACCTTGGCTTAAAATCTCGCGACCAATCATGATATCATGTTTTAAATAGCTTATCGGTCAGGACGTGAAAAGTTATCTCCAATGCAAAACCGTTAATACATATAGTGGACAAAATCTGAGATGTACTCTTAACACATGTATTCCCTATTCTTCGCATTACTATTATATCGGTCGTTCTTTTGCCGGAAAATTTCGAGGCTGCGGATTCCTTAATCAATGAACATTCGGCTCCAGAATCGAAGCAAAATGGGAACGACTCACCCAGATGACTTAATCTATCAGTTGGGGCCTCCACCACACAGGAGTCAACCCGGCGCTCATCCTTGGAAGTACGGTTTCCTTTCCGCAACACTGGGCAATTAGGCGTGATATGCTCCTCCTCGTTACACTTGTAGCAGGACACCTTCGACGATGTGGCCGATCGGTTTTTCTCTGTACTTCTCCGCCTCCGATTTTATCCTCTTTCGGCACTCGGGTGCTTTATGTCCATAGTTACGACAGTGGTAGCACCTATTCCGGGACTCAAAAGGCTTATGTCGTTTAGCTTCAGGACCCGCTGAGGAGTTGTCTGACGAAGACGCCGGCCTCTTCTTCGCGTAGTAGAAAGCTCCCATTTCATTCAGGAATTGATCTTCAGTCTTGATATCGCTTGAAGTGCTATCCGTTCAATACGCTGGTCTAGTGAAGCCAATTGAAAAACGACGGAGGCGTTGATTACCTCAACCAAAGTTAAATTTTCCCACTTCGCCTTCAGGAAGGAACGGATACGAATGCCGAAAGCTCCCGTGGTTTCGTCCTTCAGTGGTTTTTCATTGGACATCTTCATTAGTACTGAGGTAGCTGTTTCTTTGCCACCAAAACGTGCAATAAAAATGACCTTAAACTTTGACCAGGTAACATCTTGAGCAACAGGTACTTGCGAAAGCCATTGTGTTGCAGAACCTTCTAGAGCAAAAAATAACGCACTGCCCCGTAAAGGATTTTCTTCCAAGATCAGATTAACAACCGCGCAACATGCAGCTGGGTCGGAACCCGCGATACCAGGATTAAAGCGCGGAAGCGATAAATTTTTAGTTTCCTCACTCGATTTTTGCACTAGCGTCTGAACTAACTCACGCAAGATGGCTATATGCTGTTGCATAGTTAACTGCCCTGATCCCACTTCTGATGTCGGGTTGCAGTTAGGATTAGGGTTAGGGGTGTTCAATGAACCTTCACTGGAATTAGCCATCGATGCGTTAGAACAAAGGTACAATTTATTAACACAAGTAGAGATATTACAGCGTTGGTAGTTAACCACAACGTCTAGGTACTCGCGACACTAATGACAATGGCCTCAGGTTCGATAACGAATCCGCGGTCAACGGGATGACGAACTTTACTCTTCGTTAGCGTCTAAGTTGTACTCGAGGTTAATGCATGGAGCAATCAGTACGTATAAGACGTACTGACGATACTGTATCCGAGGAAAGTAGGTGTGGGCGTGTCTGAGGACACGGATCTATCGGATTTGTTGATGTTAATTTTGGTTAAGGAAGTGAGGGCAGTAGACACCGTCTCCGATTGGATAATAAGACGGTTGGTGGACCAGGAAGGGTCTCAACCGCCCTCGTGAGAAAGTTGCCAACGGAATATACCAGAAGTGAGGAAAACCGACTTTCCGTAGTAAACAATAAACGTAAAAGGAAATGTAAGACAAGAGATACTCGCTTGGTCTGAGGGACCTTAACTATGAAAATTGCAAGACCCCTGGTGAGTACTTAAGACTATTGAGGGTACGCGTCAAGGATGTGCAGACATCTGGGTGCCATCCTGCCCGCGGTGTGTGGCCTGGTCTCTGATGTGAATTGATGTGAATTGACGGTGTCGTCGGCGTAGCACGCCAATGCCGAGTCCGGGGGAAGCACCGCGTCGTACGCGATGTTCCACAGCAACGGACCCAACACAGAATCCTGCAGGACCCCGCGCAGTACACCGCCCTATCTGCCATCCCCCCGCCGCGAACGGTGTAGACGATACTCCGGTCCCGGTGGAACGCCCGGACCACACGCCGCAGGTACGCGGGTACCCAATGAAACTCGAGGGCCCGGCATATCTTGTTCCAGGGGATACTGTTGAAAGCGTTGACCACGTTCAGCGACACGGCCAATGCCACGCAACCACGCTGCTCGACCCCCTTGGCCAAGGAACGGACACGGGCGACAGCGTCGGCCGTAGACCGCCCCCTCCGAAAGCCAAACTAGCTGTCGTGCAGTCCGAGAACACTTCCAGACAAATGCGACTCGAGGCGGGCAGCTACCACTCTCTCCAGTAGCTTGCCAGCCTCGTCCAAAAGGCATACCGGCCGAAAGACGGAAGGCGAGTACGAAGACCATCCCGGCTTCGGCAGCAGGACCATCCGTCCCTCCTTCCACAAGACGGGGAATTCGCCCCGAGACAGGCATCTGTCGAACAGACGTATTAATCTCAGGGCAAGACCCCGGCGACGTCCTTCCACAGGCGGGCTGGGACTCCGTCGGGACCCGGAGCTTTCCGCGCTCCGAGCCTCCCTACAGCCTAGGTCAATTCTTCCTCGGTGACCCTCGATTCCGGGCTCCAACTTCCGGCGGTTGACGCTCCTGCTCTTCCTCATCGGTGAACCTGCCCTCTTCCTCGTTCGCCGCTCCCGGGAACAGAGTGCCGACAACCTCCTCCATGAACCGAAGGTCCATGCTCTCCGTTGCGGAAGGCGCCCATGGACGGAATTTGTTCAATACCATCTTGTAAGGGTGCCCCCAGGGAATCGGAGTCGAGGCTGGTCAGAAGCTCGTCCCAAGCCCGTCTCTTCACCTCGTACAGACGAGCCACCGTGGCTTCGTCCAGCCGCCGTTTACGGTGGGATCTGGTGAACCGGCGCCGAGCACGGATTCACGCCTCGCGGAGACGAGCGATCTCCTCGGGTCAACAGTACACCAGGAGTTAAGTGTATTGGTTTCTGAAACAAAATGGTTTTGTCGTTTAGTCAGATTTTGTCATTGGATATTGAATAGTTATACTTCCCTAAACATGGTAGCCCAATGATTCCGTCTTCGATAATAGGGAAGTTGTCCGATACTATGTGAAAGGTGTGATCCTGTCCAAAAATTCGTTTCGTTACGTATTCGTTCGTTTCGTATTTGTCTCGTCCCATAGAAAATTTTTGTTTAGGTCCTGGATACTGGCGTGTTAGGCTATCTAGATATGCCTTATCAATAGGGGATCGTATGCCGGGCCACGTGGCCCGGCCATGCCGATGTTATATCGACTTCGTAGAATATGCTTGAAAACTTACGAATTAATAAATTTCTCAACTACGATGTGTGCAATCAAAAGTGCAAGGTGTAACGATTATGCTAACATTAGCTTTGGCATATATTCAGTCAAAACAAAGGCTAGGCGAGCTGTGAAAAGTCGAGGTTAGGTTTCTGAAAAAGTCTATAGAGTTCTTGATACAATGTGGTTATAATTTTGACCAGCAATAGTGGCGACGGTCCTTCAGAGCTAAGAAGGAGTGGGAAAGGGTTAATACCAACGTAGAAAGATATTGTGATAGCATACTTTGCTATGTCCGGTGTTCATAACTCTCTATAGGGACAAATAGGTTTAAAACAAAATTATAAATCAAAGGTGGATGTTATAGATTCTTTATTAAATATGAGATGGTAATCCATGCAATGAGTTTAACTTGTGTCGCATTTAAGAAAGTGATTATGCGAAAAGCAGGGTAGACGCAGGGTATGGCCATTACCGTCACAGAAGGTAGAGTGGTATTAAGTTAAATTAAGTTAGGTAAATATTATGTGTGAGAGCAGAGTGGTTGATTGTTGTGTTAAATCCTCCACCTGGAAGAAAAAGTATTAGTGATAGTTGTATGTATGTGATTCGTGTATGTGATAAGCCCGAAGCAACAAGTTATTAGTGTAATACTTATCTTGTATACTAGCTGTCGGAGCAAGATACGTGCTCTTCATTATAAGTAAAAGCAACTAGTGTCTGAATGTGTTCACGAGCCCTTTGGGTGTAATACAATCAAATGAGGAGACTCTCCATGGGAAAGGGAAAAGTCTGGGATACATAGAAGCGTGTGGTCATATGACGCAACTCAAGGGGAGGAAACATCTGTAGAACTGATCTTGGATAGAACGCCAGATTAATTATAGCACTATAATTATAGTCAATAAACTAAATTCTAGTGCCTTTCTCCTGGCACAAGCGCTCTTGATTGTGTCGTAGCAGGATAGCTTATAAAAATTGCTCGTCGCAAACCTAAAACGAGGAAAAGTTCATAATTGATATATGACAATCTGGATATCTAACATCTGAATTCGATGCCACTTTTGGACATAATTGTTCTTATGATGAGAAGGCAATAGTCCATAATAAGCAAATATTACTTACTAAGGTTTTGTGCCTATAAGGCAAGCTGTCACACGGTTGAGGTTATGCAGTAACCAGGGGCATCGTGCTCATTTTTTCAAATCAATAAAGGCCGATGAACAAACTTATCAACTAGCTGTAGTGCAAGTTAAGACTCTCCTCGACGAATAGTGAAAGTGACTTTGCGAGGTAAATATTTACCCTTCGCGGACAGCGCATCGTCAGCGGGCATGAATCGGTGGGTTTTTCTAACCGAGGAGAAGAAGGAGAGCACAGGTCACGGTGAATTTTTACAAATATTCGGATATTACTGTGAATATTTTATTATTTTTTAAAAAACTCGTAAACCGTAACTGCGATGTGAAACGTGCGGTGATCACCGGGCGCCGCCATTACGCTAGTGACGCGCCGCCATTACACTGGTGGCACGTGGCGGGCCGACCGAAGCATAGAGCACACGGTCTCAAGATCGACGACTCGTATCGATGCGGATATCAATGAGTCACGGAGTGCACGATGCATAGAGTCGAACTCGATGGCAAAACCGATTCAATAACGGAGAATATAAACGCTTAATTTAAATGTAAATTCTGTAGCTAATATCGAACGTAGATGAAAGAAAATAGATCTGCACACACATAATTGATACGCGCACGGATTAAAAAAAAATAAATTAAGGTTATAAAGTTAGGACTTGATTCGTAAAAGGATAATTACGAATAAAAGTTAGATTTAATTATACCAACAAATTGTTAATAACAATTAGTAAGATTGATCGTAAGGTAATAATTACGAGTTAAAGTTAGAATAATTATAACTAAACAATTACTAAGACCAAAGTTAGATTTAAACCAATAAGTAATTGTTAGTAGTACTACGAGTAAAGTTAGAACTGATAATAACCATCTAATTAGTAAAACTGAAAGTGAGAATGATAAAAATAAAATTAAGGTTATAAAGTTAGATTCGTTAAAATAAATTACGAATTGCTAGTATTATAGTTAGTACCTAATTATTGAGACCAACTAGAATTAAAATTAACTATAAGTATTCGATTGGCGATTTTACGACGACACTGGCAAGTTTATTTGGATACGAATTGTATACATTCGGAAGGATATAGTGTGATTATACGACGACCGGCTACGTCAACGGACATTTCCCTTTTATATAACAAACAATATGGATAAGTTAAATAAGGTAAATAAACTTACTTACGGCTCAGGGGGTTTCGGAGTCTCCAGGCTCCGTCGGTGATTCGAGTAGCGTCCCAGGCTCGACCCGATGGTCACCTAGCGACTGGACGAACGGCGAGCGGAAGGTCGATCCCAAGGCCTCCCCTCGTTCGATAAATACGACCGGGGACCAAGAAACATCCACAGTTGTCAAGGAGGAGAATAGGTGCAAGAAAATCACAAGGAGATACCTGGAATTTGACGAAGATATCGCGGAGATCAACGAAGAAGTCGAGATGCCGATGCAGGCAAGCAAAGAAAAAACACCACCCAGCGAAAAGGCGACCCAAATCGTCAAGGAAGAATTCTTGAAATGCGACAAGATCATTAGATATATGAGAAAGTCATCAGAGGAGGAAAGAGCGTGCAGGCCAACGAGAAGCCTGGCCAGGAGCCAGTCGAAGGCAACGAGGGACGAGGCAGCCAGCACTTCGGAGCTAGACACACCGGCAGATATGTCTGACAGCGGCGGCGAAGCGGCAGTAACAAGAGAATGTCTCAGGAGGAAGGCCATGATGAACAGAGCAACGGCCGAGAACAAAAGCAACGACGAAGACAGTATCGTCATTAAAGTGAGCGAATGGAAGGCGATGACGGAAATCATCAGAGAAGTCTTCCGCGAAATTCAAGGAATAGGTAACAGACTATACCTCACGAGCAAAAAAGATGCCGACATCAAGAAAAGGAGAGACGCTATTAGTAACAAAGCGAACAAGCTCCACTCGATGCTGGACGAGATAAGGCTCAAGAAGAATGCTAGGATGGTCAGAGCCACCAGGCTGACCTTCTCTCCGGGGAGGAGCGATAAGAAGAAAGGGAAAAGGAAGGAGATATCGCCCATCGAAGGGAAAGGATCTACATAAAGATGAAGATGCTCGGAGAGACTTACGAGAGGAACAAGATCCATAAGACCAGGATCGGCGCGGATGACGGCAGCGAGCTGAAGGAGGAACTGGAGGCGATTCACAAGAAAGCCCAAGAGGAGTGGCAGGAGTGGAACAACTACAAAAAGGAGAATGTCACAAGGAAATTAATACCGAATGCGCTGCTATTTACCAAAAAGAAGATGAACATCGATCATCATACCATGCAGCTGTTATAGCTGTCCACTCCTTGTCTTGTCCTACTTTGACAAGGATGGCTTCGGGCCTGTTACGTAGCCTCTTCGGTCTCTCCGGCCTCTTTGGCTTGTCCACTGCCACCCTTTCTGCGTTCGCCTTCCTGTCCATCGTCGGGATGTCCTTTCTTGTTCCTCTTCTTCCGCGGACAGATCCAGTCTTCCTTTCAATCGCTGTCCGTGCAGTCCGTAGTCGCTTTTGCCGAGCTGTTGCCGGCACAGGCTCCTGCGTAGGAGGCCTCCACGGTCATTGGTCTCTTTCTCTTGGTGTAGCCTTTCCCCTCGACGGGCGATATCTCCTTCCTTTTTCCTTCCTTCTCCTCACTCCTCCCCGGAGGGGTGGTCATCATGGTGGCCGTGACTATCCTAGCGTTCCTCTTGAGCCTCATCTCGTCCAACGTCGAGTGGAGCTTGATCGCTTTTTTACTGATAGCGTCCCTCCTTTTCTTGATGTCGGTGTCCTTTTTGCTCATGAGGTAGAGTCTGCTACCTATGCATTGGATTTCGCGGAAGACTTCTGTGATGATTTCCGTCATCGCCTTCCATTCGCTCATTTTGATGACGATACTGTCCTCGTCATTGCATTTGGTCTCGGCCGTCGCTCTGTTCGCCATGGCTTTCCTCCTGAGACATTCCCTTGGTGCCGCAGCTTCGCTGCCGCTGTCCGACATTTCCGCCGGTGTGTCTAGCTCCGAGGTGCTGGCTGCTTTGTCCCTCGTTGCCATCGGCTGGCTCCTGGCCAGGCTTTTCGTTGTCTTGCACGCGCCCTCCTCCACTGGGGACTTTCTCATATATCTGGTGATCTTGTCACCTTTCAACATTTTTTTCTTGGCGATTCGGGTCGCCTTTTCGGTGGGTGGTGTCTTTTCCTTGAATGCCTGCATTGGCATCTCGACATCCTCGATGGTTCCCGCGATGTCTTCATCAAATTCGAGGTATCTTCTTGTGGCTTTCTTGCACATCTTTTCCTCTGTGACAACTGCGGGTGTTTCTTGGTCCCCGGTCGTATTTACCGAACGAGGGGTGACCCTGGAATCGACCTTCCCCTCGCCGTTCGTCCAGTCGCTAGGTGACCATCGGGTCGAGCCTGGGACGCTACTCGAATCATCGACGGGACCTGGTGGCTCCGAAACCCCCTGAGCCGTAAGTAAGTTTATTTACCTTATTTAACTTATCCATATTGTTTTTTTTATATAAAAGGGAAATGTCCGTTGACGTAGCCGGTCGTCGTATAATCACACTGTATCCTTCCGAATGTATACAATTCGTATCCAAATAAACTTTCCAGTGTCGTCGTAAAATCGCCAATCGAATACTTATAGTTAATTTTAATTCTAATTGGTCTCTAATTAGGTACCGGCCAGTTGGAGGTGTCTCCTTGTGGCGTTTTCAGAGTTGATATTGTTTCCTCCCTTCTGAGTTTCCCTGTGACTGTTCTATATGCGATGCCCCAAGATTCCCTGTTATCTTCTTTGGTAAAGAAATCCTGCCAACTTTGGACTTTTGTTCTTGATATCATCCGCTGATACTCCTTTCGGGTTTCCCTGTATCGCAACTTCTCTTGTTCCCTCGTTGCGAGGTCCTTGACCCCTTGGTATCTTCTTCTCGCCTGGTAGGTGCTCCTTTTTGCTCTGGTGAGTTCGGGCGTCCACCAGGGTACTGACCTGTAGTGCCACTTCTTCTTTTGAATGGCGGCATCGCAGGCTCTTATCAAGGTTACCTGGAGTTGTTCGGCCATTCGCTCGACGTCCTCAGCCCGCTGGAGGGTTATTTCTTTGAGTGTCTCTGTTCCCTCCATGACAGCTCTCTGAAATTCCTCCCAGTTGGCCTTCTGCGTATTGTATCTTCTTTCCTGAAGCTGCGGCATGGTACTTCTCTTCCCGAAATCTAGGAGCGTCTCCAGTATCCTATGGTATGGTATTTTTCCTTCGAAGCTGTATAGTTCTTGTATTAACAGGATATCGTCACCATCAGCATCCATCCTGATGCTGATCTCGTAGGGAACTGTTTTGGATCGCTGAATGTTATGCTGCAGGATCCATATTCCCCCTTTTTTCCCATGTCCTCTTCGGTCTCTGTTTCCTGTTTCACTCATACTGTGTGCGTGAAACAAGTACTTCCAGTGCTTTCTTATACTTCGGGCAGTTCACGCTGGAGGCTGCGTGATCGCCCTTCTTCCCTGCCTTCCTGCAGTTTACGCAGCTGGCGTCTTTGTTTTTGCTTGTGCACTCTTTCGTGCTATGCCCGCTTTCTGCGCAGTGTGCGCAGATTTCGTAGTCGACGCGGCAGTTCTCGTTGGGAAAAACGAATAGTGTGCAAGCCCATTACGAAAGGATACCCGCAGGGATCGGTACTGTGTCCAAGCTTCTGGAACCTTGTACCAGGTATGTAAATATGAATACGGAATTTTTGTATAGAAAATACACGTTTATTGTATGGAAATGATTAAAAATATTTTATTCGAAGTATCGCCCATCGCTAGCTATACATTTTTCCCACCTGTCTGGCAATTGGTGGATGCCACGCCAAAAAAAACTGTCGCTATTTTGAGGCAAACCAGTCATCGAGCCATTTTCGTACATCTTTGTAAGAAATGACGTGCTGGTCAGAAAGTGCGTGTCCCATCGATGCAAATAAATAGTAATCGGACGGAGCCAAGTCTGGTGAGTAAGCCGCGTGCGAAAGTATTTCCCAACTGAACGCATCAATCGTTTCCTTGACCGGTTTTGCTGTATGCCGGTTTTGTTGTGATGGTGCATTATCATGAAGCAAAATTACTTTGTGTTGCCTTTTTTGATATTCTGGTCGTTTTTCACGCAAAGCTTGATTCAAATCAATTATTTGTTGTCGGTAGCGCTCAGCATTAACCGGTTTCATCAGGTTTTAACAGCTCGTAATAGATCACACCCTTCTAATTCCACCAAACACAGAGCATTATCTTCCGTCCATAGCGATTTGGTCTTGTAGTCGATGTCGGTGATTCGTCTGGAGCTACCCATGATCTTTTACGCTTAGGATTCTCAAAATATATCGAATTTTCATAGCCAGTCACAATTCGGTGGAGAAATGACTTTCTTTTGTATCTGACGAGCAGCATTTCGCAAGTGATTTTTCGGTTTTCCGCTGTCTTTCATTCAGTTCATGTGGAACCCATTTTTCCACCTTCTAGATCTTTCCCATGGCTTTCAAACGTATGGAGACGGCTTCTCGTTTCACGTTTAATTGATCAACGAGTTATTGTTGCGTTTGAGCGTCATTCTCGTCCAACAATGCTCGCAATTCGCTGTCTTGAAACTTTTTCGGTGGTCTTCCACGTTCTTCGTTCCTCACGTCAAAATTGCCACTTCTGAATTTTTTAAACCACTCAAAGCACTGTGATTTACCAAGAGCATGCTCACCGTAAGCTTCGACAAGCATTCGATGCGATTCTGCAGCAGTTTTCTTCAAATGGTAACAGAAAATCAATGCTCTCCGCAAATCGTAGTTTCCAGGCACAAAATTCGACATGTTCAACGCTATCACAAACTATGCTGTTGTATGAAACTTGTATTGTTCTGAGTCGAAAATGTTTGTGAGATGTCAACAAAGACTTTTGGCATCAATGACGCAGTTCAGTGATAACTACATTATCAGCTAGGGCCAACTATAGGCAAATTCCGGTTTCATACTTACAGACCTGATATTCGATGACCTGCTGGCCGAGCTAACGGAAAGCGAGACAGAGTGCGAACCTATCGCGTACGCGGACGACATAATGATGCTGGTCGCCGGTAACGCGAGGAGCGAGCTTCAGGAAAAAGGGCAGGAGGTAGTTACCCGAATCTCTGCCTGGTGCACCGGGAAGAAATTAGCGTTATCGGCACGGAGGACCGAGATGCTGCTTGTCAAAGGCAAACTGGACGCGGAGAGACCACCAATCATTAAGATCAGCAGCAGTAATGTAAGGATGGAACAAGCGATCAAATACCTGGGAGTGCATCTCGAAGGAGGCCTAAAAATCTACAGGCACGTACAAGAAATAACCGGTAAGTGCCAAAAACTTTTCAGCAGCCTCGCGAGAGTGGCCAAGGCAAAATGGGGACACGGACACGCGGCCATGCGTACCCTGTACAAAGGGCTGTACGAGCCGATCGATAACCACATACGCCGCAGCCGGTTGGAGTGATCTGCTGAAGGGGAAAGCGAGGAGTAAGTTGATAAGGTTACAGAGCATGGCGCTTCTCCAAGTTACCAAGGCCTATAGAACAACGTCAACCGAGGCACTACAGGTCATCACTGGAGTCATACCCATCGACCTCCTAGTTGAAACCAGGGCGAGACTCCACAACAAGAAAAAAGGACGCGACGAAGTGCGCGGCGAAAGAACCATCGTCGGAGAGGCGATAGAGAAGTGGCAAGAACGCTGGCGAACAACATCGAAGGGCAGGACGACGTTCGAGTACTTCGACAGTGTCAAGGACAGACATGAGAACCGCTGGGTAAGACCCGACCACTACACGACACAGTTCATTAGCGGCCACGGGGACTTCAACAGCAAACTCAAGTCATTCAGTCTCAGAGAAGTGGACACATGCAAATGCGGCAGAACAGAAACCCTCATCACATCCTAGGGGACTGTCCAATCTTCAACGAAGAAAGGCAAGAATTCCGGAACGCAATAGGAGAACTCGATCTGCGCTGGCCTGAAGAAAAGTGGGATTTCGTAACAAAGGACGTATACCCCCACTTCCGTCAGTTCACAAGGAAAATACTCCAAGCAAAGGAATAGAAGAGAAGGAGAACCCTACGAGAGATGGGAGGCGCATCGCAGCTAGGACGACCCCCAGAAAGAAGATCGACACAACTGGAGGAGCAAACAGGCCGGCCTCCAAGTCGAAGTCCAAGGCTGGCTCGGCGGGTGCCCGAACAAAGAAGGGAAGAAGAAGAAGAAAGCAACGCAGAGGGACCCACCACAATGACGGCACCTGAAAGCGGAGAGACTAATATCAACAACAACAGCAAAGGCAACAGCAACAGCAACAACGACAACCACAATAACAACGAAGAAGAAGACGGCAATACCCAATAGAAGAGGAGAGTGATTAAGAAGAAGAAGAAAACAGCGAAGAGGAAGAAAACCTGCAAAACAACTCAGGACCCAAGACAGGACAATACACAAAAGTACTGGGAACGGAGATGAGAATTAAGAAGAAGAGGAGAGGACAACCAGTACGAGTCGGAGAGGCGACCTGTGACCGTCAGTGCAGGCGGTACTCATGCAAATGAGTGCAGAGACGGTGCAGGGACAATTGGTTGCAAAGCCAACCTGCTGAGATCGAATTACATGCTGGCAGTTCCGGCCTCTTCGTGGCCCCCGCTGGTAACGGTGCTGTGCGATGCGTGCATCGCTCGGCGCCGGCTAAGCGAGCTGCCACCCGAAAGGGTAGGTTCAATGTGTCCAATGACCCGAAAGGAGAGAGCAGGGTTTTTCCAAGTCGCGCGCCGACCACCTATGCGCGCCGTTCCCCGGGCATTGGACGTCAGAAAGTAGGATATAATTAACATCTGATTGCGAAGCCAGTATGAGTGCTATACTCCAGGAATGGCGTGGTCGGCCCAAATGGTTGATCCCTAACCGCTCAAACTACTTGTCCCTTCAGTGGCGTTGTCGGTGGTGATAGACATTTGGGTTTGTCTGTTTGCATGGGCTGCGCTTGTGATGTTGTCTTTTTCATTAGTTCGAGGGGAGGGGGGTGATTGACCGTACGTCATTGCTCATGTTTCTGGTTTCTGGTGTTGTAGCCAGGGACGTAGGTTGTCTGTTTGGTTTGTTTCTTAACATTTTATTTTCTTTTTTTATGCTTTCCACAATCGTATTTTGAGTTTCTGTTTTTTTCGTTAATATTGATTTTGGATGGCCCTGCAGTTGCGATAAGCTGGGTTCTTGTGATTGTAGGACTTCAAATCTATCTTTTGTTGGTATTACCGTTGACTGGGAGCTTCTTTTTTGCTTCATGTTTTCGTTTTTTTCACAGTACGCTTCTTGTGTATCGTTTTCTTCTTCGTTTATACTTTCTTGGCTGTTGTACTTTTTATTCCTGCTTACCAGATTTGGTGGCGGGTTGAGTTTCCGCGTCTTTTGTGCGGCAGGTCTTATGCTGCTGCTACTGTCTTTGGTTGTCTTTTGATTTTGTATCTTCCTCTTAACCCCCTGTTTTGTTGGGTTTATGGCGGGTTCCGCCTCCTTGATTTCAATTTCATTCTCTTTCTCTTCTATTTTTTTGTTTTTGCTTTTACCAAGGGTAATAGGAGCACTATTTTACACTGTTTTACTTGACACTGTTATTCTTCGATGAGATCTCGTGGTAGTCTATCTTCAACAGTACATCCAACTAATTGACATGTACCTAATATTTCTTTAACAGTACCACTAAGGTTCTTTGCCGTAGATATCGGTCTCATCGACCGAGCAATGGAAACGATATCATCAAATGATAGATTCTCATTATGTCTTATATTCTTCTGCCTTTTTCGGTCCCTGGGTGGCTCCTTCAAAGCCTTAATAATTATCGATGCAGCAGAGGGAACCAGAGGGGGGGGGGGTCACGTCCCGCGACTCGCACGATCCGTAGCGCGAAAGAAAAATCGATAATTTCTTCAAATCAAGTCTATTTGAAACCATGTTTACAGTATTTGAAGTGAAAGACGGTTAAAGCCGCTAAAAGCTGTATCTAGCGAAAACTTATCTAACCATGTTTCTATAACGATATTAAGACAACTTAAATTGTGAACAAAGTCGGTAGTTGAACAAACGTTGAGGGTCTTCCGAAACATTTTCAAAAGAAAGACGACGACGTTTTTTTAACTTCGACGGATATAAATGTAGCGACTCAGAGAAGTCATGATGAGAATATTTCCGTGCGTTAATCGAATGAGAATATTTTCCGTTCGTTAATCGAGTGAGATTCTTTACCGTTTGTCTATTGAGCATATTAATTAATTACCGTTTGTCAACCGATTAATTACCATTGTCTATCAAAGAGTTAGTTGTCGTTTTGTCTATCGAGGAGTTAATTATTATTTTGTCTATCGAATAGTTAGTTATTATTTTGTTAACCGAAGAATCATCATTTTGTCAACCGAAGAATTTTGTATCCGTCAGTCTGTTAGTCAATTTTCAATATCGAAATCAAGTAAGATTTGAATAAATCATTACATATTGTTAATTTACTTTTAAACAACTTTAATCCTCTCCCATGCCAGTATTCTCGCACATAGCAGGTTAGCCGAAAGTGGAGCTTATTGCCAGTTGCATTAAACGTCAGTTAACGCTACCTTCTCGTCGGCAACTAAATAGAACGTAACAAATATTTTTTGGTGACAACGGTGGGATACGCTCCACAGAGGATTAAATTTCTTACGAGTATTGACAAAATATAAACAGAAAACATGTCGACCGCATGAAACTCACGGTATGAGGACGCGCTCTGACATTGTTAGAAAATTTGAACGCGTTGGATGAAAAATTTCGCGTAATAACCGACCTCGACCTAGCACTTGGTAAATTAGAGGAAAAAATGGGTATGAGTAGGGTAACAAACGAAATTAAGATACCTGCATCATCGTCGATAACATCGCGAGAGACAAAACCGGGAATAAAGAAAAGTAAGTCGAACGATGACATTGATTCTAATGCAAATTTAAGCCCAACATTATCTAATGATGAGTTGCAAGCATTGAAAGACGATAAAGAACTTAGGAGAAAGAAGATAAAGACTTCGAGTATATCTACAAATGCTAGCTGCCCAACGCCCTCTGAACTTAATCTAGATGTCAGGAAAAGAGCAAGAAAAGCAATAACCTAGGAAGAAAAATGCATAGATGAATACTTAGATAGATAGAAGTCTAAGTCAAAAGAGGGATACTGATCATTTGAAACAATCAAAGGTTTCTGATACAAGGAAGTTAGAAGATTCAAGCTCATTCCATATGACTTCCCAATACAAACACTATTCCGCTGCTATGATAAAGGATAATCTTACTGTAAATAAGAAGAGGACGCACGACACCACAGACAGGATCATGAGTGAGAAATCATCCGAGTTCTCAACCAATACCAAACTAATACCAAGTTCTCAAATAATACCAAAGAACTTTCCGAAGAGACAGAAATTAGAAAACGTGTATCAAGTAAAAAAGATTTGAAAAGTGTTAATAGAGACGATACCTACGAAAAGTTGTATCAGGTTCACGATACATATAATGATAATAATTATATACATAATAGTACGGATTCTTGTAGGGCGTTTTGTATATGTTTTTCTGTTTCGTCTATGAACGAGTCGATTCGTCTGTCTGTTAGGTTGACACTGTTGTAGATTTTTAGGTCGCAGTTCTCTTCGAGCAGGTTTTGGAACATTTTCCAGTCTGTCTTTTTGTAGTTGTACCTGGGTGTTTCGGTCTGCGTTTCGAGTGGTCGCTGTCGTAGTCTATGGTTTTGAGAGTGTTATTTGGTCGTAAGTTTTGGAATTTTATTCGGGCATCTGCTAGGCATATGTCTAGGTAGGAGCGTCCTTTTGGGTAAGAGGGTAGCTCGGAGCTATAGAGGTTTGTTTTGTAGAAAATGCTTTTATTGTCTAGCCAGGTTCTGACGGAGTTTCCTCTCGTGTTGTTTATTCCGTTTTTTCAGCTGGTATGTTTGGCGTTAAGGTCACCGGCTATTATGTAGTAGTTTTCCTGTTTGTCGAGCTGTAAAAGTTGGAAGAGATTGTCGAATTCGTCGTTAAATTGTTTCTGGTTTCCGTAGGCTGCGTAGGCTGCGGAGATAAATAAGTTTTCCTTATTATTTATTTTTATTTTTATGATCGTCGTCTCTAGGATTTTGAAGTTTGTTATTTTGTCGTTTTGTATTGTTTTGAACTTCAGGGGGTTTTTTATTAGGATTGCCGTTGCTCCTCCTTGGGTAGCGTTTGGTCTGTCGTGTCTTATTATAGAGTAGTTTTTGTATTGCACTTTATGTCTATAGTTCAGCTTGGTTTCTGAGATAAGTACTATGTCGGGGGTTTCTTTCTTAATTAGTGTTAGCATGCTGTATCTTTTTTGGTTTGAGATTAGTGAGTTGGCGTTTATTGAGATGATTTTCAGATGTTTAACTTTTATCTGGTTTATTTTTTGCTGTGATTGGTGGACGGGTGGGTTTTGGCTAATCTTCGTCTATATTTTCGATGATGTTGAAGATGGAATCGATTCTTTCTTCATGTGAATTTAATGCTTTTTTTATTTCGTTTAGTTGTGTTTGTTGGTCGCTTAGAGCTTTTAGAATGCTTTTTTTGAAGTCTTCAATGACATTTATTATGCTTATTTGGTTTGAGTCTATTGTTGGGTTGGGGATTTGTTTGACTCGTGCCGCTATATTTGTTACTTGTGGGCTTGTCTCGTTTATACTTGTTCCTTGTTTTACTATGTCCGCGAACTTTATCTCGGGGACGTACTTACGGCTTATTTTGGCGATTCTTTCGGTTTTTGCTGTTTTTGCTTTGGTGATTTTTTCATTGATCTTTTTACGTAATTCGACAAGTTTTGGGCATCCTTTGTATGATGCGGGATGTCCGTAGTTTTTGCAGTTTACGCAGTAGATTTTTTCTTTGCTTACTGCTGCTTCTTTTTTTATCTTGCACTCGCCTGGCCCGTGCGGTTCAGTGCATTTTACACAGCGATAGTTTAGGTTACAGTTTTGTGCTGTGTGGCCTATTCGCTGGCATTTGTAGCACTGCGTGATATCGTTTTTTTTTTAATTTTTTCCCATGCTATTTTCAGATAGTTAAGTCTGTTTATTTTTAGTAGGTTCCCAATGTTGCTATCGGGGGATACTTGAATTATATAGATTGGGAGCAATATATTGTTCTCCCTTGATTTTCTTGGTGTGAATCGAGTCACTTTGGTGAAGTTAACTTCTTCTATTTTCAGGGCTTTTAGGTCTTCTAGAATTTCTGCTTCTGTGTAGCTGTTTCCTAGCCCTTTTAGCAGGTACGTGTGAGGTTTTTAGCATTTTGGGGTATATGTGTAATAGGCCGTGTTGGCTGCGGTCAGTATTTTTTTTGCTTTCGCGTGGTCATTTAGGTTTTGAAGATAAAGCACGTGCTTACCTGCATGGATTCTTTTGATATGGAAATTCTTGATTTTGAGGGAGTTTTCCATGAGTGCTATTGTGTCTTTCGGGTCTTGTAATGTTATGTTGATGGAGGGCGGCCTGGCCCCTTTTGCCGATGTGGGGGGGTCTGCCTGGTCTTCAGCGGGGTGGCTGGGTGGCAGGCCCTTATGCGTTTGGTTTTTCAGTAATGTTGAAGGTTGTGGTGTTTTTTTTTCGGCGGAGCGTTGGGGGGGGTGCTTGTCCGGGCGGTATAGCTTTTGCTCGTGGTTATTGGTGACGTGTCCAGGGGAGTGGGCTGTCTGGTTGCCTCTTTCCTTAATACGTCGTTTTTTTTTAATGCTTTCGATAATGGTTTCATGCGGTTGCGGTGTGCAGGGGTCTTGAGCTTGGAGGGCTTCGAATCTGTTTTTTAATGTGATTGCCATTGGTTGAGGTTTTGGGCTTCTTTTTTGTTTCATATTTTCGTTTTTTTCGTCGTGCTCTTCTTGTGCATCGCTTTCTTCTCCTTTTAAATTTTCTTGTTTTGAGTTTATTTTTTTCCTGCTTACCAAGTTTGGAGGCGGATTGAGTTCCCGCGTCTTTTGTGCAGCAGTTCTTATGCTGCTATCTTTAATTATTTGTTGTTTTTCTATCTTTCTTTTGATTCCTTTTTTTGTCGGGCTTATGGCGGATTCCGCCTCCTTGGTTTCGATTTCATTCCTTTCTTCTTCTATTTTTATATTGTTTGTAGAGTGGTTGATGTTATCACTATTTTTTCACTGTTTAGCACTCTTTTTGTTTTTCTTTTTTTTTTTGCTCTCTCACTGTCTACTGTACACTGTATAGCTTGTCGCGCTCACTGTTAGGGCCTACGCCTGGTTATCCCTTAGGGCCGAGAGGTCCGGCCTGCTCGGAGGATCACGGTCAACTGCACGCAGACTTTGTCCTTCGGGTAAGATGATTGCCAGATGTCAACGCATCTTCACAGTATATGTTTAGCTGGCCGAGGATCCGTTACCCGTTTGTTAGGATTTCTTCTAGACTGTCATTTATGGGTAAAGCTATAGTTTTGAGACATGTTTTGTTAGTTATATTGGTTTTTAATTTATTGTTTTCGTCAAAAAGTTTATCTATATGTGGCGGCACTCGACAAGCCAAATACCATCCACTCGACACTAACTAGTGTCGGACGACGGCAGCGCAGTGGTTAACGCGGGCAGTTGACCGTGATCCTCCGAGCAGGCCGGACCTCTCGGCTCTAAGGGATTACCAGGCGTAGGCCCTAACAGTGAGCGCGGCAAGCTATACAGTGTACAGTATTCAGTGATAGAGCAAAAAAAAAAAAAACAAAAAGAGTGCTAAACAGTGAAAAAATAGTGTAGTATCGTGGGCAAAAGGCCCAAGATATCGGCCGAACCGTATACAAAGTGGCGAGAGCCGTGGCGCCGTCGAGTACATCAATGTGTCGTCGGTCCTTTCAAGTGGACAGTTTTCTGGCCACGGGGTTTCGGGACACGTGTTCGATGGGACGAGAAAAGACAATGAAACGCTAAGGGTAGAGTTAGTTGAGACGCCAGCGAGAACGAATGCAAGAGGCGTGCAGTATGAGTTGAGAAGCGAGAGCGTGCGAGTGCAGATGCCGAAGACGAGAGTTGTAGAGTTGCTAGTGTTGTAGAGAGATCGAGTTGTTATAGTTATAGAGTTGCGAGAGTGATTTCAGCGGAATAAGACTTTTGTGTTTTAGTTCAAGTTAAACATTTATAGTTCTCTGTCCAATTAATCTCTGTTATTTTCATTTATCTTAATAAATAGTATTAGGAGAATTTTACAAATCTAAATTATCCTAATCCTATCCTGTTTCCGATACTACAATAGTGATAACATCACCCCTACTACAAACAATATAAAAATAGAAGAGGAAAGGAATGAAATTGAAACCAAGGAGGCGGAATCCGCCATAAGCCCGACAAAAAAAGGGATCAAAAGGAAGATAGAAAAACAACAGATAATTAAAGATAGCAGCATAAGACCTGCTGTACAAAAGACGCGGAAACTCAATCCGCCTCCAAATCTGGTAAGCAGGAACAAAAAAAACATCAGACAAGAAAATTTAAAAGAAGAAGAAAGCGATTCACAAGAAGAGCGCGACGAAAAAAACGAAAATATGAAACAAAAGAGAAGCCCTCAACCAATGGCAATCCCAATAAAAAACAGATTCGAAGCCCTCCAAGCTCAAGACCCCTGCGCATCGCATCCGCAGCAAACTATTATCGAAAACATTTAAAAAAAAAAAACGACGTATTAAGGAAAAAGGCAACCAGACAACCCACTCCCCTGGACACGTCACCAATAACCACGAGCAAAAGCTATACCGCCCAGACAAGCACCCCCCCACCCCCCGACGCTCCGCCGAAAAAAACAACACCACAACCTTCAACATTACAGAAAACCAAACGCATAAGGGCCTGCCACCCAGCCACCCCGCTGAAGACCAGGCAGACCCCCGCACATCGGCAAAACGGGCCAGGCCGCCCTCCATCAACATAACATTACAAGACCCGAAAGACACAATAGCACTCATGGAAAACTCCCTCAAAATCAAGAATTTCCATATCAAAAGAATCCATGCAGGTAAGCACGTGCTTTATCTTCAAAACCTAAATGACCACGCAAAAGCAAAAAAAATACTGACCGCAGCCAACACGGCCTATTACACATATACCCCAAAATGCTAAAAACCTCACACGTACCTGCTAAAAGGGCTAGGAAACAGCTACACAGAAGCAGAAATTCTAGAAGACCTAAAAGCCCTGAAAATAGAAGAAGTTAACTTCACCAAAGTGACTCGATTCACACCAAGAAAATCAAGGGAGAACAATATATTGCTCCCAATCTATATAATTCAAGTATCCCCCGATAGCAACATTGGGAACCTACTAAAAATAAACAGACTTAACTATCTGAAAATAGCATGGGAAAAAATTAAAAAAAAACGATATCACGCAGTGCTACAAATGCCAGCGAATAGGCCACACAGCACAAAACTGTAACCTAAACTACCGCTGTGTAAAATGCACTGAGCCGCACGGACCAGGCGAGTGCAAGATAAAAAAAGAAGTCGCAGTAAGCAAAGAAAAAATCTACTGCGTAAACTGCAAAAACTTCGGGCATCCTGCATCATACAAAGGATGCCCAAAACTCGCCGAACTACGTAAAAAGATTAATGAAAAAATCACCAACGCAAAAACAGCAAAAACCGAAAGAATCGCCAAAATAAGCCGTAAGTACGTCCCCGAGATAAAGTTCGCGGATATAGTAAAACAAAAAACAAGTATGAACGAGACAAGCCCGCAAGTAACAAACATAGCGGCACAAGTCAAACAAAACCCCAACCCAACGATATACTCACCCCAAATAAGCATAATAAATGTCATTGAATACTTCAAAAAAAGCATTCTAAAAGCACTAAGCGACCAACAAACACAACTAAATGAAATAAAAAAAGCATTAAATACGCATGAAGAAAGAATCGATTCCATCTTCAACATCATCGAAAATATAGACGAAGATTAGCCAAAACCCACCCGTCCACCAATCACAGCAAAAAATAAACCAGATAAAAGTTAAACATCTGAAAATCATCTCAATAAACGCCAACTCACTAATCTCAAACCAAAAAAAGTACAGCATGCTAACCCTAATTAAGAAAGAAACCCCCGACATAGTACTTATCTCAGAAAGAAAACTGAACTATAGACACAAAGTGCACTACAAAAACTACTCTATAATAAGACACGACAGACCAAACGCTACCCAAGGAGGAGGAACGGCAATCCTCATAAAAAACCCCCTGAAGTTCAAAACAATACAAAACGACAAAATAACAAACTTCAAAATCCTAGAGACGACGATCATAAAAATAAAAATAAACAATAAGGAAAACTTATTTATCACCGCAGCCTACGCTGCCTACGGAAACCAGAAACAATTTAATGACGAATTCGACAATCTCTTCCAACTTTTGCAGCTCGACAAACAGGAAATCTACTACATAATAGCCGGTGACCGTAACGCCAAACATACCAGCTGGAAAAACGAAATAAACAACACGAGAGGAAACTCCGTCAGAATCTGGCTAGACAATAAAAGCATTTTCTACAAAACAAACCTCTACAGCTCCGAGCTACCCTCTTACCCAAAAGGACGCTTCTACCTAGACATATGCCTAGCAGTCGCCCGAATAAAATTCCAAAACTTATGACCAAATAACACTCTTAAAACCATAGACTACGACAGCGACCATAACGCCATAGTATTTCACATAAGCTGGAACACATCTGACTACCTAACATTCGAAACATAGACCGAAACACCCAGGTACAACTACAAAAAGACAGACTGGAAAAAGTTCCAAAACCTACTCGAACAGAATTGCGACCTAAAAATCCATAACAATGTCAACCTAACAGACAGACAAATCGACTCGTTCATAGACGAAATAGAAAAACATATACAAAACGCCCTACTAGAATTCGTACCGACGTTAAAAAAAAGACTCCTGCTAGCCATATGTAAACTATAAATTAAAAAAACTACAACGAGATAAAAGCTACATACTATCTAAATTAAACAACCTAAGACACAACTACTCTTACGACAAAAGAGAAGACATAGAATTCCTAAAGTACCTGCTACACGAAATAAAATCACAACTAAAACAAGAATTCGCAAACTCTATAAATCAATACTGGACAAATAAAATAAAAAGTATCTCCAAAAAAGACTCTGCTAGCATGTTCCCGCAGATAAATCAAATTTTCAGACCAAAGGAACAAAACTCCATTCCGCCCCTCAAACTGCCACCAGAAAAGCCTCCCTCATCCAAGAAGCAGGCATCGAGATACACAACACCAACAAAGACACCGAGGATAACTTCATAATTTCAAAAACAACGGAAAAACTAGACATTATCGGCACCCACTTCGCCAAAACTCACACACAAAACGAACACATGGGCCGAGAACAATTAAACAGAATTATCATCGCCGAAACAAACAAACTAAAAAATAAAATAGAACAAGACATAGCGCTGAACAAAACAGTCTGCACATTCTCAAACGAAAACACATCGGACGACCCCAAACAGCCCGACCCAGAAATAAACTACTTTACAAACTTCAATGAACTAAGTACAATCTTCTGCACGCTAAACGACAAAAAATCCGCCGGCTTCGATGGCATCCCAAACTTCTCGCTCAAACGCTTACCAAACAAAATAAAATGGTACTACACAGTACTGTTTAATAACGCACTAAACAACACGTACTTCCCCAAAAAATGGAAAAAAGCCAAACTCATAGCCATTACAAAAAAAAAAAAAAAAAAAAAAAAAAAAATACAGACGGTTCATCACCTGCAAACCTACGACCTATAAGCCTCCTTCTGCTTAAAAAAAATAAGGTAATAGCGGAAAATCAATTCGGCTTCCGTCACAAACACTCCACAATCCACGCAATAAACAAACTTACGTCGGATATCTGCTGGGCACTTAACGCAAATCAACGAGTAGCCGCCTGCCTAATAGACCTCGAAAAAGCCTTCGACACAGTCTGGATCCCAGGGCTCATTTATAAAATGATTAAAAAGAACTTCCCTGAATACCTAATTAAAATAGTCTGGGACATGATAACAAACAAAACTTTTATAATGACCGACGGCTCGTACACATCAAGCAAAGAATTCTCCATAGAGAACGGCCTGCAACAAGGAACAGTAAATTCCCCGCTACTCTTCAGCATCTACAATAACGACTTACTAAACCTCTTTAACCTCAACACATCCACACATAAACGCTCCATAGCCTTCGCGGATGACCTAATCATCTACGTAACAGGCCACAAAACCAAAACGATAAGAACAGAACTGCAAGAACTCTTTAACAAAATCAGCGATTACTATCACACATGGAAACTAAAAATTAACGCAAGCAAATGCGAAATCATTCTATTCAGACCCATGACAAGCAAAATCGGTCCAGCAGAAAGGGAACACGTCAGGAAATTCCATCTAAAAGAAAAAGCAAACGAAGAGAACCTCATACCACACAAAAATTGCGTAAAATACCTAGGAGTAAATATAGATGAAAAACTAAACTACAAGCAACACATCGAAATCCAACTCTCCAAAGCCAGCAAAGCTTTTTGGAATACAAAAAGGTTGTTTTATTCCAGACATCTCGATAGCAAAGTAAAAATCATGTGCTACCAAACGCTAATAAGACCCATTATAACCTACGACTATCCAATATGGTACAAAATACCAGCGTCAGTAATGGAAAAAATTCGCATATTCGAAAGAAAATGCACCAGAGCTTGCCTGAGCATTTACAGATCAGAACACAGCGGATACAGAAAATACGTAAAAAACAAAAAAATATACGACTTAGCCAACATCCACCGCATCGACTGTCACATCCTAAAAACTAACAAGAAACCACTTCGCGCAAGCCGCGAAGATCAAAGAAAACAGCCTAATCTTCGGCTGCTTATTCCCAAACGACGCATACTTCAAAGACACTCTTTTAACAGGCTACATCCCCCCCCCCCGAACCTAGACGAAAGAAACTATCTCCAAGACCAAAACAACATCCCTATAATTTACCATATGCAAAGGAAAATAGGAATGAAATCTATACAATACGAGGAAAACCTAGATGGCCGTACTGCAGACACTAGGTGGAGATACAACATGGCACTTCCCCAAAAGGATACAGAAGACAAACACAGAAAAAACACGAAAAAATATTGGTGGATACGGAACCCATAACAAAAAACAACAAGATAAAGAGCCACAGAACGGCAACGCTCACCAAATAAAGTGTAAATATGTAAATATGTAAATAGATAAACAAATATTATACTAATCCCACAGAACACCCCTCCCATCCCTCCCTAATAGGCTAGCGAACTGTCCTGTTTTTGCGTCCAGGCTTTCAGGACATAAATTGAAATATCGTACATTGGCACAGCGCAACAGCGGCTTAAATTTAAGGCACAATAATAATCTTAAAAAAAAAAAAAAAGTAATAATGCATGGCTACGTTTATTCTGGAAAAAAAAATTATGTAAAAAAAATATGTAAAAAACCTGGAATTAATAAACAAAAATAAAAAAAAGCAATAGTTAACGCCTTAGGTTGCGAACGTTCGGAACCCGGGTTCGAATCCCGGCGACCGGAGTCCGATTTTATTTCCACGTACCAAAAAAACGGAGGAAAAATCAGCAGTATCCCGGCAGCGACATCTACAGCCCCCAGTGACAATTACAGCGTACCAGGCCCAACAACTATAACTCACTCACGGCCACCTCAACATATTTTTAATTTTTAAATTTAATAGTAATGAATTTATTAAAATTATAATTAATAATAAGCAAATCATACATAATAAAAAGATAAATAAATCAATTAATAGGTATCATTTGTGGAATTCGTTAGAAGTAAATTTTAATTACTCTAATTGATTTAAAAGATCAATTCTTAATTTCAGACATTTAATGATAGAAAAATAATAAGTTAAATTATTAATTTTAGAATGACAATCTAATGTTATTTAATTAACTAATTTTTCATATTAATTTTTTTTAATCCGATTTGAAAATAATTCATAAGAAGTTCTTTCTAATATAATTGGTATAAAACTATGATTTATTCCACAAATTTCAGAGCGTTGACCAAAATAAATTCCAGGACGAATACAAAATATGTTTAGTTGATTAATTCTATCAGGAATTGCATCAACTTTAATTCCTAATGAAGGGATTGTTCATGAGTGAATTACATTTGTAGAAGATACAATTATACGTATTGAAATTTTAAATGGAATAATTAATCGATTATCAGTTTCTAAAAGTCGAAATTGATTTATTGATTCACAATTTAATATATATGAATCAAATTCATAGTTATTAAATTCTGGATATTCATAAGATCAATATCATTGATGACAAATAGATTTAATAGAAAAATAAGGATTTATGATTTCATCAATATAATATAAAATTTTTAGTGATGGAAAACGAATAATTATTAAAATAATTATAGGAGTTAAAGTTCAAATAATTTCAATAGTATGATTTTTTAATAAATTTAAGTGTAAGAAATTATTTAATGTAAAATCTATAAGGAAAAATGTATTTAAAGTAATAATAATAATTATTATTATTATAGTTAAATTATGAAATGAAATAAGATTATCTGAATAAACAGAATTTGAGTCTTGAAATATAAATATATTTCATGTAGAAATTTTTAATAAGTAAGTTTATTTGAATTTTAAGTTGAATTCAAAATTAATGTTTTATTAAAATATATATATGTCGGAGATGAAAGAACACCGGAACCTTCCCTTTGGAACTTAACACACGTATTGGAAGACCCCTAGTATTGTAATTTAGATTTCACCATAGCCGTATTGAGAAACTGTTGTCATTCGATCCGACTGTACTTATTTGAGATTTATGATAGTGAGCTCGGGCTCGAGGCGACAATCAGTCGCCGAACGTAGCCGCGGTCAAAGGGATGAACGTTTTATCTAACAAAGGCACAGAGTAACTCTATACCTCTCCTTAAAAGAAATAGTCGTAGCGATACGTGGCAGTAAATACTTCAATAGTTTCTATCCCGCGGCCCGCCACACGCAGATTTTGTCCTCCGGGTAAAATGATCGCCGGGTGTCGGCATGCCTTTGTGGTGTATGTTTAGCTAACGTGAGGACCCGCTATAGATCTTAAGATTTAGTCAAGCGAAGTCCGTCAAGTAGTCTTTGTTGCAACTACGGGAAGATAGGAGAAACCTATCTTCCACGAACGTTGCCCCCCGTCAACAACCTCCCCTCAAGGGCGGCCAGCATCTCTTTCAAAACGCCGATATGGAGATCGACCAATTAGCAACAGCGCTAATTTCCCTCGCCTTTGGAACGAAAGCTTTCGTTGACGAATTCGAGGATCTCATGTCCTTAGACACACCCATTATAGTTCTCCTCGACGGCATTGTCGAGACGGAGATTCATTCTTTCGTACGATCTCATCGACGAATGACAGTGCCACCTTACAACCAGTGAATACCTCACATCTAGTTAACAAGGAGTTAGACTTGAACTGTGCGAGAACATACGTTTACCATCCCGTGACCGCGGATTCGTTTCGAACCTAAGGTCATTATCACTAGTGCTACGAGTGCTTAATCTTGTTAATAAGCCCGTGCTAATAAACTCTCCATTGTATCACGACAATGGCTAATTCTAATGAAAATTCATTAAACGCCCATCTCCATAATCCTGACTTCAATCCGACATATATATATATATGTCGGAGATGGAGAGACACCGGAGCCTTCCGTCGAAACCGGGGAAAAACCCCTAATATTGTAGTTTGGATTCCACCATAGCCGTAGTTAAATAATCACCGTCCTTCAGCCCGACTGTAATTGCCTGCAATCTATGAGAATGAGTTTGGGTTCGAGGTGACAACCAGTCACCGAACGTAGCCGCGGTCAAGGGACGAACATTTTTCTAACAAAGTCATGAAAAAGTCTATAGCCCTCCATAAAAAGAAATAGTTATAACGGCACTCGACAGTAAGCATACTAACGGTTTCTGAATCATGGCTCGTCATAAGCAGACCCTATTCTATGGGTAGGTAGATTGCCGGTTGTCGAGACATATTCGCAAAACATCGGCAGCCAGCCTAATGACCTGTCATAAACCTTAAACCTTAATTAACGAAAATAGGCAAATAGTCTTTTCCGTGAAGGACACTTCCAAAGACTGACCAATTAACAACAACGGCAATTTCCCTCACTCTCCGAACGAAGACTTATCTCCACGAATATAAAAGACCTAGTGCCGCTAGAGAGTGAAGCAGTTTTTCCTAAACAGCGTCACCGTGAGAGTTTCGAGTACGATTTCATCGACTAAGGTATCATTTCGATAGAGTGCTTACTTCGCGTGCTAACTGAGAGTACCACCTAGGCGTTGCCGACGAGTAAAGAGTAAAAGAGTCCCGTTGACCGCGGATTCGTTATCGGACCTAAGACTATTGTCATTCGCATCGCGAGTACCTAACCGCCGCAGTTTGTCAAACCTCACATCTCCATACTTGTGTCAATAAACTCTGGATCATACCTTGACAATGGCTACTACTGGTGAAGATTCGTTACCTGCCCACACCTCAAATCCTAGTGCCTCCCCGACATCAGAAGTGGGATCCAAGGACTTGTTAAGAGCGATGAAACGGCAAATGGATTTCATGCGTGACGTATTTCATACGCTAACAAAGAAAGATGGAGTGGAACTCGAAAAATTTTCGCTACCGTTCTTTAACCCTGAACTGGCGGGCGCCGACCCAATGGGGTGGTGCGAGACAGTCAGTAAGCTTATGGACAACGAGCCCCTACAAGACCGCGAGTTATTTTTCGTCCTAAATCGTGCGATGGGGGGTTTTGCATCGCAGTGGCTTACGCAAGTTCCGGTCTGCGGCCTTACTTGGGAACGATTCAAGGAATATTTCCTTTCGCACTACGACGGCAAGGAGACGGCAACCTCAACGCTGATAAAGGTGTTCGAGGAACCACCAGAGGAGGACGAACCCACGGTAAATTTCGGCATTCGATTTCGCTCCCTCCTGGCTGCGAGATGGAGTGGTATATCCAACGCCGAATTAATTAACGCTGTCATCCTCCTCCGACTGACGTCATATGATCAGCGTGTCGAACGGATAGCACTCACGCAAGACGTCCGGACACAGGACCAATTTCTTCGGGAACTGAGAGCTCTCCCTCGTTCGAGGAAGAGGCCGTTACCCTTGGCAAATGATCCGCCGACAGAACCTGAAACTAAACGGAGCAGGCCATCCAACTCCCAGACTAGGTGTTATCACTGTGGAACCCCCGGGCATAAGGCGATGGAGTGCCGCAAGAAGATGCGGACCGAAAAGCAGAAGGAGACAAGGCGCCGGGAATGGAGCCGACCAGCCACATCATCCAAGGTGTTTTGCTTAAGGTGCCGTGCGGACGGCCATATCGCACCCAATTGTCGGTTACGGGAGGATAAGAAAAGCGGTCACAACAAGGAACGGCGAGTCGACTCCTGCGTGGTGGAGGCTCCAACCGGTAAATTAAGTCACCAGGGTGAGTCGTTCCCATTTTGCTTCGATTCTGGAGCCGAGTGCTCATTAATTATGGAATCCGCTGCATCGAAATTTTCTGGCAAAAGAACCACCGATGTAGTAGTAATGCGAGGGATAGGAAATACGTGTGTTAAGAGTACGTCTCAGATTTTATCCACTGTGTGTATCAACGGTTTTACGTTGGAGATAACTTTTCACGTTCTCCCTGATAAATACTTGAAATACGATATCAAGATCGGTCGCGAGATTTTAAGTCGGGGCTTCGACGTGCATATCACGCGCACTAGTCTCGATATTTGCAAAACGAAGGTAGTCAATGTCTGTGACAGGACCGTCGAAAAAGAGATCGATCTTAATGAAGTAGACACTGAGGTAATTGGTAGTGATAAAGGTCGATTGATTTCTATTCTAGAAAAGTTTAAAAACTCATTCATCACGGGTTTTCCGCGTACACGCGTAAACACAGGCCAGCTAGAAATAAGGCTAATCGACCTCAACGTCACTGTCCAAAGAAGCCCTTACAGACTTAGCGAGGAAGAGCGTAGGACGGGACGAGAAAGAATCGGTGAACTGATTAAAGCTAACATCATAAGACCCAGTAATTCGCCATTTGCTCGATGATGCTCGTGAAGAAAAAAAACGGCTCAAATAGACTGTCCGTGGACTTCCGAGCGCTAAATAAGAATACGGTCGCAGATCGGTATCCTCTACCCCTTATCGCAGATCAAATCGCGAGATTGCAGAACGCGAAATACTTCATTAGCCTGGATATGGCCAGCGGGTTTCATCAGATTCCCATACATCCCAATTCAACGGTGTATACCGCGTTCGTTACACCCGACCGACAATATGAGTATGTAACGATGCCGTTTGGATTGAAAAATGCGCCGTCCGTTTTTCAGAGGGCCATTCTCAATGCCTTAGGCGACCTCGCTCATTCATACGTCGTTGTTTATCTAGACGACGTCCTAATTATTGCCGACTCTGTAGACCAAGCTTTAGAAAGACTGAACAATGTATTGGATACCCTTGTGAAAGCCGGATTTTCGTTCAATTTCGCGAAGTGTTCCTTCTTGAGGACGTCGGTACTTTATTTGGGGTACATGATTCATAACGGGGAAGTTCGCCCCAACCCGGGTAAAATACACGCCTTGAGTTCCTTACCTGCGCCAACGATGGTCACTCAGTTCAGACAATTTATTGGGTTAGCTTCCTACTTCCGTAAGTTCGTCCCCAAGTTCTCACAGACGATGAAACCCCTGTATGCGCTCACCTCAGGTAGCAAAAACATAACATGGTCAGATAGGCACGAGAAAATCAGGCAACAGATAGTTTCCGTCCTGACAGACGCGCCGGTACTGATGATATTCGCCCCTAATTACCCCATTGAGCTACATACTGACGCTAGTTCGGAGGGTTATGCAGCGATCTTGATGCATAAAGTCGAAGGTAAGAATAGAGTGATCGAGTACTACAGTAAAAGAACTACCCCTACGGAATCTAGATATCATTCCTACGAGCTAGAGACGTTGGCAGTCGTAAACGCCGTCAAGCATTTCCGTCACTATCTACATGGACGGGAATTTCTTGTTGTTACCGATTGCAACTCGTTGAAAGCATCAAATAGTAAGGCACATTTGAATGACAGGGTCCACAGGTGGTGGGCTTACTTACAGACTTTCACCTTTGACATTATGTATCGGCCCACGTTGACTTCTTTTCACGAAATCACGTAGATTCAGATCACTGTAACATTGATAAAATCGCGGAGAAAGAAATCAATTTGGCCGAAATATCGGAAGATTGGCTACTAGCCGAACAACGTGGTGACCCCCAAATTTCCGGAATTGTCGAAAAGTTGCAAAATGATGAGCTCGCGGAAGACATCGCGAACACTTACGAATTACGGTCCGGTACTCTCTACCGAAAAATTCAAAGAAGAGGCAGGACTCTCAGTTTACCTATTGTTCCAAGAGGGTTTAGATGGTCCGTTATTAACCATGTGCATCAGTCAATTATGCACTTGGGTTGGGATAAGACGCTCGAGGAACTGTACGAGTATTACTGGTTCGAAGGAATGGCGAAGTACGTTCGCAAGTTCGTAGAGAACTGCCATGCTTGTAGAGTTTCGAAGGCTAGTTCAGGTAAGATACAAGCCGAACTACATCCTATACCTAAGACCAGCATACCTTGGCATACGGTCCACATGGATATAACGGGCAAGTTGAGTGGTAAAAGCGATTCGAAGGAGTACGTCATTGTGTTGATCGACGCCTTCACTAAATTTGTATACCTGCATCATACTCCTAAGATAGATTCTCTTAACACCATTAAAGCGCTTAAATCCGCTATATTTTTATTCGGGAGTCCCTGTCGGATAATAGCGGACCAGGGAAGATGTTTTACGGGTAAAGAATTTCGCGAGTTCTGCGAAAGCAAAGGAATTGAAGTTCACCTGATAGCGACCGGTGCCAGTAGGGCTAACGGACAAGTAGAACGTGTTATGGGCACGTCGAAAAACATGTTCACGACAGTAGAAACGACCGGGCGGCCGTGGCAAGACGCGATTGGGGAAATGCAGCTAGCGTTGAGCTGCACCGTCAACCGCGTGACTAATTCGAACCCTTTACAACTACTAATCGGTAGATCGGAGAGACCGTATGACCTATTGCTACCCGACAATATCGAAGAAAAAGAAGTCGATATCTCCGATGTAAGACAGCAGGCCGTACAGAACATAGAAAGTAACGCCCAATACGATAAAGAAAGATTTGATAGGAACAAAGCTAAAGTGGTTAGGTTTAACCTCGCCGACTTCGTACTACGAAACGAGGCAAAAATGAGGAAAGAAATCAAACCAAGCTAGAGCCGAAAAGTACGAGGCTAGCCCTATGAACTGCCTGAGCTGTGTGACGGTCGTCGGCGCAAGTAGGGAGCTTAAGGCATATACTTTACCCGGGTTGGGACGGACTTCTCCGTTCTGGATTACATATCCCAAATAGAGTATCGACGTCTTCAGGAAAGAGCACTTAGAAAAGTTAAACGAAAACCCGGCGTTTACAACGGTACTTAACACGATGTCCAACCTCTCTAAGGCTTGATCTATTGAGTCGGCAATAATTAGGACGTCATCCAAGTAGACAACGACGTAGGAATACGCAAGGTCGCCCAGGGCATTGAAAATGGCCCTCTGAAAAACGGACGGTGCATTTTTCAATCCGAACGGCATCGTTACGTACTCGTACTGCCCGTCGGGTGTAACGAACGCCGTGTATTCCACCGAATTGGGGTGTATAGGAATTTGGTGGAACCCGCTGGCCATGTCCAGGCTAATGAAGTATTTCGCCGTGTGCAACCTCGCGATTTGATCCGCGATAAGGGGTGGGGGGTACCGATCCGCGACCGTATTCTTATTTAACGCTCGAAAATCTACGCACAATCTATCCGAACCGTCCTTTTTCTTCACGAGTAGCATAGGGCTCGCGAACGGCGAATTGCTAGGTCTTATAATGTTAGCTCTGAGTAGTTCGCTGATTCGCGCTCGTACGATTCTCCGCTCTTCCTCGCTAAGTCTACAGGGGCTTCTTTGGACGGTGATGTTAGGGTCTATCAACCGTATTTCTAATTGGCCCGTATTTACGCGGGTACGTGGGAAACCCGTGATGAACGAGTTTTTGAATCTGTCGAGAATGGAAATCAATCGGTCTTTATCGTCGCCGAGTACCACGGTGTCTACATCATTGAGATCGATCGCAGGTTCGGCGATATTATTACAGACATTAACCCTTTTCGACTTACAAATATCGAGGCTATTGCGCGTCATGTGTACGTCGAAGCCTTGGCTTAAAATTTCGCACCCAATAATAATATCGTGTTTTAAGTAATTGTCGGCAAGGACGTGAAAAGTTACCTCCAGTATAAGACCGCTGATACATACGGCGGACAGAATTTGGATCGTACTCTTAACGCAAGTGTTCCCAATTCCTCGCATTACAACTATCTCGGTCGTTCTCTTGCCGGAAAATTTTGAGGCTACCGATTCTTTGATTAATGAGCATTCAGCTCCGGAATCAAAGCAAAACAGGAACGACTCACCCTGGTGACTTAATTTACCGGTCGGGGCCTCCACCACGCAGAAGTTAACATGGCGCTCCTCTTTCGTAGCAGGGTTTCCTCTACGTAAGGTCGGGCAGTTGGGCGCGATGTGGCCCTCCTCGTTACACCTGTAGCAGGACACCTTCGAAGACGTGGCAGCCTGGTTTTCCCCTGGTTTTCGATTGCGTTTCTCCGCCTCCAGTCTTGTCCTCCCGCGGCACTCAGATGCTTTATGTCCGTGTCTACCACAGTGGTAGCACTTGTGTCGGGAGTCAGAAGGCTTATGCCGTTTAGCTTCGGGACCCGTAGAGGAGCTACTTACTCAAGACGCCGGCCTCTTCACCGAATCGTAGAGCACTGTCATTTCGCTTGTGAACTGGTCCTCGGTCTTGATATCGCTTATGAGTGCTATCCGTAAGACGCGCTGGTCCTGTGAACCTATATGGAGGAGCACGGCAGCGTTGACTATCTCGTCCTTGGTGCACCTTTCCTACCTCGCCATCAGGAAGAAACGTAAACGGCTACTATAATCTCCCAGGGTTTCACCCTCCAGCCGTGCTCCATTTTTCATCTTCCATAGCGCCGTGGCAACTGTTTCTTTCCCACCATAGCGTATAAGGAAACGGTCTTTAAACTTTGGCCAAGAGGAAACTTGAGTAGCAGGTACTTGCGTAAGCCACTGCGCTGCCGAGCTTTCTAGAGCGGCACTCAAGGCACAAAGTAGCGCACTGCCTTGCAAAGGTTTTTCTTCCATGATCACGTCAACAGTCGCACACCATGCGGCTGGGTCGGAACCCAAGCTTCCGGGGTTAAAACGTGGAAGCGGTACGGTCGTAAATGTTTCACTCGGTCTTTGCTCTCGCGACTGAGTCATCTGGCGCATGATGCCCATAAGTTGTTCCATCGTTACGTATGGCCCTGATCCCACTTCTGATGTCGGATTGAAGTCAGGATTAAGGAGATGGGCGTTTAATGAATTTTCATTAGAATTAGCCATTGTCGTGATACAACGAAGAGTTTATTAGCACAGGCTTATTAACAAGATTAAGCACTCGTAGCACTAGTGATAATGACCTTAGGTTCGAAACGAATCCGCGGTCACAGGATGATAAACGTATGTTATCGCACAGTTCAAGTCTGACTCTTTGTTAACTAGACGTGAGGTATTCACTGGTTGTAAGATAATACTGTCACTCGTCAATGAGATCGCACGAAAGAATGACTCTCCGTCTCGACGATGTCGTCGAGGAAAACTATAATGGGTGGGTCTAAGGATATGAGATCCTCGGATTCGTCAAAGAAAGCTTTCGTTCCAAAGGTGAGGGAAATTAGCGCTGTTGCTAATTGGTCGATCTCCATATCGGCGTTTTGAAAGAGATGCTGGCCGCCCTTAAGGGGAGGTTGTTGACGGGGGCATCGTTCGTGGAAGATAGGCTTCTCCTATCTTCCCGTAGTTGCGACAAGGACTGTTTGTCTAAATGAAGAACTTTGCTTGACTAAATCTTAAGATTTATTGCGGGTCCTCACGTTAGCTAAACATACTGCGGAGGTATATTGACATCTGGAGATCATCTTACCCGAAGGATAAGATCTGCGTGTGGCGAGCCACGGAACAGAAACCTTTGAAATATTTACTGCCACGTGTCGCTACGGCTATTTCTTTTAAGGAGAGGTATAGAGTTACTCTGTGCCTTTGTTAGATAAAACGTTCATCCCTTTGACCGCGGCTACGTTCGGCGACTAATTGTCGCCTCGAGCCCAAGGTCATGATCATAAATCTCGAACAATCGGAGCGACATTTGTTTATGCTAAGTTACAAAGTTACGGTATTCCCGCGAATCCAAGGAGGGGTTCCGATACTCTTTCATCTCCGACATATATATATAATTAGTATTAGAAAAATTTTAACTTCCACTAATAAATTTACAATTTATTTCTTTTTCAGACATAATACTTTAATATTTAAATATAAAGATTTTAAGTTAATTTCTAAAACTATTAATCTTCAAAATTAAAAATATAAAATAAATTTATAAATCTTAATAAAAAAATGGTTAATATCAACTGTATTTTCGAGCTATCGCGGGGAGACGCGGTCGTTAGAATACGCGTCAACGGGAGTCGTAAATTCCCGCTACAATTAGAATAATCGACATCACGAATAGTTCGATCACCGTATTTCGGTTAGGATAATAGGGGTAGTTGTGGTATAACACTGTGATTCACAGAGTTAGAAAAAATATATATTTTTCCAACGATTTATACAATCACACAAAATAATAACGTCGTTACATAAGATACCGATAGCGAAGAGAAGGATTATTCTTAGAAGAGAGAGTTCGCGACTGATTAGTCGATTGACTGTATAAAGAAGATTGACCGGGTGACCGCATGAGTAAGACTGACTCTTTGCTCTCGTGCAATTGCGGAGGAAAGCTCGTGTGGGTGTGGTTTTTTGGGTGAAGAAAACGGATTCGTTGCTCACACTTTTCGTTCGTGAAGTGAGGGCAACGATCTGCGATATCCATTGGTTAGTCGATGTTGATGAGTGATGAGAGGGGACGGAACCTCCTACTACTGTTGCTAGTTTGATGCCTTTGTTTTTTGGGAAACCCGACTTTTCCGTTAGGCATTTCCATCTTACGTTAGGCCACTACCCGCTTTCTGCGGAATTCTTAAGAGCGCGTAATAAACCCAAGGACCTTTCTAAAAAACCAGCTGAAAACACTTCTAGAATTAGAAAGTCTTTGTGTAGATGGAGAATAGTAGGGGTCCGAGGACACTACCTTGTGGTATGCCGGATTCTATTGGGAATGTTGCGGAAGTGGCGTCTAGACATTTAACTATGAATTGTCTGTTGGTTAGGTAGGATTTTAAGATGGAGTAGTATGGGTGAGGTAGGATTTTTTTAAGCTTGTAGAGTAGCCCTTCATGCCATACTTTATCGAATGCCTGTTGGATGTCTAGGAATACCGCTGAGCAGTATTTTTTCTTTTCAAGGGTTTGGCTGATCATGTGGGTTATGCGGTGGATTTGCTCTACTGCTGAGTGTTGTTTTCGGAAGCCGAATTGGTGATCTGGGAGTGTTTTCAATTCTTCTAGGAGTGGAAGGAGACGATTCGTGAGCATCCTCTCGAATAGTTTAGACAGGGTAGGTAAAAGACTGATTGGGCGATAGGAGCTGGTTTCATATATTGGATTACCGGGTTTGGGGATGAGAGTGATTAGTGAGATTTTCCACGCCTTAGGAAAGTGTTCAAGGCGGAGGATGGCGTTAAAGATTGATGCGATGAGTGCAATCCCTTTTATGGGAAGTTCCTTGATTGCTTTATTTCCTATTAGGTCGTGGCCTGCTGCTTTCTTGGGGTTTAGGCGACTGATTGCTTCTATGATCTCTGCAGAAGTGAAGGGTTCAATAGGAGGGGACATTTGGAAGGGGGTGTGCTGGTATTCGGTGACGTCCGCTGCAGCTATGGAGGAATGCGGTTGGAATACTTCAGTCAAGTGTTTGGCAAATAGGTTAGCTTTTTCTATAGGGCTACGCGCCCATCCACCCTGTGGGCGGCGGATTGGAGGTATTATTTGTGGGGGGCGCGTGAGTTTCCTGGAGGCTTTCCATAGTGAGTAGTTGGAGTCGGCTGTGGGGGACAAGCTGGCGAGATATTTGTGAAAACGGTCATTATTGTAGTTTTTTATGGTTTTGGATAGTTTTCTAGTTGCGTTGTTTAGTTTGCGTTTGTCCTCCGGTGTTCTATGTGTCTGCCATATCCTTCTTAGTCTACGTTTTTCTGCTATTTTTTTTAATATGTACTGGGATTATTCGTGATTGCTGATGGATGTTTTTGCCGGTGTGGAGAAGCGGATAGCGTTTATTATGCTCGCGTTTAGGTATTCCGTGGCTGCTTCGATTTCTTCATTGGTTTTTAGTGAGGTTGAGGCTGAAGTTGTGTGGGTAAAGACTTCTCTAAAGAGCTGCCAGTTGGTGTGTTGGTTATGAATGGAGCCATTAGGTGTATTCTCGATGATAGTTGAACTGACTGTTACTATCACGGGGGAATGATCAGAGGAGAGATCAGCCGAGGAATTGATTTGGACGTGTCTTGACGAGATATTTTTAGTTATGAGGAAATCAAGGAGATCGGGTATTTTGTTTGTGTCGGTGGGCCAGTGTGTGGGTTCGTATGTGGTAAGGTAGTTGAGGTTGTTGGTTATTATGCTGTTGAGGAGGTTTTTGCCTCTTACTGTAACCAGTCTGCTACCTCATTGGGTGTGTTTAGCGTTGTAGTCTCCTCCGGCTATGAATCTGTTGCCCAGGGTGTCCAGGAAGTAGTCGAAGTCTTCTTTGGCGATGGAGTGTCTGGAAGGGCAGTATACAGCTGAAGTGGTGATTGTACCATGACAGTCTTCTATTGCTACGTTTGTTGCTTGGAGGTAGTCTTTCTGGAATGGTTGAAGTTCGTAGTGCTTGATGTTTGACTTGATTATGATTCCGGTGTCGCCGTGAGCCTTTCCGCTGGGGTGTTGGGTGTGGTAGAAGTTGTAGCCGTGTATTTTGAGGTAGTTTTTGTCGGTGAAGTGGGTTTCGGATATGAATATCACATCGATTTGCTGTTGTTTTAAGAATAGTTCTAGCTCAGATTTGTGCTGAGCTAGACCGTTGGCGTTCCACAGAGCTATTCGCATTGGTTTTATTTTGCTTCTGTGTTTATGAATTTGTCCATGAAGTGTGTGAGTAGTGACAGCAAGTTGTTAATTTGCTCAGTTTGCTTCTCGATAAGTTTTTCGAGTCTGGTAAAGTTGTCTGCGCTTTGTGGGGTGGGAATTCTATTTTCTGTGTGTACACTGTGTGTTTTCGAGTTGTATACGTTTCCTTGCGTTGCCTGCGCATAGGATACTGTTGGTGAGGTGAGTTTTTGGGGTTTAGGTTCTTGTATGTTTATGTCCTTGAGTCTCAGTTTTGGATACTTTATATTATGTAGCGATTTGTAGGCTGAGCATCCTTTGTAGTTCGCAGGATGCTCTCCTTGACAGTGGATACACTTGGCGGGGGTTTCCGGGGATTTAGTGCATTGGTCAGTGGGGTGATTACCTGCACATTTTACGCACCGGAAGTTGTGATTGCAGTATTTCTGCGTGTGGCCGTACCTTTGGCACCTTTTGCATTGTATTATTTCTTTCTTTACTAGAGGTGGCTCGAACTTAACTATGGAGTTCATCAGCCGATTGATATTGTAGATTTTTTTGTTGTTTGTTTTTTGTTTTAAGTCTATAAAGAATAAGGATAGTGGGTTTTTTGTGATTCTATGCCTAATGTTGCTGATATTAGTTACTTCGTGGCCGTGGTTTGACAGTTCGCACTTTAGTTCGTCTAGATCGACTGAGTGATGGATGTTGCGTAGCACCACTCGAAATGGTCTTTCTTGTTTGAGCTGGTATGTGTGGAGTTTAGCGTTTAATGTTTTTAATAGCTTGGTTAACTTTCTATAGGCGTCTGGGTGGGTCGGCAGTATTTTCACGTGGTTGTTGTTAATCTTTAACTTGTAGTCCTCTTTGCTGATGTCTTTTTCGATAGTCTTAATCATTGACTGAATGTCGATTACGTCGTTTATGAATATCCGTGGGGGAGGGGGAATTCTTTGAGTATGGAGATTGTTTACCTTTTCGGTTGTAATCATGGAGTCTTCCGTGGACTCCAGTATTGAGAATCTATTGTAGGTGGTCACTTGGCTGGCTGATGGTTTGGTTTGATTCTTGTTTACGTTTGTCTTGGTCGGTTCGAGCTTTCGTTTTTTCGTGTGCTGGTCGTTTACCAGGATGGACGTGTTGCCCTCTTGCCACGGGGGAGGAAAAATGGCGGTGTGATAATTTAGCTCCGGGGAGCCTGTTGGAAATGATAGAGCCGTCATCGAGATAGTTAATTCAGTGTGAAAGAACTAGTCGAGAGGCTGTTAACCCCTGGCTAGGTTAGTTGGATTCGCTTTCGACAGATGGGCGTCACGTGGAGTTTTGTGAACTTCACAGGGCACTGGACACACGTCTGCACGTCTCGGCACTCAGCAGCAACTGGATGGTCACGTGCTGCTTTGTGGACTTTGCCGGGCACTGGACACACGTCTGCACGCCTCGGCACTCACGAACGAACTGGTGGGTCCTTGGGCCTATGGAGTGTTCGAAGGACGACACGTAGACCATTGGTTGGCAAGCCGCGCGGGTTGGCGTGCAGATGTGTTGCGCGGCGGAACATCAACTAACCACAAAAATATTGGAATAATATATTTTATTTTCGCTATTTGATCAGGAATAATTGGTTCATCTGTAAGTTTATTAATTCGAACAGAATTAAGTCATCCAGGTATACGAATTAATAGTGATCAAATTTATAATTCTTTAGTTACAATACATGCATTTTTAATAATTTCTTTTATAGTTATACCATTTATAATTGGAGGATTTGGTAATTATTTAATCCCATTAATATTAGGTTCACCTGATACAGCTTTCCCACGCATAAATAATATTAGATTTTGACTTTTACCTCCATCATTATTTATATTATTATTAAGAAATATATTTACACCTAAAGTAGGTACAGGATGAACTGTATATCCACCTTTATCTTCATATCTATTTCATTCATCACCATCAGTTGATATTGCAATTATTTCCTTACACATAACAGGTATTTCTTCTATTATTGGATCATTAAATTTTATTGTAACTATTATAATAATAAAAAATTTTTCATTAAATTATCATCAAATTAATTTATTTTCATGATCAGTGTGTATTACAGTTATCTTATTAATTTTATCTTTACCAGTATTAGCTGGAGCTATTACTATACTATTATTTGTTGAGAAATGCTCAGTTGGTATGACCGCTAGTTACTAAAAGGTTACTAGGGTTATGTTGGTACGACTCCTGACGACGCTCTTTTGTCTTAGGAGTCGACCGCGTGTTATTTGCTAAGACGCATCCCGAGTGATTAGACGCTTGCTGTGTGATTTGGCGTTTTGTATAAGAAAGAAAATAAAAGGTGTGATAACCAATCCGAGTGGATCAGCTTGATTATCAACCCCAACCTATATAAAATAACAGGTTATGGGCCCAGGGCAGTAAACTGCGGCAGGAGAGACATATATTTTTGAGTTTTCAATTTTTTTTGCGAAATTATCCGAGGAGAAAGCACACTATGTCCGACCAAGAAAGTGTAACGTAAATCACATCAGAGACCAGGACACACACACACACACACCTCGGGCAGGATGGTGTCCCGGTCGGCATACTTCGCACCCGATGCACCGACGAGAGGAACACATGGCGACCTTGGCGACAATGTATATTGGCAGAGTACCTAAGGATTCATTTATGGCCTAACGGTCCTACCATAAAATGTTCCAGAAGCGTAGCAACGGTCACGTACGCCTACAGGGTAGTGGGGATAATGAGAGAACAGATGACCGAAAATAAAAAGATTGTAGGGACTCACTCTCGTACGGTCACGGCTAGAGCACGGAAGTGTCTTATAAGTGTATAAACGAAAGAAAAATAAAGTTTTCTTCTTCCTTATAAAATTTCTCTTTATTTTACGTGACATTTTGGCGATCCGTGCCAGGATCCATCAACTTCAAGAAAACGAAATTACGCATTTCGGGCTACGGTCAACTTTGAAGATTGAGGATCAGTGGACCACTGTAACAGAGCAGACACTTTCGACGTTTCGACAAAGGAACACCGCAACGGAACCTTTCCTACGGGTTAAACGATCAAGGTGAGCAAGCCCTGGATTCTTTTGTCAAATACAGATCGAGAACAGACAGCACAATTAGTATAACAATGGCAACGCCACGAGAAGACAAAACCGAAACTGTTAGCGCCGCTTTAACTAACAGCGGAATAGACCCAACAGTTAAAGCTCTGCTTGATGCGATGCAGAAGCAGAATGAGAGACTGACCCAATAAATGAGTATGCTTACACTGCGTATGGATGAAGTTGTAGCAAAAACAAAAACGGGAAATGTATCGGAGGCCAGTTCCTTAATAACCGTAGACGAAGTAACCCACACCGCTAAAGATCAATCGGTCCTTCGAGAACCTCGCCCATTACTTCAAACACCACCTCAACCATCCTGGGAAAGGACTTTTCCTGAACAATATACGCAACCAGAGCTAAAAGCTGAGAGTGCATTAAAATGCATTCCGATATTAAACGGAAAGGATGATATAGACGTGGAGGATTTTATTCATGAAATACAAGAAGTAAGAATGATGTGTAGCGAACCAACACTATTACTAAAAATGATTAAAATAGAGAAGATTGTAGGAAAAGCCGCAATGGCAATCCGCAATATTCGTATTACCGAATTCCAATCTCTGTATGAAGCATTGAGACGTAATGTAGCTGCGCAAGTATCAGTGAGAGAACAACAGGACGAATTAAGAGGAATGAGGCAAGGATTAACTGAGAGCGTGCAAAACTATAACATCAGATTTCGAAGCGTTTTTAACAAACTCCAACACAGCATTACCAACGAGTATAGAGACGAACTAACTCGACGGGTGATGAACGAGCAACTATACATGGACTCTGTGACCGACTATGTAAGAGGCCTTCATCCAGAAATAGGGCAGGCGCTAATGGCTAATCCCCCCCCCCCCAAACCTCATCGAAGCAGAAAGGAAAGCAATGAATATGGAAAGATACTTTCGCGAGCACAACTCTCGCAGACAGATGACGCGACAAACAACCGCCCCGCCATTTTATCGTAACCAGGCTTCTCATCCAGTAGACAATCGCCTCGCTATTACAAGTAACACAAATAATAAAACTTCACTCACACAAAATATTCTACCAAGAACGAACAATTTTACGAAGTTTGAGAACAGACCATTAAGCGAAATGTCCCAAATGCAATCGATTGGGACACCTTCCCAATCAATGCCAAAATTTTCGGATACCGCCTCAAAGGAAAGCCCCTCCAAGAATAAACCACGTTCAAGAACAATCAGAATTAACAATGCTATCTCAGGAAGATTACCCACAATACTATTACAATTACCAGGACGACCAGGATTGCGATTTCTCGTTGACTCCGGGGCAGGAATCAACTTGCTTAAACAAAGATGCTACCCAGGAAAGACAACAATACCAGACACAAAGAAATTCTCCATGGGACATTCCGAATACGAATCTAATTCCAAAGTCAAATTGAATTTGTTCGACAAAAAGATAGACTTCTCTTTAATAGATGACGATTTCCCAATTATAGAAGATGGCGTATTAGGCTTACCCGGTTTGAATCAATATCGATTCGAACTCTCCAACGAAACATTGAAATTAGATAACAACACCCTTCTGCTGCAACAAGAACCAACCCTTGTATACCTCGAAGGGAAGCCAACGCCAGTGTGCTTTATCAATGGTGGTAAGTCCTCAATTCAAGTTTCTAACATTATCGAAAATACAAATACCATAGATCAAATCCAAAAATTCAAATCTTCGATTCGACTATCGCACATAGAAAAACCTCTCAGAGAACCTATAGAAAAGATTCTTCTCTATTACATGGATGTATTTAATTTAGACAGCGAAACATTACCGTGTACATCTCTTGCTAAACATTCCATTACATTGAAAGAAGATAAAATCATCAACGTAAAATCCTACCGTCCTCCCGAACACCATAAAATCGAAATAAACAAACAGATAACGGAAATGTTAGACAAAAAGATTATAGAACCCTCCGACTCTCCCTATAACTCTCCCATCTGGGTCGTCCCAAAGAAAATCGACGCGTCGGGGAAACAAAAGTGGCGAATAGTGATTGACTTTCGGAAGTTAAACGAATTAACGGACCAAGACGCATATCCATTACCCGACATTGACGATATACTATCGCAACTAGGGAACGCAAAATATTTCTCCGCTTTAGACTTATCCTCGGGATTCCACCAAATACCCATGGATGAGAATTCGAGGAAGTACACTGCATTTAGCACACCACAAGGGCACTTCCACTATAACAGAATGCCATTCGGGCTCAAGAACGCACCCGCTACCTTTCAAAGAATGATAGACACTGCGTTAAGAGGTTTAATTAATAATCATTGTTTCGTCTATCTCGATGATATCATTATATTCGGGCAATCGATAGAGGAACATAATAAAAACTTAGCCATTATACTCCAAAGACTCAGGGAAGTAGGTCTAAAAGTACAACCGGATAAATGTGAATTCCTAAAACCCGAATTGGAATATTTAGGACACTTAGTGACAGCAAACGGAGTAAAACCTAACCTTGAAAAGATAGAAGCAGTAAAGAACTTCAAACTACCCAAAAATCCTACGGATGTAAAATCGTTCCTTGGGTTAGCCGGATACTATAGAAAATTTATTAGGAATTTCTCGAAAATTGCCAAACCGTTAACGGAACTAACTAAGAAAGACATACAATTCCACTGGACTGACAAAACACAACTTAGCTTCGATACATTAAAAGAAAGACTATGCCAAGCACCAGTACTAAAATACCCCGACTATACGAAAACATTTACGTTAACAACGGACGCCAGTAATGAAGGTCTAGGAGCCATCCTTTCACAGGACGGACACCCTTGTTGCTTCATTTCAAGGACATTAAACCCCCCTGAACGAAATTATACTACGACCGAAAAAGAATTATTGGCCATCGTTTGGGCAGTTAGAAGATTTAGGCAATATTTATTAGGCCGCAAATTCAGAATTCAAACAGACCACCAAGCCCTTAAATGGCTGCACAACTGCAAGGACCCCTCTAGTCGATTGATTCGATGGAGATTGAGATTAGAGGAATACGAATACGATATAGAGTACGTAAAAGGAAGGGAAAACGTAGCCGCTGACACCCTATCCAGAGTACACGCGATAACACAAACTGACGTTTTATTAAGACAATTCAGAGACTGGGAAAAATCAGAAGAAATACCAAAATTATTGAAACTAACATCTAACAAAGACAACTTTTTCCAATTAACAAAACCATATCTGGGCCCATATGACGAAACCGTATGATTACAGAAAATATCAGACATACTTAAAACAAATAGAAAGATAGGAATAGGAGACAATAACTTAAACGCACAAGACAAAGCACACATAAAAAGATTTCTTTTATTTTTCAATGACCAACGCGACGACATAGAATTTGCTTACGAACCAATACAGAGTTTAAGCGAAGAGGAAATAGAACAAGTACTAAAAGAAAATCATGACTTGGTAGGACATCCCGGAATACAAAAGACGTACGACAGAATCCGAGGCAAATATGATATCCCACACCTAATAGACAGAATAAAAGGCAGAATAGGAACTTGCGCGACATGTCAAACATCAAAGACTACTCGGATAAGAGGAAAGGAGGAACCACAGATAACCGACACCCCGTTAGAATCTAACGACAAAATCGCTATGGATGTGATAGGGCCGTTGAAAAAGACCAAGATAGGAAACCAATACATTCTCTCTATACACGATGAACTAACCAAATATTTAATACTTGTGCCCCTAAAAACACAACAGACCCAATCAATCTGGAATGCTTTACTGAATCATTACATTTATATGTTCTCCGCACCGAAACGTATATTAACTGACAGAGGACAAAGTTTCATTAGCGAGCTAATGCAAAGATACGAAGAAGCATTTAGGATCAAACACATAAAAACCACCTCATTCCATCCACAATCCAACGGAAGCCTAGAACGAACACATGCTGTAATATCCGACATGTTAAAAGCTATACAAAACGATAATGAAACAGAATGTAACAATAAATTTTGTGTGTCTAGCATATAACACTATGGTTCATGATGCCACTGGATATACCCCTTTCCAACTAACATTTGGACACAAGGCCAATCTCCCATCTACCATATCCCAAAATCCGCAAAGAACATACGCTGATGAGGTCAGCTTCAGGAAACGAGAATGAGATGCCAAGCTACTTAAAGCCAGGGAAACTCTAATGAAGAGTAAACAAAGATACCAAAGAGATCAAAGAAAAAAAATTATTAAACCTCAATCCATTTTTAGAGAAGGAGATTTGATATTAGTTCATAATGATCATAAAAAACACAAGTTAGATACTGAATGGCTAGGGCCATACACCATTGAAAAAGTAAAAACCCCTTATTACGAAATAATGGTGAATGACTCGATTAGGAAAATACATGGTAATCGTATTAAACCTTATTTTCCAGGACGGTCTTCACCTTCTCCATAAGTAGTTATGCACTTTGTTTTTATTTTGTCTTGTCGATTAAGACAAAGAAGAAAACACACTTTTAGCCAATTAGCCTCCATAAAACAATCCTGAAGAAATACTGAGATTTTAGAGGACCAAAATCAATCTAAGGAGGGAGGTATGTAACGTAAATCACATCAGAGACCAGGACACACACACACCTCGGGCAGCATGGTGTCCCGGTCGGCATACTTCGCACCCGATGCACCGACGAGAGGAACACATGGCGACCTTGGCGACGATGTATATTGGCAGAGTACCTAAGGATTCATTTATGGCCTAACGGTCCTGCCATAAAATGTTCCAGAAGCGTAGCAACGGTCACGTACGCCTACAGGGTAGTGGGGGGTAATGAGAGAACAGATGACCGAAAGTAAAAAGATTGTAGGGACTCACTCTCGTACGGTCACGGCTAGAGTTCGGAAGTGTCTTATACTTGTATAAACGAAATAAAAATAAAGTCTTCTCCTTCATAATAAAATTTCTCTTTATTTTTACGTGACAAAAGCATGGCCGACGTGGACAAGGAGATGAATCCAATCTTGAAGAAAGGAAATTACGAGTACTGGAGAACAATGACGGAAGCTTCGTTGGTCTTTCTGGGCTGCTGGGATGCCATACAGCCAGGATTTACGCCAGCGGAAATGATGAAGCCCGAATGCATAAAGATGGACAAAGCACGTGCGTATATTTTCCGGCATGTACACCGCCAATACCTTGGGGATATCAGAACCCTGAAAACAGCAAGGGAGTGCTGGAAGGCATTAGAAGATATCCACGGAAGATTCACGTCGATGGACATTGTATTATGCATGCGAGAACTAGGAACAATGGAGAAGACCCCTAGCATGGATGTGTCCGAGTATTGCGGTAGAATACAAGATCTATGCGACAAATTATCCAACGTAGGTATAAAAATCGATAACCACGTTAGGGCGTGTTTCCTCTTAGCCGGCCTCGTGGCGGACCCAGATTACTCAACCTATCTCAGAACAACGAGAATCGATAAGGATCTGAGCGCGAGTGTTGTAAAATCTGATTTATTACTCGAGGAGAGGAGATTCGATGCGGCGGAAGGATCATCCGAAAGGGGCAGCGCAATGGCGACCCGGAGACAAGGGAAGTCCAAGCAGCACAAAGATGGCGCCAAGCCGAAGACAAAGGACGCACATGATCAGAAGTGCTACAAATGTGGCAAAATGGGTCACATATCGTATCAATGCCAAGACCAAAAGGGAGACAAGGAGGAAAGGAACCAGAAGGAGAAAAGGAGACAAGAGGACAACAGGAGAGATAGAGAATCGGAAGAAAGGCCAAGGTCTAAGAGACTTATATCGACTCTGGCTTTATCTTCGATCAGCCATGTGAGTAGGGAGATGATAAGTTACCTGGACTCAGGCGCCTCAAACCATATGACATCGGACAGACACCGATTCGTAGAATTCACGCCCGCGACGGGACAGATCAGAATCGGCAAGGGGTATCTGGAAGTCAAGGGAAGGGGAACAATCATCGTAAAGATGGCGGAGTCCTGCGGTGGCTGGACGCTATCCCTATCCAACGCTCTATGGGTGCCCGAGCTAGACGTAAATCTAATTTCGATTAGACAACTAGCGAAGAAGGGCGTCACCACAGTGTGCACTAGGGATGAAGCCATTGGAACGCACGATGATGGAGATGTGGTATTCAACTCGAAGGTTGGAGACGACGTATATTATGTGGAGACGATACCTGCGGAGGAGCACATGGCAGGCCTCTCCATGGAGCATGATCAGGAGAAACCAAGCCAGGATGACGGAGACATTGAGGTCATTGAGGCAAGGGCATACAAGGGTACCACGTCGTGGCACGAGAGATTGGGTCACTTGTATGGAAATGCAATGAGAAAGTTTCCTATAGAGAGTGTGAAGGAGGAGTCCAAGAGACAAGACGAGCTATGTGGAGTCTGCGTAAAAGGAAAGATGACAAGGGTGCCATTCTCGAAGACAGCCCACCACATGTGCCAACGTCCTCTAGAAATCGTACACAGCGATGTCAGTGGCAGAGCCCAGTGCAGATCGTTAGGTGGACGTAATTATTTTGTAACGTTCATAGATGATTTCTCCAGGTACATGTACATTAGGATCATCAGTAGGAAGAGCGAGGTATTCAAGTGCTTCAAGGAATACCAGATGGAAGTAGAAGCCCTACATCAATCGAGAATCTGTGCCCTTCAGACAGATAACGGAGGGGAGTATACAGGAGTTGACTTTGAGAACTATTTAAAGGAGAGAGATATCTTGCACAGAAAGACTGTTCCGAGGAACCCTGCGCAAAATGGAGTTTCAGAACGGGCGAACAGGACACTGGTTGAGATGTCTAGATGCCTACTAATCGAATCAGGACTCCCTGACTCTCTGTGGGGAGAAGCGGTGAACACTGCATGCCACATCAGGAACTTATGCCCATCCACTGCTATCGGAGATAAGATCCCACTAGAACTGTGGAAAGGTAAGGGATGCGACATCCAAGGGGAGATCAATAGGCTAAGGGTATTCGGATGCAGGGTCTGGTACCTAAAAAGCCCAGGTGAAGGTAAATTCGACAGCAGGGCGGATGAAGTGATATTTGTAGGTTATGACAGGCAGGTCAAGGGATATAGAATCTACCTACCGAAGACCAAAAAGGTAATAATTTCTTGTCATGTCAAGTTCGAGGAAAACGTATTCCCCTATAAGCGTATGAAAGTGGATGCAAGGAATATCAAAAGGAGATTCACCGAATGGATATGGGACGTTGAAGACATCGAACTCCGAGGAAGATGTAATATAACCGATATAGGGACTAAAAGCGACGGTGAAAGCGATGAGGGACACAGTGACTACTTCCTGGATAGCCTAACAAATGAAAACAGTCAGCAAGAAGTTGTGAGTGCATCAATCGTACCTAGGAGATCAGCGAGATTGCACAAACCAAAAACGTGCAATAGTTGTGCCTGTGTTGCGACAGCTTGTAGAAAGCAAGGTTCATGTGAGTCAGTGAATGTGCACGATGCTCTGAAGGGGCCAGATGCTCAAAAGTGGACAGATGCAATTGCGAAGGAGTTAGAAAATTTAGCGAACAAAGATGTGTGGGACATAGTGAAAAGACCTTTAGACAGAAATGTAACAGATTGTAAGTGGGTGCTAGTCATGAAAAGAGACCCAGATAGTCATAAGGATAGACTTGTAGCTCGAGGATTCTGGCAAAGGCCTGGAGTAGATTATTCCGAAACCTTTAGTCCAATAGTAAAGCGTAGGACACTAAGGATATTGCTTGCTCTGTGTGCGGAGAATGAGTGGTGTTACGAACACATTGATGTGGAGTGTGCGTATCTAAACAGTCCTTTGGACGAGGACATATATATGGAGCAACCTGATTTCTACAAGGTTCCGGGGAAGGATAGAACTCAGTATGTGTGTAAGCTTAAAAAGAGTTTATATGGTTTGAAGCAAGCGGGGAGAGTGTGGTTTAAGTATATAAATTGTATCTTGAGAGATATGAATCTGAACCCATGTGTGAGTGATCCATGCATGTATGTGAATACATCCAAGGATCTCATTGTGGCTGTGTATGTGGATGATATCCTCGTATTCGGTACGGAGGCTATGATTCACACGTTCAAAACTAGGATTAAGGAGAAACTAGATGTGAGGATGCTAGGAAGCGATACTCAATTCCTATCCATCCACTTGAGTAAGCCAAACAGCACTACCGTGGTGTTCGACCAATCCATGCAGATAAGTCAAATGTTGGAGCTGTTTGACATTACTCAAGAGGTTGGAGTGTCTACACCACTAGCTAAGGAGTGCGAGGCTGGTCTAGACATTGTGGATAGTGAACCAATAGACAATAAGTTGTACGAACAGGCTGTGGGGCATATAATGTACATCGCTACAGTAAGCCGTCCTGATGTCGCGTGTGCAATATGAAAATTAAGCCAAAGATGTGCGAATCCGACGGTGTCTGACTGGAAGGCAGTGAAACGTGTTTTTAGGTACCTGTTGAAAACTAAAGACTTAAAGTTAGTATACCAAAGGACAGGGCAACCTCTAAAGGTGTTTTGTGATTCAGACTTTGCAGGCTGTGCAATAGATAGGAAGTCTAGAAGCGGTTATGTTTTTATACTTGCTGGTGGGGCGGTGTCTTGGTTGTCGAAGAAACAACCAATCATATCTCAATCGATATGCGAGGCAGAGTTTGTAGCGATGCAAGAGGCAGCTAGAGACTCTGTGCGGATGTCCTTATTATTAAGGGAGTTAGGTCAATCGTCATATTGTCCGCGTCCATGCAAAATTTTTTGTGACAACATTGGAGCGATCACATGGGCCGAGAGTTCTAAACATGTTCAAGTGCGTTACTTTTATGTTAAGAACTGCGTGTCGAAAGGGATACTGGATTATACCTATATATCTAGTTCTGAGAATGTTAACGACATTCTAACCAAAGGGTTAAATAGAGTTAAGACCCAATATTTTACCAAAGCTATGGGGCTTGTAGAAACTAGCGATCAAAGGGGAGTGTTGAGAAATGCTCAGTTGGTATGACCGCTAGTTACTAAAAGGTTACTAAGGTTATGTTGGTACCAGGTTGACACCTGACGACGCTTTTTTGTCTTAGGTGTCGACCGCGTGTTATTTTTCTAAGACGCATCCCGAGTGATGCACGCATCTCTATGCACGATTACAATTTATTTCTCTATTTTAAATTTCTTTACAACTTACAAAAACATTAATCCGTACACACATTTTGTAACAAAACGATTGCATGATCGCGAATTTGAAATTAAATTTTTAAAATAAAAAATATAAATTATTACAATTTTATAAACATAGTTGTTTATTTGCGACATTAAAAACATTTTGTACACGTCAAAAATTGTTGGTATCAGTCATTATCTTCTATTGAACCCATATTTTTTCTTTTCATAATATAGATCAGTCTCTGAACTCCCAGGATTTATAACTTTTGGACAACCATCTCGCTGCAACAAAACAAATTTCAAATCTTAATCTATTACTACAAATTATAAGTCATATATATGTCGGCTTAACGTTGGGATTGGGGGTAGAAGTGTTCGATGAATCTTAGTTGGTATTGGCCATCGATGCGGTGGATCAATGATGGAGTTTATTGACACAAGTTAGAGGTATTACAGCGTTGGTAGTTAATCACAATATTTAGATACTCGCGGCACTATGACAATGGTCTCGGGTCCGGTAACGAATGCGCGGTCAACGGGATGTCGAACGTGTATATTTCGTGAGAGGCTAAGTTATATTCTGGTTGTCACACAGAGCAAGCACTACGTACCTGAGAATTACTTGTATCGTCCTTAAGATCGTACGGAAGAGTGTCTCTCCATCATGGTGATGCTGTCGAGGAAAACTATGATGGGTGTGTCTAAGGGCACGAGATCATCGGATTCGTGGAGAAAAGTCTTCGTTCGGAAAATGAGAGAAATTGGTGTTACTGTTAATTGGTCAATTTCCATGTTGGTGGTTAGGGAAGGATGCTAGCAGCCCTTGAGAGAAAGTTGCTATCGGGTAGCGTCGTTCGTGAGAAAAATAGACTTCTACAATTTTCCCATAGTTGGAACAAAGACTGCTTGTCGGTTTGAAGGACTTTCGTTAAATAAATCTTAAGATTTATAGCGGGTCCTCGGGCTAGCTGAACATGTACTGTGGGTACGCGTCAACATCTGGTAATCGTCTTACTCGAAGAATAGAGTCTGCGCGTGGCGAGCCACGGGACAGAAACCATTGAAACGTTTACCGTCGTGCCCTGTCCCAAGTATTTCTTTTAAGGAGAGCTATAGAGTTACTTCATGCCTTTGTTAAACAAAACGTTCATCCCCTTGACCGCGACTACGTTCGGCAACTGGTTGTCGCCTCGAGCCCGAGCTCACTATCATAAATCTCAAATAAGTACAGTCGAATCGAATGACAACGGTTTTCTTAATACGACTATGGTGGAATCTAAATTACAGTACTAGGTGTCTTCCCAAAGTTCAGTTGGGAAGGTTCCGGCGCTCTTTCATCTCCGACACGGCCATTCTGACTATCACATGTCCTCGGGTGTAACTAAAATATTGAGTTTCCTAACATTAGACTCGATACAATTAACATTATTCGCAAATTAAATAGATGTTCGAATAAGGCAAGGGTCCAGTGTAGCAACAAATCCTGTTCGGGGGTTTGGCAGCAAAGAAATAAAAGATAATGAAAATTAGTAGCGTTATAGTTGGTATTCAAGGTGATAGTTGCATCCTGCAGGTTATCAGTTGGATCGTAACGGCATAATGGACCACTTTCGATTTCGCACTCCAAAGGATCTCGGTCTTCTGGATCGTAAGAGCACATAGAGCTTCGTTCCACGATCTCAGCGAGTTTTACCATATTGTCGCCCCGAAAAGCATGCAAGTCACATCGCATGTTCTCACTGAGCCTTATCATACTATCACCACAAAAAGCGTGTGAACCACATCACACGTTCTCTCTGAGCTTTATCACATTATCGTCCCGAAACACGTGCGAAGTCGCTCTGCCGGGAGTTATTGGCATAGTGCTACTGATCTTCCGAGATCGAAGTACTCATATCGTCATGGTCACTGTTATTGTCATCACTACAGACATCCAACTCGGGAGAGATGCGACAATCTGGCATTTTCCTCAACCCGTCATGACTGTACTTGTACAATCGCTTACCGTCTAATGTCTCTAAGATATGCCTGTCCCCTTCCAAGACTTCTGCTATTACAAGTGGACCTCTAAATTTTGGATCTAGTTTGGTTTGATTTCTTTCCTCATTCTTGCGTAATACGAAATCACCGAGGGTAAACCTAACCACTCTAGCTTTAGCTTTGTCGAACTTGTCTTTCGTGTATTTAGCATTCGTTTCTATCCCTTTTATTGCCAGTCGTCTTACATTGGAGATACCGATTTCCTTCACTTCGATGTTACCGGGTAACAACAGATCGTATGATTTTGCCGTTCTACCTATTAGTAGTTCTAATGCTCTCGAGTTTGTCACGCGGTTAGTGGTGCAATTCAAAGCCAACTGTATTTCCCCAATCGCGTCTTGCCACGACCGCCCGGTCGTTTCTACTGTCGTGAACACGTTTTTTCAACGTGACCATAACACGCTCTACCTGTCCATTAGCTCTACTGGCACCTGTCACTATCAAGTGGACTTTAATTCGTTTGCTTTCGCAGAACTCTCGAAACTCTTTACCCGTAAAACATCTTCCCTAGTCCGCTATTATCTGACAGGGACTCCCGAATAAAAATATAGCGGATTTAAGCGCTTTAATGGTGTTATGGGAATCCATCTTACGAGTATGATGCAGGTATACAAATTTAGTGAAGGCGTCGATCAACACAATGACGTGAAGTGGTATGTCGTGATAGGTGTAGAAGGAATGCTCAGATGTTTCAACAAAAAACGTTTATTAACTCAACAACTGACGTACAATAACAACAAGCAACAAACAACAATTAACACAAGTAACGATTAACAATTAACAGTTAACACGCTTGGTAACGATCAGTGCTTAACGTAGGTAATAGGAAGTAGAACGCTCGTATTATGTAATCCTTCGCACTTCGCAGCTCGGGGCAGACTGAATCTCTTTGATTCAAAAGCCACGCTGATTCCTTTCTTTGTTAGCCATCGATATCGCGCGCGTTTGTTTAGAAGTCCGCGACGACTGCCACGTGTGCGGTCTCCCGAAAGTTCGGCGAAGGAGCCGTAGGGATATCGATGACACCTAAGGCTCGTCGGCATAGCGCTTTTAAGATAAAGCGCCTCGTGCCGCGTAACCGTTGGAAATTTCCGAGGTCGAGTGTCGCCACAGTACCCCCTTACCAGTGACGTTACAATTTTTTTTTTTTTTTTACAAATGTCGGGGTTGATTCCGCATTCGACGACTTTTAACGCCTAACCGAAACCTGCCTGGGAAATCGGACTCTACGCCCTGATCGCGTAACGTGTCTATTCCGAGCGTTTTCTTCGTTCGTCCGGTTGTTGTCGGCTATATCGCTTTCGTCGCGGGCGTTCATTTGATCGGTGTTTTGTTCGTACCGAAGCCTCATCGGAATCGACACGTTACGAGTCTCGGCGGTTCTTTGTTCGAGGTCCTCCGATATGATAAAAGCGGGCTTTAAGCGGTCTATGGAGACCGTCACGTCGCGATTATTTATCTTTAACGTGTAATTTTTTTCGCCTCTTTGGATTATCTTAAATGGCCCGTCATAAGGCGGCTGTAAGGGACCTCCGATCGCGTCGTGGCGCAAGAATACGTACGGCGAAGATTCTAACTCGCGAAAAACGAAAAATTTCTTTTCACCGTGTCGCGTAACCGGGTGCGGTCTGACGTTGCCCATTTGTTCCTTTAGTCGGCTCGCGTATTCCGAATTGGCCCGTTGATTCGTCGGTAAGAAAAATTCTGCCGACAATCGTATGCCGGTGCCGTAAATCATTTCGGCCGCCGTTGCGTTGAGGTCCTCCTAGATAGCGGTTCGAATGCCTAACAAAACTATTGGCAAAATGTCGACCCAGTTGCTCGTGTCGTGGCACTTGATTGCCGCTTTGAGTTGTCGATGGAGGCGCTCTACCATCCCGTTGGACGCAGGATGATAGGCCGTCGTGCGTAGATGTTTGACGCCGAGCAACCGGCATAATTCCTCGAATAAGCGCGATTCGAATTAACGTCCTTGATCGGTTGTAATTTTCAAAGGTACGCCAAAACGAGATATCCAGGTCGAAAGGAGGGCCGTAGCAACGGTTGGCGCTTCCATGTCGGCGATAGGGATTGCTTCGGGCTAACGCGAAAAACGGTCGATACACGTTAGACAATATCGGTACCCCTGCGAATATTGCATGGCGATAATGTCCACGTGTATGTGCTCTAACCGGCCTGCTAACGTTCCGAACGTTCCGACGGGTGAGGATACGTGCCTGGTGACTTTGCATCGTTGACAAGGGATGCATTGTCGTGTCCATGTCCGGCAATCTTGGTTCATGGACGGCCAGACGAAACGCGTTATCACCAGCTTTTGGGTGGCGCGTATCCCGGGGTGGGAAAGTCCGTGGAGCGAGTTAAATATGTCACGCCGCAAGGATTTCGGTACGTACGGTCGTACAATGTCTCCTGGCACATCGCAATATAATTCTACGTTGTGACCAGGGAAGCGCACTCTCTTTAATCGCAACGCGCACGTGCCGGTGTTAACAATGTCGCGTAGTTCGTCGTCGCTTTCCTGCGCGGCGGCGAGAGTTCGGTGGTCCACAGACATTCCTACCGCTTCGATGCGTGATAAAGCGTCGGCTACGTTATTGTTGGGCCCCTTTATGTATCGGATGTCGGTCGTGAATTGCCCGATGTAATCCAAGTGTCGGAATTGTCGCGGCGAGCACTTGTCGGGGTTTTGTTTGAAGGAATACGTAAGGGGTTTGTGATTTGTGTAAATTATAAAATGCCTCCCTTCTAAGGCATGTCGGAAACGCTTGACCGCCGTGTATATTGCCAGTAGTTCGCGGTCGTACGCGCTATATTTTCGCTGGGCGGAACTCAACGGTTTAGTGAGGAACCCTAACGGCTGCCAAGAGTCGTTGACGCGTTGCTGGAGTACCGCTCCTACTGCATAGTCGGATGCGTCTACCGCGAGGCTAACGGGAGCGCCAGGTATCGGGTGCGCTAACATCGTGGCGTTAGCTAGGGCGCGTTTCGATTCGCGGAAACTAGCTTCGGATTGCTTCGACCATTCGATGGGCGCGTTGCCCTTTTTTCCTCCTTTTAACAGGTCGTTTAGCGGCTGGAAAATTTTTGCTGCCCCCGGTATGAAACGTCGGTAGAAGTTAATCATACCGAGGTACCTGCGTAGTGCTTTAACGGTCTCGGGGAGCGGTACTTCTACAATGGCGTCAACACGTTCTGCAAGCGGCTTTATTCCGAATGCGTTTACGGTGTGTCCCAGGAATGTGATCTCGTTCACACCGAATTCGCACTTTCCGGGGTTGATGACTACCCCGTAATGATTCAGGCGTTGGAAGAGCATTCGGAGGTGTTCGCGGTGCTGCTCTTCGGTTTCGGAGGCGATTAGAAAGTCGTCGATGTACGCGAACACGAAATCTAAACCTCGGGTGATTTCATCGACAAACCTTTGACACGTTTGCGCGGCGTTTCGAAGCCCAAACATCATGTTGGTTGCTTCGGAAAGTCCGAAGGGTGTCGTGATCGCGGTTTTCCTGACGTCTTCGGGCGCGATCGGGATTTGATGGTAAGCGCGGATGAGATCGATTTTTGAAAAATAAACGCGTACCGTGCAGGTGTTGCGCGAAATCCTCTATATGCGGGGGGGGGGGGGGGGGAATACTTGTCGGGCACAGTGCGGGCGTTCAACGCACGATAATCGCCGCATGGTCGTAGATTTCCGTCCTTCTTGGGTACGATGTGTAGGGGTGATGCCCACGGGCTTTTCGATGGCCGCATCACTCCTTGCTCGATCATGGTTGCGAACTCTGCCTTGACTTGCTTGAGTCGATCTGGTGCGAGGCGGCGAGGCTTGCAGGAGCCGGGGGGGCGGGTGTGGTTTCGATATGGTGTACCACAGCGTGTCGAATTTTCTCCCGTCCGAAGGCCGATGGACGGGTTAGATCTGGAAACTCCGCCAAAAGTCGATGGTAGACCGTTTCGCCGTATACGGTTTTGATGGACATCTCCTTAGTCGAGGCGGGATATCCTTTTGATGCCAGTTGGGTTGTGGTGTCGAGGAGTCGTCTGTTTCGCGGGTCCACGAGCAACCCATAGTGGCTCAGAAAGTCTACCCCGATGATAGGCGTCTGGACGTCGGCTATCACGAAACGCCATTCGAAGGGCCGACGTAACGATAAGTCGAGGGACATCATAATAGTACCGTAGATCGCGATTCGCGTTCCGTTGGCTGCGAACAGCTCGTAATCAGTTTTGTTCACCTGTTCGCGTATCCTGCTGCGCGGATACACACACGTGTCGGCGCCGGTGTCTACGAGGAACGATATTCTCGTCTTCCTATCCCTGACGAAGATGCGGCGGGTACCCAAGCCGTCGTCGTTGGCCGCGTTTACGGACGGCTGGTCGCGTTTCCCGAATTCCACGTGCATGGGGAACGACAGCCCCTCGCGCGATCTCCGAACGTCGCATGGTAATAACAAAGGCCGTCTTTCGGCGGCGGGTCTCGGGACCGCGAACGGCGGCGGTAACGCGTACGTTGCCGTGGTCGTGATCGTGGACGGCGTTGATTACTAACGCTTAACGCCTGCACCTGAACTCGCATCTGTGTCATCTGCTCGCTCAATGTGTTGAATGCGGCGACCCACGGTTCGTTTATACCCGGCGCCTGATGGGATTACCGCTGCTATCCGGGAGGTACGCTGGTGATCCTGTTGAAACTCCCCAGCGATGAGGTCCGCCTGGTGCAATAGCCGTTCCGAGTCTGAGTCATCCACGGCTACGAGGATACGCCGTATATTATCGGGTAATCGGGTCCGCCACAGCGAGAGGACGAAATCGTCTGGGGTGGAGAGGCTCGCGAGATTTCTCAAATGTTGATAAAATTCAGATGGCTTTCGGTCGCCCATCTCCTCGCTCTCCACAAGTTTTTTCACCCATGTGTTGTCTGTGTCGGTTAGTGCGAGAATAAGCGCACGTTTTAATTTCTCATAACTACCTGCTGATGGTGGGGTGTCCAGTAAATCTTCAACGTGCTGCACGTTACGGCCCTCGAGGCATTTAACGAGAGTCACGAATTTAGTTTCGTCATCTGTGATCTGCGCTAGACGGAATTGCCTCTCCAAGAAGGCGAACCATCCTTTAGTGTTCTCTGGCAGCAGAGGAAACATAGCGATCGTCGGGTTGGCACCCTTTCCCGAATTGTCGTTTTCCATCGCACTGACGCACTTCCTTCGCGTTGCGGGAATAACTTAGTGGCACTATCACGTCACTCACCTCTTTCTGAATAAATCACGTCGGGGTCACCAATTTGAGGTGATGAGGCGTGATAGGTATTGAAGAATCACTCGGTGTTATTTAACAATAATTGTTTATTTGCTTGTGTTCGTGGTATACACTAGCGCGGTGAAAACACGGTACAATTATCGGTTCGAGAGTACAAGTTCAAACTCGGCGCGGTACTTTACGCGGTGGTTCGAGTCGAGACGATTGCACAGATGTCCAGAGATTCAGATTCGCTATTATGTACGACTGCGGACAAACAATTCCGATAAACGTCTTCCAACTTGCTTCGCGGCTCGCGATAGCTCCGAATGAATTTGTGACGCGATGATGCTCCTTAGGAAAACTGTGTTTGGGTGTGTCTAAGGATACGGGATCATCGGATTCGTTAAGAAAAGTGTTGGTTCAGAGAGTGAGGGAAATGGACGTCGCTGTTAATTGGCTAAATTGTGAGTTGGTAGTTGGAAAGGGATGGTAACTGCCCTTGAGAGAGAGTTGCTAGCGAGGAGCGTCGTACGTGAGAAAAAGCAGATTTCCCGTAGTAGGTGGTATGTGTAGAGACTATTGAGACAAAGACTATTTGTCCCTTTAGAGAATCTTAGCTGCATGAATTCTAAGATTTATAGCGGGTCCTTAGGCTCGACGTAAATATTCGGCTAGAATGTATCGACATCTGGCAATCATCTCGTTCGAAGGGTAGAGTCTTTGTGTAGCGAGACACGAGACAGAAACCGTTGGGAAGTTTGCTGTCGAGTGCCGCTACACTATACGCCATTTCTGTTTGCCTGATGCGTCTGATTTCTTGGGTACTACCCATACTGGACTGTTGTAAGGAGAATCTGATTCTTCAATGATATTTTTATCTAACATTTTTTTCAGGTGTTTTTCAATTTCTGCTTTATGGGCTTCGGGAGGTCGGTACGATTTGGTATTGACGATTTTGTTTTCGCGTAGGGTGATAGTGTGTTTTGTTAGGTTGGTACAAGGTAGGGTATCGGATTCTAGGTCAAATACGTCTATGTAATGTGGGAGGATCTTTTCGATAGAAATACGAAATTTGTCTTCAATATGGTCTAGTCTAATTATTTGTTTCATTTTAGCAATTTTATCGAGATCGTGTTCATAAGAAAGATCATTGGTGATTATAGTTGGTTGCTCACCAGTATTGCAGAAACATACTCTCGTCGGAACATTATCCAGATAAATTGTTTCGATTTTGGTTTGCCCTGGGAGAATGGTTTTCGGCGCCTGAAAAAATATTTCGTTCCCGTTTAGTTGTATTGATTCGTTGTTAATTTGGTATGAGTAGTTAGAGAGCATAGATAAACCAATTATTCCGTCTTCTATTAAAGGAAAATCATCTGGCACAACGTGAAATGTGTTCATGATGTTAAAGAATTGAAAGTCTACTGTTTCGTCAGTTTGGTATTTGTCATTGTCCATGTAAAATGTTTTAGCTACTGTCTTTTTAGGTTTAAATGTGGCACTTGATCTTTTAACTAAATTTATTCCTGCATTTCGGTATCAATTAAATATCGTTTGATTTCTGTTCCTGATCGAACTCCAATGGATAGAAGTTTCCCTGTTGTTGCGTGTACTCGTATGACGTCTCTCGAGGTTCTGGTAGTGCTGTTTCCTCTTCTCGTCCCGCATTCTCCATGTTTATATTGTAGCTACGCACTGGCGGAAGATTTCGCTGGCTTGCCGGTTGAAAATTTCGGCAGTAATTTGCGGTATGTCCTATTTGGTTGCACTCGGGTGTAACTAAAATATTGAGTTTTCTAACATTAGACTCGATATGATTAACATTATTTAGAATTAAACTAAATGGTCGAATAAGGCAAGGGTCCAGTGTAGCAACAAATCCTGTTCGGGGGTTTGGCAGCAAAGAAATAAAAGATAATGAAAATTAGTAGCGTTATAGTTGGTATTCAAGGTGATAGTTGTATCCTGCAGGTTATCAGACGGATCGTAACGGCATGATGGACCATTTTCGATTTCGCACTCCAAAGGATGTCGGTCTTCTGGATCGTAAGAGCACATAGAGCTTCGTTCCACGATCTCAGCGAGTTTTACCATATTGTCGCCCCGAAAAGCATGCAAGTCACATCGCATGTTCTCACTGAGCCTTATCATACTATCACCACAAAAAGCGTATGAACCACATCACACGTTCTCTCTGAGCTTTATCACATTATCGTCCCGAAACACGTGCGAAGTCGCTCTGCCGGGAGTTATTGGCATAGTGCTACTGATCTTCCGAGATCGAAGTACTCATATCGTCATGGTCACTGTTATTGTCATCACTACAGACATCCAACTCGGGAGGGATGCGACAATCTGGCATTTTCCTCAACCCGTCATGACTGTACTTGTACAATCGCTTACCGTCTAATGTCTCTAAGATATGCCTGTCCCCTTCCAAGACTTCTGCTATTACAAGTGGACCTCTAAATTTTGGATCTAGTTTGGTTTGATTTCTTTCCTCATTCTTGCGTAATACGAAATCACCGAGGGTAAACCTAACCACTCTAGCTTTAGCTTTGTCGAACTTGTCTTTCGTGTATTTAGCATTCGTTTCTATCCCTTTTATTGCCAGTCGTCTTACATTGGAGATACCGATTTCCTTCACTTCGATGTTACCGGGTAACAACAGATCGTATGATTTTGCCGTTCTACCTATTAGTAGTTCTAATGCTCTCGAGTTTGTCACGCGGTTAGTGGTGCAATTCAAAGCCAACTGTATTTCCCCAATCGCGTCTTGCCACGACCGCCCGGTCGTTTCTACTGTCGTGAACACGTTTTTTCAACGTGCCCATAACACGCTCTACCTGTCCATTAGCTCTACTGGTACCTGTCGCTATCAAGTGGACTTTAATTCGTTTGCTTTCGCAGAACTCTCGAAACTCTTTACCCGTAAAACATCTTCCCTGGTCCGCTATTATCCGACGGGGACTCCCGAATAAAAATATAGCGGATTTAAGCGCTTTAATGGTGTTAAGGGAATCCATCTTACGAGTATGATGCAGGTATACAAATTTAGTGAAGGCGTCGATCAACACAATGACGTACTCCTTCGAATCGCTTTTACGACTCAACTTGCCCGTTATATTCATGTGGACCGTATGCCAAGGTATGCTGGTCTTAGGTATAGGATGTAGTTCGGCTTGTATCTTACCTGAACTAGCCTTCGAAACTCTACAAGCATGGCAGTTCTCTACTAATTTGCGAACGTACTTCACCATTCCTTCGAACCAGTAATACTCGTACAGTTTCTCGAGCGTCTTATCCCAACCCAAGTGCATAATTGACTTATGCACATGGTTAATAACGGACCATCTAAAGCCTCTCGGGACAATGGGCAAGCAGAGGGTTGTGCCCCGCCGCTGCACTTTGCGGTAAAGGGTACCTGCACGCAACTCATAAGTATTCGCGATATCTTCCGCGAGTTCGTCGTTTCGTAGTTTGCGGGTGATTTCTATAATTTGCGGGTCGCGACGCTGTTCGGCTAGTAGCCAGTCTTCCGGTATTTCGGCCAGATTGTTTTCTTTCTCCGCGATTTTATCAACTTTACGGTGGTCTAAGTCTACGGGGTTTCGCGAGCAGAAATCTACGTGGGCCATCTTCTTACCCTCTCGATACATAATGTCGAAGGTGAACGTCTGCAAGTAAGCCCACAACCTGTGGACTCTGTCACTTAAACGTACTTTATTACTTGACGCTTTCAGCGAGTTGCAATCCGTAACGACAAGAAATTCCCGTCCATGTAGGTAGTGACGGAAATGCTTGATGGCGTTTACGACTATCAACGTCTTTAGTTCGTAGGAATGATACCCAGATTCCGCAGGGGTAGTTCTTTTACTGTAGTACTCGATTACTCTATTTTTGCCGTCGACCTTATGCATCAAAATCGCCCCGTAACCCTCCGAGCTAGCGTCAGTGTGTAGTTCTATCGGGCAATTGGGGTTAAATATCATTAGCACCGGCGCGTCTGTCAGGATGGAAACTACCTACTGTCTTATTTTATCGTGTCTATCGGTCCATGTTATACTTTTGTTACCTGAGGTGAGCGCATACAAGGGTTTCATCATCTGTGAGAATTTAGGGACGAACCTGCGGAAATACGAAGCTAACCCGATGAATTGCCTGATCTGGGTGACGGTCATTGGCGCAGGTAAGGAACTTGGGGCGTGTATTTTACCCGGGTTCGGGCGAACTTCTCCGTTGTGGATCACATACCCCAAGTAAAGTACCGATGTCTTCAGAAAAGAACATTTCGCGAAGTTGAAGGAAAATTCGGCTTTCACAAGAGTATCTAATACGGTGTTCAATCTTTCTAGAGCTTGATCTATCGAGTCGGCAATAATTAGGACGTCATCTAAATAAACAACGACGTATGAATACGCGAGGTCGCCTAAGGCGTTGAAAATGGCCCTCTGAAAAACGGACGGTGCATTTTTCAATCCGAACGGCATCGTTACATACTCATATTGTCCGTCGGGTGTAACGAACGCTGTGTACTCTGTCGAGTTTGGATGTATGGGAATTTGAAGGAACCCGCTGGCCATGTCCAGGCTAATAAAGTACTTCGCCTTCTGCAATCTCGTGATTTGATCTGAGATAAGGGGTAGGGGATACCGATCCGCGACCGTATTTTTATTTAGCGCTCGGAAGTCTACGCACAGTCTATCTGAGCCATCCTTCTTCTTCACGAGCAACATAGTGCTCGCCAATGGTGACTTACTGGGCCTTATAATGTTTGCTCTAATTAGTTAGCTGATTCTCTCCCGCACGGTTCTCCGCTCTTCCTCGCTAAGTCTGTAAGGACTTCTTTGGACGGTGACGTTAGGGTCGATTAGTCGTATTTCTAGCTGGCCCGTACTTACGCGAGTACGTGGGAAACCCGTAATGAACGAATTTTTGAACTTTTCGAGAATAGAAATCAATCGGCCTTTATCGTTACCTAGTACCTCAGTGTCTATTTCACTAAGATCGATCTCGTTTTCGACGGTCTCATTACAGGCGTTAACTATCTTCGTTTTGCAAATATCGAGGCTGTCGGGCGTAATACGTACGTCGAAGCCTTGACTTAGAATTTCGCGACCAATCATGATATCATATTTTAAGTGACTATCAGGGAGGACGTGAAAAGTTATCTCCAATGTAAGACCGTTGATACATATGGTGGACAAAATCTGTGACGTACTCTTAACACATGTATTCTCTATCCCTCGCATTACTACTATATCGGTCATTCTTCTGCCGGAAAATTTCGGGGCTACGGATTCCTGAAGTAACGAGCATTCGACTCCAGAATCGAAGCAAAATGGGAACGACTCACCCTGGTGACTCAGTTTACCGGTTGAGGCCTCCACCACGCAGAATCCGACTCGACGTTCCTTGTCGTTGCTGTCTCTTCCCTCCTTCCGCAACGGGCAGTCAGGTGCGATGTGGCCCTCCGCTTGGCACTTGAAGCAAACCACCTTGGACGATGTAGCCGGTCGGCTTTCTTCTGGGCGTCGTGTCTTCGGTTTTTCGGTCCGCATTCTCTTGCGGCACTCGGTCATTTTATGTCCGGGAATTCCACAGTGGTAGCACCTAGCTCGGTCCATTGTCCTGCTTCGTTTTACTCCAGGTTCCGTCGGTGGATCGCTTGACGAAGAAGTCAGCCCCTTCTTAGCGTACGAGAAAGCCCGCATCTCTTCATAGAATTGCTCCCGGGTCCGGATGTTACGCGTGAATGCTAGCCGCTCGGCCTCCTTGTCCGATAAACGCAATCGATAAAGGACGAAAGTGTTAACTGTTTCGATCATGGTTAGATTTTCCCATCTCGACCATAGGAGAGAGTGAAGACGATGGCCGAAAGCCCCCGTGGTTTCGTCCTCCAGTTGCTGTTCATTGAGGAATCCGACCATCATTGAGGTTATTGTCTCCGTGGTGCCAAAACGCGAGAGAAAATATTCGGTAAATTTTGTCCAAGTAAGACCATCGACCGGAATTTGCGAAAGCCGCCGTGCTGCAGTACCTTCCAGAGCACTGCTTAAAAGGAGATATAGGTCGCTATATCTTGTATAGACCTCGAAATTTCTTGTTGAGTTTTTGAATGTTTCTTCTCTGTCTCTTTTTAGGTTTATCTTATTCTCCATTATACCCTTAGGGACGATTTCAATCATTTTTCCATACAGTAAATGATTTGGAGCAAATCCCGTTACACTGTGTCTGGTGTTATTGTACTCTTCTACGCTTTCTTCTGCGATTTTTGTCCAGTTTCTTTTTTTTCCGAATTGATTTTACATCTGATCCTGTTTACTAATGTTTGATTTACCCTCTCGTTCAGTCCATTGGAGGATGGACAGTCTGTCGAGTTTCATTGGTTCTTGCCTTTATTCTTATTTATTCCAACGGTTTATGATCTGAAAGGACAGTGAAATATCTATCGATTAACCAATGTTGCCAGTACTGAATCGCCTCTTTAATAGCGAGCTTCTGCGTCTTTTGTGCGGGAAGTCCTATGATGCTGTTAGTGTCTTTGGTTGTCTTTTGAATTATGATTATCTGTTCGATTCAATGCTAAGCTGAATTTATGGCGGGTTCCGCCTCCTTGCTTTCGGTTTCACTGTCGGCGTCCTGTAAAGTTCACGGCCAACCGACGAGAACGAGTGCACTCAGCGCGGTATGCGCGTTGGCTTAAATAACTGGTTTTCTTATTTATTTTTAATGTGCAAAAAGATAATAAACATAATTAAAAGAAACGTAAGTACATTGAGTAAAAGAAACATAATTTAACATTGTAAATATTGTAAATAATTCTACAGGAGCAACAGTAGTTCTTCATCGAGCAACCGTGGCAGTCCGGGAGTGGTCTGAGTGAAGCATTCAAAAACAGCAAGAGAGTCTTGCCCGTTTACAAGAGGATATGTTACGTTTGTCTATGCAAAGTGACGAAACAAATAGATACTGGGTAACAGAATTCGGAAGTCTTGGGAGAACCGTCGCAGAGCTACGGACTGGGTTCGGATCCCTTGCGACCGATGATTCTGGTTCCATCATTACCGAAAGCAACGAAAGTAAATCGACGGCGATTAATCGCACCGGGAGTACGGTTAGGGCACGCGAACCGACCGGGTTAACGGTTCCAGGCATCCCACCTGCGCACTTCGACACCGAACAACCCGAGGTTGAAAAAAGAGGCTATTTTCCACCTGCTCTTTCCACTCTACGAGTTAAGGATGCAATACGTTGTATTCCAATGCTCAACGGAGACGATGACGTAGGTGTGGAAGAATTCATCAAAGAAGTGAGCAGTATGAAAGACCGTTGCATGGAGCAAGATTTAATGCTAAAAGCAATAAAGGTAGAAAAAATCGTAGGAAAAGCAGCTCAAAGTATCCGCAACATCCCCATTGAGTGCTACAGTGATCTGTACAACGCACTGAGGAACAATGTGGCAGCTCAAGTGACTTCGGAAGAATATCGGGAACAATTAAAAGAGTTGAGACAGGGACGGGAAGAATCAGTGCAGAGTTTTAATATTCGGTTCATAAGAATACTCAACCGTTTACTATACGCAGTAACCAACGAGTACCCACATCCACTTCTACGCAAGCTAATGATCGAAGAAACTACAAAGAAAATTGTCCGTGTGTACCTAAAGGAACTCAGGCGCGACATAGGTCGAACATTATTAATCATTGAACTCGTGAATCTTGAAGAAGCTGAAAAGAAAGCAGCCAACTTAGAACGCTACTCGCGAGAAGAACGGCAAGCCAATTGCTCAAGTAGTCGCTTGCCTTCCGCTAGTAATCGCCTCAACAATCAATCAATGCAGGTAAGACTAAACGAGAGGGTAAATCAAACATTAGTAAACAGGATCAGATGTAAAATCAATTCGGAAAAAAAAGAAACTGGACAAAAATCGCAGAAGAAAGCGTAGAAGAGTACAATAACACCAGACACAGTGTAACGGAATTTGTTCCAAATCATTTACTGTATGGAAAAATGATTGAAATCGTCCCAAAGGAAATAATGGAGAATAAGATAAACCTAAAAAGAGACAGAGAAGAAGCATTCAAAAACTCAACAAGAAATTTCGAGGTCTATACAAGATATAGCGATCTATATCTCCTTTTAAGCAGTGCTCTGGAAGGTACTGCAGCACGGCGGCTTTCGCAAATTCCGGTCGATGGTCTTACTTGGACAAAATTTACCGAATATTTTCTCTCGCGTTTTGGCACCACGGAGACAATAACCTCAATGATGGTCGGATTCCTCAATGAACAGCAACTGGAGGACGAAACCACGGGGGCTTTCGGCCATCGTCTTCACTCTCTCCTATGGTCGAGATGGGAAAATCTAACCATGATCGAAACAGTTAACACTTTCGTCCTTTATCGATTGCGTTTATCGGACAAGGAGGCCGAGCGGCTAGCATTCACGCGTAACATCCGGACGCGGGAGCAATTCTATGAAGAGATGCGGGCTTTCTCGTACGCTAAGAAGGGGCTGACTTCTTCGTCAAGCGATCCACCGACGGAACCTGGAGTAAAACGAAGCAGGACAATGGACCGAGCTAGGTGCTACCACTGTGGAATTCCCGGACATAAAATGACCGAGTGCCGCAAGAGAATGCGGACCGAAAAACCGAAGACACGACGCCCAGAAGAAAGCCGACCAGCTACATCGTCCAAGGTGGTTTGCTTCAAGTGCCAAGCGGAGGGCCACATCGCACCTGACTGCCCGTTGCGGAAGGAGGGAAGAGACAGCAACGACAAGGAACGTCGAGTCGGATTCTGCGTGGTGGAGGCCTCAACCGGTAAACTGAGTCACCAGGGTGAGTCGTTCCCATTTTGCTTCGATTCTGGAGTCGAATGCTCGTTAATTAAGGAATCCATAGCCCCGAAATTTTCCGGCAGAAGAATGACCGATATAGTAGTAATGCGAGGGATAGAGAATACATGTGTTAAGAGTACGTCACAGATTTTGTCCACCATATGTATCAACGGTCTTACATTGGAGATAACTTTTCACGTCCTCCCTGATAGTCACTTAAAATATGATATCATGATTGGTCGCGAAATTCTAAGTCAAAGCTTCGACGTACGTATTACGCCCGACAGCCTCGATATTTGCAAAACGAAGATAGTTAACGCCTGTAATGAGACCGTCGAAAACGAGATCGATCTTAGTGAAATAGACACTGAGGTACTTGGTAACGATAAAGGCCAATTGATTTCTCTTCTCGAAAAGTTCAAAAATTCGACACGCTGTGGTACACCATATCGAAACCACACCCGGCCCCCCCGTCTCCTGCAAGCCTCGCCGCCTCGCACCAGATCGACTCAAGCAAGTCAAGGCAGAGTTCGCAACCATGATCGTGCAAGGAGTGATGCAGCCATCGAAAAGCCCGTGGGCATCACCCCTACACGTCGTACCCAAGAAGGACGGAAATCTACGACCATGCGGCGATTATCGTGCGTTGAACGCCCGCACTGTGCCCGACAAGTATTCCCACCCCCCCCCCGCATATAGAGGATTTCGCGCAACACCTGCACGGTACGCGTTTTTTTTTCAAAAATCGATCTCATCCGCGCTTACCATCAAATCCCGATCGCGCCCGAAGACGTCAGGAAAACCGCGATCACGACACCCTTCGGACTTTCCGAAGCAACCAACATGATGTTTGGGCTTCGAAACGCCGCGCAAACGTGTCAAAGGTTTGTCGATGAAATCATCCGAGGTTTAGATTTCGTGTTCGCGTACATCGACGACTTTCTAATCGCCTCCGAAACCGAAGAGCAGCACCGCGAACACCTCCGAATGCTCTTCCAACGCCTGAATCATTACGGGGTAGTCATCAACCCCGGAAAGTGCGAATTCGGTGTGAACGAGATCACATTCCTGGGACACACCGTAAACGCATTCGGAATAAAGCCGCTTGCAGAACGTGTTGACGCCATTGTAGAAGTACCGCTCCCCGAGACCGTTAAAGCACTACGCAGGTACCTCGGTATGATTAACTTCTACCGACGTTTCATACCGGGGGCAGCAAAAATTTTCCAGCCGCTAAACGACCTGTTAAAAGGAGGAAAAAAGGGCAACGCGCCCATCGAATGGTCGAAGCAATCCGAAGCTAGTTTCCGCGAATCGAAACGCGCCCTAGCTAACGCCACGATGTTAGCGCACCCGATACCTGGCGCTCCCGTTAGCCTCGCGGTAGACACATCCGACTATGCAGTAGGAGCGGTACTCCAGCAACGCGTCAACGACTCTTAGCAGCCGTTAGGGTTCCTCACTAAACCGTTGAGTTCCGCCCAGCGAAAATATAGCGCGTACGACCGTTTTTCGCGTTGGCCCGAAGCAATCCCTATCGCCGACATGAAAGCGCCAACCGTTGCTACGGCCCTCCTTTCGACCTGGATATCTCATCTCGTTTTGGCGTACCTTTGAAAATTACAACCGATCAAGGACGTTAATTCGAATCGCGCTTATTCGAGGAATTATGCCGGTTGCTCGGCGTCAAACATCTACGCACGACGGCCTATCATCCTGCGTCCAACGGGATGGTAGAGCGCCTCCATCGACAACTCAAAGCGGCAATCAAGTGCCACGACACGAGCAACTGGGTCGACATTTTGCCAATAGTTTTGTTAGGCATTCGAACCGCTATCAAGGAGGACCTCAACGCAACGGCGGCCGAAATGATTTACGGCACCGGCATACGATTGCCGGCAGAATTTTTTTTACCGACGAATCAACGGGCCAATTCGGAATACGCGAGCCGACTAAAGGAACAAATGGGCAACGTCAGACCGCATCCGGTTACGCGACACGGTGAAAAGAAAATTTTCGTTTTTCGCGAGTTAGAATCTTCGCCGTACGTATTCTTGCGCCACGACGCGATCGGAGGTCCCTTACAGCCGCCTTATGACGGGCCATTTAAGATAATCCAAAGAGGCGAAAAAAATTACACGTTAAAGATAAATAATCGCGACGTGACGGTCTCCATAGACCGCTTAAAGCCCGCTTTTATCGTACCGGAGGACCTCGAACAAAGAACCGCCGAGACTCGTAACGTGTCGATTCCGATGAGGCTTCGGTACGAACAAAACACCGATCAAATGAACGCCCGCGACGAAAGCGATGTAGCCGACAACAACCGGACGAACGAAGAAAACGCTCGGAATAGACGCGTTACGTGATCAGGGCGTAGAGTCCGATTTCCCGATTGGTTTCAGGCAGGTTTCGGCTAGGCGTTAAAAGTCGCCGAATGCGGAATCAACCCCGACATTTGGTAAAAAAATTGTAACGTTGTCACTGGTAAGGGGGTACTGTAGCGGCACTCGACAGCAAACTTCCCAACGGTTTCTGTCTCGTGCCTCGCTACAGATAGAAGAGTATGAATACACAATCGAACACGTTAAAGGCAAAGAAAACCCAGTCGCAGATAGTTCATCTAGAATTCATGCGATTCAAAAAGTAGAAACCCCTGAAGGAACAGTAGTCTTAGATTTCTTACAACATTTTACGGAATGGAAAAAGAAATCCCAAAACGATTAGAAATGAAACCTAACGATCAATCTTTCTATCAATTAACTAAAACAGAATTAGAAGAGTTCGACGAGGCAATATGGTTACGGAAAATCGACAACATATTACGAAATAACAAAAAAGTAGGTATAGGAGACAACACGTTTGCAGAATTAGAAAAGAACCAGATCAAACATATGCTTCTATGTTTCAATGATACCCGATACCCTGTCATTTTTGCATGGGACCCAATCCAGGAATTAACCGAGGAAGAGATAGAAAAAATAATTCAGGAAAATCATAACGGTACGATAGGACATTTAGGAATCCAAAAGATATACCAAAGAATCAAAGAACGATGTAAGATCCAAAATTTAATAAGTAGAATCGAAGATCTCATTCAAAATTGTGACGTTTGCCAAAAAGAAAAACTAGTTAGAATACGACCTAAGGAAGAACCAGTAATTTCAGACACGCCTTTAAACCCCAACGACAAAATAGCCATGGACACTATACGACCAACGACAAAGAATAAGGAAACCAATTTATCCTATCAATTCACGACGAACTGACGAAATACTTGACGCTAGTTCCACTGAAGACACAACAAAGCGAATCCATTATTAACGCAATTAAATCATTATATTTATATAAACTCCCTAGAGTTCAAGTGTGATAGGAACTCTCTCGGTTTACGGACAGCACGACTTCTTTTCTTTCACGGATAGAGCGACTTTCTTTGTTTTACATTCATTTCCCAAACGGACGGACAGAGAGCAACATCAGAGATAATCAAGATTACAGAAGAAGGAGTAATTATTTAAAACATTGAAGATTGACGGAGAAAGATCGGCAGCTCAGGAGGTTGAAAATCGATTCTCGATTTTCAGCTAGACATTGCACAGAACTTGTTATTTATTGTTTAATGTTATTAATTGGTTCCTGTTTATTTAATTATTACTGTTATTAATTGTTGTTAATTATTAATTATTGTTTACTCCTGTATTTTATTTAAGTATTTTCACAATAAACTCCATTTTCAGATTTCAGAATCGGTCACCTGAATTACCCCGAGAGATAAACAATCTTACATTTATATATTCTCTGCTCCCAAGACAATCCTTACTGACCAAGGACAGAATTTTATTAGCGAGCTCATAACGAAATTTGACGAAGCTTTTAAGATTAAACATATCAAGACGACTAACTTTCACCCTCGATCCAACGGATCATTAGAACGTACTCACACAGTAGTTAAAGATCTAATTTATACTAGCCTACGAGATAACGATGATAAAGAATGGGATGAGATACTCAATGTTATATGTTTAGGGTATAATACAGCACTTCACGTAGGAACAGAATTTATCCCTTTTGAATTAACGTTCGGAAGAAAAGCTAATTTACCTTCCGCGATTGCAGAAACCACTACCTAACGTGTAATGATATGTCTTTTCCATGACAAAAAAAGTTGAACTAATATTTGAAGTTTACGAGACAAACACTAATACGTAGCGAGAAACGATACGCTCGAGATCAAAAAAAAAGGTCGTGCGAACTCAAACAATTTTCAAAGAAGGAGACTTTGTACTAATTCACAACGATCATAAGAAAGACAAAAGGGATACCGAATGGTTAGAACCATATCGAATACATCCAGTCAAAACATCTTATTATGAGATAATAATTGACAAGGTCGTTAAGAAAATTCACGGTAATAGGTTAGACATATTTTTCAAGACGTTCATCGTAACTACAACACTAATTTACGCTAAGCTTGGTGAAGGAATTAATTTTTTACCATTAGAATTATAGGTAGAAATTTATTGCGACATATCAGGCGACATTGTACGATGGTACGTACCGAAATCCTTGCGGCGCGACGTGTTTAATTCGCTCCACGGACTTTCCCATCCAGAGATACGTGCCACGCAAAAATTGGTGACGTCGCGTTTCATTTGACCGTCCGTAAATAAAGATTGCCGGACTTGGGCACGACAATGTATCCCGTGTCAACGATGCAATGTCACCAGGCACGTATTCTCACCTGTCGGAACGTTCGAAACTTCAGCAGGCCGGTTCAAGCACATACACATAGACATTATCGCGATGCAATATTCACAAGGATACCGACATTGTCTAACGTGTATCGACCGTTTTTCGCGTTGGTCCGAAGCCATTCCCATCGTTGATATGGAAGCGACAACCGTTGCCTCGGTTCTCCTCTCTACACGAATAGCTCGTTTCGGCGTACCTTCGAAAATAACTATCGATCAAGGACGCCGATTCAAACTGGTAAACTGCAACCGGTAAAAACTGTAATTCCGACACAAAACATTGTATGGTTATGTCGTATCGTCACGTATCGGTACTTTTGCCTAAGCCAGCCCGCACTCGAAGTCCATTGTTTATTGTGAACAACATACAAATGTAATTCTCATCTACTGGTCAATAAATGTTATATAGAAAAAAAGCACTCGTTCTCATCCGATCACGAAAGTTAAGCAGCGCCAGACACGGATAGTACTTAAATAGGTGACCGCTTGGTAACTCCGCGTGGTGAAAAACAAAACACCTTTTTGTTTTTCCAATCCTTTTTACTTCCCTTAATAATCTATTTTCAATAATCTATAATCTAAACATGAGGAAATAGAAATGTTATAGTATTACATGACTAATACCATATATAACACTCATTCTTGCATACATTTTTTCAAATATTCTTTTTTTGTACATTAAAAGCAAATAAATCACTTATTTCAGCTAACGTTCATACCGCGCATAATGGAATCATTCTCGTCTGAAGGCAATTTGAGAGATGGGGTAGAGTTTGATTCTTTTGATGTAAAAATTTGATTCCTCTGTGGGACATGCTAGCAGAGTCCTTTTTAGAGATATTTTTTATTTTGTTTGCCCACTGTTGATTTATAATGTTTGCGAATTCTTGTTTTGACACAACTTTATTTTGTGCAAAAGGTACTTTAATTATTCTGAATCTTCTTTTTGATCGTAGGAATAGTTTTATTTTAGATTGTTAATATTGGATGGTATCAAGCTTTTGTCTCGTAATTTTTTTTTTTTTTTATTATAGGTATAGGGCTCGAAAGCCGACTTTCTTACTTTATTATTAGTACGGATTCTTGAAGAGCGGTTTGTATAAGTTTTTTTATTTTGTCTATAAATGAGACGATTTGCCTCTTGGTTAGGTTGACATTGTTGTGGATACTTAGGTCGCAGTACTTTTCGAGCTGATTTTGTAATTTTTTCTAGTTTATTTTTTTGTACTCGCACCTGGGTTCGTCACTCTGTGTTTCTAGGGTTAGGAAGTCAGATGTATTTTTATTTATCTGTAATACGGGAGCGTTATGGTCGCATTCGTAGTCTATAGTTTTGAGCCTGTTATTTGCCCGTAAATTAGGGAATTGTAATTGTGTGTCTCCAAGGCATATGTTTAGGTATGAACCTTCTTTTGGGCAAGAGTCAATCCATTCTTCGTGCGTTCTTAATGATTATTTTAGTTCAATTGTGTTTGTTGTTCATTTAGGGCTTTGAATATGCTTTTTTTGAAGTCTTCGATAAGTTTATTACGGTATGGTTTGTTACGGATATGGTTTTAATTGGATTTGGATTTTGCATTACGCGTGGTAATAAATTTGTTCGATGTGATTGGTTTTCAGAGACTTGGTTTCGGCTTATTCCTTGTCTTAGGATGGCTAAGAAATTTGACTACGGGGCGAATTTGCGGCTTATTTGAGTAACGCAAATTGTTGATTCTTTGCATTTGATGATATTCTCGCAAAGTTTTTTGCAAAGTTTGCACTCGCTTGGACCGTGCGGCTCCGTGCAGTTTGCATTTGTGACATTGCGTTATGTCATTTTTTCTGACTTTATCCAATTTACCCTAAAGTAATTTAGACGGTTCAATTTTAGTAGGTAACTAATATTGCTTTGTGGGGATACTTGGATTATGTAAATTGGAAGCAATTCATTGTTCTCTATTGATCTTTTTATTGAGAAGCACCAATATTTTGTCAATTGTACGTCAGACATCTGTAGTGCTTGTAACTCTGCGAGTATCTCTGACTCGGAGAAACTATTGTTTAGACCCTTTAGTAAGACCGTGTGGTACTTCTTTGATTTGGGTGTATATGCGTAAACGCTGTCTTAGTTGCAATTACGATTTCTTTCGCTTTGTTAAAGACTGGCATACTTCGTAGGAATAGCACATGTTTATCTGTGTGTATCCGTTTAATATGGAATGAATTTGTGTTTAGAGTCTCTTCAAAGAGTTTTACTGTCTCCTTCTGGTCTTGATTGGTAATGTATGTTGGAGGCGATTTGTCTCTATTTGTGGGGGGCAGTGGTGTCAGCGTTCTTTGTTGTAGAGGCTGGTGGCCTCCCTGGGTTGTGTCTGACTTCTCGGTAGCGTTGCCGCTGGAAATTCATTGTCCATTTCGCTGGGCTACGCCTGGGACGTTGAGGTTTTCGTTGATGATAGTATATCTCTCTCTCGATCCATTCTTTATTCTCTTTCGGACATGTGATTTCCTGAGAGGCCGTATTCCTACTTGCTTTCTTCCGTAGGCTTCCGTTCTTTTTCCTTATTATAGTGGTTTCTTTTATTGTTCCTATTTGAGGGTGTTGCTGTATCCGAGATAGGCAGGACTCTTACGATTGCAATACGCTGAACCTATTTTTCGTTCGTATTGCCGATAATGGGGAGCCATCTGCTGAATTTATGGTTTCGTTTCATTCGCGGTCCGCGTCTCCTGTCGTGCTTTCCTTTTTGCTTACACTTTCCTGGCTACTTTGTGCCCTGTTATTCCTGTTCAACAGGTTTGGTGGGCGGTTGAGTTTCCGCGTCCTTTGGGTGCCAAAGCTTGTATTGCCAAGAAAGTTCCTGATTCACTTTTGCTATATTTTTCTTTTGGTTGTTTCTTTCCTTCTCTTATTTTCTTGATTGTTTTTATAGTGAGCATTATTTATCACTTTTCGTTATTGAGTTTTACTGTATAAATTGGCAAACTCACTAACAGGCCTTGCGCCTGGTATTTTTTTCCAGTGAGGACCGACCTGCTTGGGGGGTTCCCAGCACTCTGACGAGAAAGAATGCATTCAGCTCGGTATGAGCGTTAGTTGAAGTAATCAATTTTGGTATATAATATTACTGAATAAAAAGCTTTTACGTCGTACAATTATGTAAGAGGATAAAAGAGATATGTAAAATCATGCCCGGTTTCGTTTTCAAGAAAATGGACTGTGAAGTTAAGTAGAGGCAACTTCATAATTGACTTTCGCGAAAACAAAGCGAAAAATGTCATTTTACATTTTCGACTTCATTTTCGCCACGCGCAGGGAATCATCGCCCTTCGGTTTGTGTCACAATTTTTGGCACATGTATTTTTGCACTCTCTCAAACGACGTACGTATGTATAATACTTGCACATTCTCCAATTCCCAATTTTGAATACATATAACATTATCGGAAAGTATAAACAAAGTAATATATAAGTAAGCATGTATGCGAGAATGATACAACATATGGTGATAATCGTTTAATGCTAAAAAGATATTTTCTTCATGTATACGACCATATCTTATTAATACTTAGCCAACCGCGCCAGCACAGGCCAACCTATAAACTGCCCATCGTGCATATTTCTAAGTAAGGAGAACATCTAAACAAACTCGCAAAAGAAATAAAAAGTAAAATAAAAGATCATAATAATAACAAATTCTCAAAATTCATAGAAACACTGTATGCGCACGTGCAGTTTTCTAAGTAAGCAGGACTAATATTCACTAATACTTGAAAAACAAAAAAGTCTAAAAATTATTTAAGTCGTCAATTATATTTTACGGTAATGATTTTGTTTAACGATTTCACATATGGACGAGAACGAGTACTTTCAACGCGGTATGAGCGTTGGCTGAAGTAATCAGCTCTGTTATTTCATGTTATCACAATAGACAAAATATTTAAGAAAACATACATGTATCTATGAGGATAAATGGTATTTTTTTTAGACGTGCATACAGATACATAACATTTTTCCTGGCTTCGTTTCCCACACAATGGATTGTGAAGTTCCGTCATATAGGTACGCGTATACTTAAAAAGTAGCGAGTCAAGTGGACGGAACTTCGTAATTGATTTTCTGGAAAACCAAGTCTTGTGTTAAAAATTGTCACTTCATCATCGACTTATTTTTGTATAGGAAATCAGGCCCTTTCGACCTGCACCATCATAATACTCTAATTTTCTCGCCTACTTCAATTTTGAAATTATTTAGTTTCACTGCATTGCGTATAACTACCAACAGCAAAATATTAACATTCACGAACGGCTGTTCTGACAACGATCATAAATCGTCAAATCCACGTCATTCCATACTACCTGACAGCGGACCGTTAAGGTTTTGAATTGACCTTTGCACATGGCCCAACATTACATTTGCCACCCATTACGTAGGGCAATTAGGATCCGTCCCTTGTCCCTCAACACCGACAAACGCAGCAGCCTGTAAAAACTGCAATCATTCGACCAAGAAGAGTCTTTTTTTAGTCTCGAGTCTAGTCTTGTGTACAGTTTGGCCGTGATTTGAACTTCATTGTAATATTATACTTAATCGTTCTCGTGAATAAAAGCCTACAAAATTTAAAAAACACGGTCAAATTACGTTACTCCTTCTTTATCATAAATTTTACGTGACACTGTACTAGTTAGGTGACACTGTAGAACGGCTTCTTTGGTCTCTATTATAGTAACGCGGAAAGATCGCCGACATAGAGACAATGTCGGCGACGAAGAGCAAATGCCAACAAGCAGAAACGGTCGGAAAACTCGAATAGGGCTTAGCGGCACTCGGCAACAAAACTTTCCAACGGCGGTCCAAACATCACCGAGGCGCAAGTGCCGACAGGCCTAATCAGCCATCGATATCCGTAAGGTTCTTCCTTATAGGACATTTTTTGTAATATTGGAAGAAGGCGTAGGTAGCAACGGTGGCGGACGCGTAACGAACGCGCGCGTAGTAGAGATATTGATGGATGACGAAAAGAAACGAATCGGATCAAGAAAATAGTTGAGTTGTAACCGAGGGGAGAGAATCGTCAGTTGGAATCGAGAGTTGTACGTAAATACCAATGGTCAAAGAAGAAATCGGCAAGTACTTAAAAAGAAAAACACAAGGAAATAACGGCAATACATCCAAACCAGCTAGCTGCTGAAGCGAGCAAAACTCTCGTAAAAAGAAGAATAAAAAGAAAACACCCCACTGACCTCGCTACAGAAATAAAATAGTCAAACTCGGATAAAGTTAGAAAAATTTAACAAATGTCCAGCTGGACAAATTGTAAAGTGCAAATTAAATATAAATATAAAAAAAAAGAATAAAAAAAAGAATAAAAAAAAAAAAAGGAAATGGATTGCATGTTTGCCCATATAAGAGTAATCCAAGCGATGAAAACTTTGAATAATGCATGTTACTTAACACCCTGCTGCGGTCTTCAATTCAACTAAATTATTCGGTAAGAGTTTGAAGAAGAAAATTACCTTTGCATACAAAGATTCGTTTTCGTTTGTTTTATCTTCTAAGTAAGGACCGGGGAAATGTAGTAATATGTTACTTATATCCTTCATAATAATTTTCATTGCAAAGAACCGGTACATTCTATTATCGCAAACAAAATTTTGGCATTAGTGAAATTTTTACAAACTCTTATTTTCTCTTTGAAATGTTCCAATGTATTTATAACATTCTCTGCTATTTCTTTCGCAGCTTTCCTACGCGGGTCATATTACCATCTTATAATATAATTTTGTATCAGTGCGTTCCCTAGATTTTCTATGATCGCACGTCTTTTTCTCAAATATGTCGGTTTCAACGGTCGGACAAAATTTTGCTCTATACGTTTAAAGAATACAAAAGTTCTTAGAGAAAGAAAGGAGAGCAGTAAGAACAAAGAGACCCGAAGAGCGCGCAGCAGGGTTAAAAAGAACATGAATTTAATTTCCAAATATTTTGGATTCTCGCATCCTGATATTAACCTTCTGCTTAATCTATTTTCATTGTTAAGAAACATTTTAAACACAATACTATTTACAATACAAAGATAAAATACTTTATTTTATGTACCGCGTTGTGAAAATAAAGATAGTTTATTTTTTACTACATATTTAAAATATTTTATTCGTACTGTAAAACAACAACTACTTAAAATGGTATTTAAAAGAAATATCCAGAAAGAAAATTCAGAAATAGAAATAACTTTTTATTATATAAATATCTAACTCATCGGTTTCATCGGTTACTCTGTAAAATACTATTTCGAATCAATTTTACAGTCTCTCACACCAGTAGTGACAAGTTTTTAACCGCAATTAAAAAAATATCGTAATCAATATTGAAGTAGTCGAGTAATAATAATCTTTTAATGTTTCGAAAATCATATAGAGTAAATAGAAAAATAATTATTTGCAGATAATATTGACATAATTTAACCGTTTGAGCCCCAGGGGTCTTTGAAAAACCAGGGTCGAAACGTGCCGAACGGCACGATAGCCTCTTAATCGATTGCGAAGAGAAACAAGCGGCACAATAGCGCTCGTCATATTTGTTACTCTTACGAAATACATCTATATATTTATATACGCGTACTATTAGTTTATAAATATTTCAAGTTTTGTTCAATAAAAATCATCAAGATAACAATGAAATACAAAATACCGTTAGTCGTCCGTAGAGTTCAAATGTACTGGGACTTTTCGACACAAAATCTAAACAGCCCGATCACGCTGTTTGCTACTCAATCGGTTAAAGAAACAACGATACGTCTAACGTGCGCGTGTGTCTGATAACGACGATACCGCGCTCTCTAACTTGTTCCCCGCCGAATTAATCTTGGGTAACAGCTTTAATGCGCGTAGAACAATTGACAAAGTTAAAATTGGAAAAAAGAAATATCGAAGAACAAACGATGAGAATGTTTCAAATTGTTTTCGACGATTAAAACGAAATTTACGAATACAACTGAAGCGAATGCCGCGACGCGATTTACGACTGAACGAATGCGACTGAATTATCGTACGACGATGCGAATGATTAACGATACACGCGTGTCGATGCCGCACGCATTTGAAAGACCCGCACGAGACGGTTTACTAATCGTTCGCTCGCTAAAACGATACTTACCTTCATCGATGCTTGGAGATACTGTTCGCAACTGAAGATTTCGCACAGGACTGTCCACTGATCGTTACGCCTGATAGAACGACTCTGTCCTCTCCACTAACGCTTGCAGCCATGTCCACGAATTCTTGAAGATATTGACGCACCGAGGAAACCTGTTCAGAAAAGTATCAACTGATCATTACGACTGACGAAACGATTTCACCTGCACGAGCGCTTGAAGAGCACTGAGAAATTGAAACGGTTGTTTAGTCCACGTTTAGCGATACGAAGGCACGGAAACTGACTCGATGCTACATGTTCGCGATTGAACTACTCGAACGAGACTACCAATACCGTTGTTAAACTCGAACGTGTTAGACCCAAGTGCGAGCGTCCAGTGAGACTCCAACAAGGCTCAAAACGAATGACCCCAAATACGCACGCTGATTGGTTTTCAAGAAAATCGTCAAACGGCATATTCGCCCGCAGGATGGCGTTTACTGCGCGAATACGCCCCAAGTGGGGCGATCCTTCGCTGGAAGAGCGTGAACGATACCTGGATGAATGCCATGCATAGATATTATTGGCCGAGGGGTAAGGGGCGCTCGACCGTTCGGACCGTTAAAATCCGTCAATTATCCTTACAAAAAACTCATAGCATAGGAAATTAGAAATACTGCTACGAATGTTGAAGGGAATCGTTTTAGCTGTTGGAGTACCCTTCTAAAATAGCGCCTTGACTGTGAAAGCGAGCTACAACGAGCTACAACGAGCTACAACGAGCTACAACGAGGCAAAAGCTACGTACTATCCAAAATAAACAATCTAAAATACAACTATTCTTACGACAAAAAGAGAAGATTGGCAAACAAAATAAAAAAAAATATGTCTAAAATGTTCCTGCAGACAAATCAAATTTTTAGGTAAAAAGAATCTAACTCTATCCCTTCTTTCAAACTGCCTCCAGAGAAAGCTCCCCTCCACCAAGATGCAGGTATAGCGATAGAGAAAATCAATAAAAGCATGGATTATTATATTAGCATAGTTATTTCATAACATGTAAAACGACGGAAAAACTATACGATATCGGTCATTATCACTAGTGCTACGAGTACCTAATCTTGTTAATAAGCCTGTGCTAATAATCTCTTCATTGTATCACAGCAATGGCTAATTCTAATGAGAATTCATTAAACGCCCCTCTCCATAATCCTCACTTCAACCCGACATATATATATATATATAAATGTATAATATATTTTATGAATACAGAAATAATTATATATTTATGTTTTCCAATATATTTTCTAAAATAATTATATATTTAAAGATTATTAAATAATAATGTTTTACATAAACAATAATATTTATATAAATAATTATATAATATATTTTTTTTGTTTAAATTTTAAAATATATATAAATTTTTATATAATATAAATATTTATATTAAAAGTATATTTTATTTATATTTATAATTAATAATTATATGTTAATATATACTTATATATAAGATAATCTATTTTTAAAAAAAAATAATGCATTTTTTATAAAAACATCATTTTTTTATATATATATTTTTAAATATTAAATTTTTTAAAAATATATTATTTATAAAAATAATATTTATAAAAAATATATTTTTTATAAAAATATTTTTTTAAAAGAATATTAAATATTTTTATAAAATATCATATTATTATTACTATTGTTTAATACAATATATATATATATATATATATATTCAAGCAAATTTTTAAATATTTAAATTTTATTAAATTTCCACTTTTTTTCTTAAAAAAAAAAAAAAAAAGAAAATCATAATAATTTATTAATAATTTACATTTTATTAATTTTAGTTATTAATTTTTAAATATTATATATTTATTTTAATTTAATTTTAATATTTTAATTAAATTATATTAAATATTTTTAACTTAAATAAAGAATAATATTATTTATATAAATATAATAAATTAAATTAAAATCAATATATTTATACTCTATAACGAATTTATAAATTTTTTACTTAAAATTTAATCAAAATTAATATAATTCTTTAAACAAATTATAAACACTAACAACATATTTAAAAAATTTTTTTATTTTTAATAAATATTTACATTAATAAATTTATATACTTTTAATAATTCTTGAAATTTTAGTATTAAATAAAAAAATAATTAATATATTTTTAATAAATTATAAAAATAATATTTTTTAAATTTTTAAATTATTAAAATTATTTAAATTAACATTTATATAATAAGCTAAGTTCAAGCTAATAGGCTCATGCCCTATCGATGAATTTTTAAAATTTTTATATAAAACCACATTTCTCACAAATGAACCAAAATAAATAAATAAATATTTTTTAAATAACTATACCCTAAATAATTATATTTTTAAAAATTTATAGTTTTAAAAATTTTATTATCAACATTTAAATAATAAATTAAATATAAATTAATAGATTTATATTCTATTAATAAATTTTTTAAATTTTTATATAAAAATATATTAATTATTTAAAATATTAATATTAAAAATAAATTTCATTAAAAAAAAAATATTATAACTAAAATATTTTTATTTAAAAAATTAAATAAATTTAAAATCAATTTATAATTTAAATATTTAAATACGTATATATATATATATATATATATATATATATATATATATATATATATATATATATAATAGGATAAATTTAAGCTTATAGATTCATACCCCGTCGATAAATTTAAAAAATTTTTATATAATTTATTTTATAAAATTTAATTAATATTATAAATTTATTTATATTAATTAAATTTAAAATTATATTTATTAATCTTTCAATTTTATCAAAATTTAAATTAACAAATTTAAAATTATCCTCCCCCCCAACCCAATTTTACAAAAATTAAACTTATTATTTTAAAATTTTATTTAATAATATAATTTAAATTAAAATTTATTTTATTAATTGAAATTTAAATTAATAAATTAAATTGATTAAATTTTATTAATAAACTAAAATAATATTCTTATTAAAATTTAAATTGAACTGTATTTTTCTTTAACAATCAATATAATTTAAAATATATTTATTAATTAAATTTCAATTTAAATTTATTCTTTCCAAAATTTAAATTATAAACTTATGTAATATTTCTATTAAAATTTAAACTAATAAAATAAATTTGATTTATTTCTAATAATTAATATAATTTCAAATCTATTTATTAATTAAATTTATATTTAACAATTAATATAATTTAAAATCTATTTATTAATTAAATCTAATCAATTTAAATTTATTCCTCCCAAAATTTTAATTCATAAACTCAAATAATATTCACATTTAAATTTAAATTAATAAACTAAATTTCTCTTTAACAATCAATATAATTTAAAATCTATTTATTAATTAAATTTTAATTTAAATCTATTCTCCTTAAAATTTTTGGTTCATAGACTCATAATAATATTTCTATTTAAATTTAAATTAATAAACCAGATTTCTCTTTAACAATCAATATAATTTAAAATCTATTTATTAATTAAATATAAATATAAATATTTGGCTGGTAGTGCAACTGGTTTAATGGAGTAACGTTAGTCCTGAAGAATCACGGTGACGTATATTATGTACGTTAAGTAATAAAGAACAATGCTTTTATATAAATATTAGAATATATTAAAATACCAGAATTATAGAATATTAGAATATATGAGAATACCAGAGTTATAAAATATTAGAATACGTTAGAATATTAGAATACAATAAAATATCAGAAATGTAGAATATTAGAATATAGGTTAGACTATACGTTATAATAAAGGCAATTTTTGAGCTTTAGAAAAAAATTCATACATAATTTATCATGTTTAAATGTTACATTTAGTCCCATTTAGAAAGATAAGAGTCGCCTGAAGATTCTAGAGATATTTTTACATAAATAAGAGTAGTATTTTTACTTCTAATAACAAATAGGTTGAAGAATAATTGCGTATAAATATTTAAAGAAATATAACTCGTAAACACGAATATGTGTATACATTTAGTAACAAAATTAAATATCGCTAATTGTATACGTATAATAGAATAATTACATAAAATCTAATCAATATCAACATTAGATACATATAAATATTCTTTTTTTATATTAGATTATTCATATAAAAGTTTATATAACCTAACCCCAATCTGGAAAACAATCATGGATTTCAACGACTACTGACAATTGAATATGAACAGAATTATATGCATTCATCATTATTATGTTTGAAACTTATAACCAATTGGGATATGACAGCAAAAAATCATATAACAGAGGTCTTAGGAAAATATGTACTGTTCTTCTTATCTTCATAGAATGTTTGCGTAAAAAATTTCAAGTAAAATTTTGTTACAAAACTGCATGTTACTCTTTGTGTTTTTTAGGCTTTGTAACACATGAACACAACTTTTAAATTCATACAATTGACAATTATTAAGTTTAAGATTGTGTCACTTAAATTTAAAAAATATTAAATAGGATAAATGTTTTAAAATTTATGTAGATATTGTAGCTGCTGTAAGTATTATACAAGGTATTCCTCCAACTCTGTTCACTTCATTTTTATTGTTTCAAATAATAAGAGAAGAATAAGAATTATTTACAAAAAATTAGGAAGAAGACATACTTTGTTGTAATAGTTTCTTTGTAGGCGAAAAGGTAAAACGCTCTGTAGAATTTCTGTTGTCAAGGCATATAACTTTTATGTCTGACTTCAATAGAATAGGGATTATATTGAAAATAGTTCCTCATACATTTGAGTTTGTCGAATTTATTACTTGCATTGTGAAATATTTCTATTATATTTTGCAGTGTTACTGATATACTACCCAACAAAACATCCAAAAATAACAATTGTAAGGTTCGAGCAGGCCAAAAAATTGTGTTTCTGGTATGAAAAATATGTGTGGTTTAGACTTTCACAATGTCTCAATATCAATATTCTTGTAAGAATAACGCCAACAATCTAACACTGCTGTTTCTAATAGTCACTATTTACTGTTTGTATCTAAAATATTAAACGTGTACTTATCTAAGCAAAGGTTGTACTAAATTACAAGCCTCATTACGATAAACAATATATGCACACATACACATCTAAAAAACACTAATAAAATTAATCTTTCTGTAAAGAAAGATAGAAGGAATCTTAGTAACACTGAATTTTACAATTAATCTAATGAAGTACTTTTATGTTCATTATTCAACATTTTATGAAATTGGAATATAAGACATTTCACTAAAAAATGAAACTGACATGAAGGTCTTAAAAGATCTTGAAAGGACTCTGAAGATCTTTTGTATATGATATCACCATATATATATATAAAAGAAAATACATTGTCATCATATTAGATCTGTTTTAGAATCTAAATATATTTTATAACTTACTGTTTTCTGTTATTTAAAGTAATAAGAGATATTTCAGATAGACAAAGTTGGTATACATCTTTTATAATATCCTTTTGTAAGTTAGATTTAGGATACTCAGTAATTTGTTAAAGTATTTGAAGACGACCTCTAAATCTTTATTATACATGAAAATTGTAAAATAATATCATTCTTAATAGTTCGCTTAATAATGTTAAAACAGTCTGATAGAAATCATTTGTCGCTATGTCTATTTAATGAGGCTTATCATTTTGTTAGGCCATAAATCTCTTAAATATACTATAAATATTTACACATATTAATAAGTCTGTAAGTAGTAACCAGTCATACGAGGTTCTAAACATGGTTTCTTCTAAGTTACATGTACCATTTTATAATCATATAGGAGATATACATTATATTGTATACCTAAACAAATATTTTTTGAGCCGTTTGCTTAAATAAGAGAGAATTTATTTTAGTATAACCAAAGAAAAAAAATCTAAATATTTTCAAAATGTATATGATTGACTGTTTTCATAATCATTATTACTAATATTTATTACTAGTAATAGTAGTTAGCAATACTAATATTACCAACTACTATTACTAATACTTTGTGGTCGTGTGCTTTTTACATTAACAGCAGCGACACGGTAAAGTCCTAAGTTTCTATGTTATTCATTTCTGGTGGTTTTAGACAAGTCCACAGTAACTTTGTAAATAGGTAGATGTAAAATGACAAATGATAATATTAATTAAAATCGTTTTACATATTGTTTTTGGAATATACAGTAAAAAATTCATCTAATTGGAAATTTGCTGTACATATATATATATATAGATACATATCTTTTCTTTCTTTTTTTTTTCTTTTTTTCTTTTTTTTTTTTTTTTTTTTTATTTAATTTGTACTTTACAATTTGTCCAGCTGGATATTTGGTAAATTTTTCTAACCTAACATACATACATATGTATGCAATATCTGTATAGATGTATATTTCAATATTATAATATGAATGATTTCTTATTTGTATAAAATTAAATTATAACTTCCAATGTTCATAAAAGGTGACCTTCACGGATATTTAAATTGTTGTCTGTTTTAGAACTTTAAGCGCTACATATATACATAGAACACGAACGTGAAAACCACTAACTTTCAAATAACCTTTTTATGAGATATGGACGTCACAGCAGAAAGGAAGTTTCCTCTCTGGTCATAGATTAGAAGATTAAAAATATGTCATACTATCACAATTATATAATAGAGGTTTATGTAATGGATGGAGTGTTTAAAGTGTTCAATTTGTTAATAGTAATTTTGATGGAAGTGCAGAAATGCTACCTACCTTTCCATTTCGATGATTCTTAGACATGTCCTAAAACTCAAAATTTCTAACAACTGTGAGACTGCAATAAATGTCTATTATAACCATAGATATACAAAGAGTTAGAGTACGCGAGTCATATAGTCTTAAATTATCGTGTAAGTGGATGCGATATAGGAGTAGAAAGAACGCTGCATAAAAGTGTCTTCTGTCCTTGTCTAATCAGGCATGACACTGACAATGTTTGTGTTGGCTATACACTTATATGTTTGCTATACGAACGAGCATGCGTTATTAGACAAGGACACAAGAGGCCTTTATGCAGCGTTCTCTTTCGCTTTCGCTTTCGCTTTCTCAGCTCGCCCTCGCACTCTATCCTTATATCTCTATGATTATAATTTACAGCTAAATTAAAAGTGAATATGATCTATGTTTCCGATTTGGTTTAGATTTTTCAATGCCGTTGCCAGAGGGTTGAGTTGCATGAAATAATAACGAATCAATTATTAGAATAGTAGGCGAATGATTAATTAGATAACATTATTCTATGAAAATAATATTTTTTATTATTTCACGTAGTGATTCGAGAAGCTAACTCAAACTCAATACATAGATAATATTCATTTTTGATTGAATTACGACAGATATTTCTTACAGCCTCGAGTATGTTGGTTGTGCACGGTGTTTTAAGTTCGCTTGATCCCCGTTGATAACAATGGTTAAGATTACTCTATTTACATATTACAGTATAATAAGTATACTGCAGCAACCTGCATTTGGTATGGCAATGCTCGAGTGCCATGCTATAAAACTTCAACTCGTTTATATTTATATTATTTAAAATCTCGTCAACTTTATATTTATTTGTATTAAATTGCAATACATTATAACAGAAAGTCCTTATAACAGTACATTATAACAGAAAGCTTGTATCTGTACTGATACAAATTACAGTAAATGTATTAATAGCGTGCGCGTTAATGGAATTATGCAGGATGTTCGGTCACAGGTGTAAAAATATTTAAGGGGTGATTCCTGAAACTAAAATAAAGTCAAAATCAAGGATAAAAAAAATTGCGTTTCGGGCTCTGTTTTTTTAGTTATTCGCAACTAAATATTAGTTTCTTTCTGAATGGACTCTCCACTACTATCTTGTTACATAACATGTTTAGATTTTAGAAATTTGGTAGGAGGGTAAAACAGTTCTGGAAGGGCAGGATCATTTCAACAGTCAAACATAAAGAACAAACATAAAGTTTAATTTAGTAGAGGTTTAGGTTATTCTACTGTAGATATTTTTGAGCCTTTCCGTTTTTAGTTTTTTAAACGTTTTGATTTCTTTTACTTTTAAATATTATTTGTCATTCATTTACGATTTTTCTTACAAAGCGTCGCGCAAGATGGTTTACGTCGTCAAATGTCATAATATTCTTTTCTACGATTTGTGCTAGGCAAGCCTATGTGTCGTTCGATTTGAGGATCCCTGTGCGTCTCGCTGTTTAGGCTGACCTACTTTTGTTCAGTTAAGGAGGTTTGCTCGGACACAGAGACATTTCGGCTAAGTTTTAATTGACAATAACTAAAAAACAAAGCTGAAAACGCAATCTTTTTATTCTTGATTTGCATCTTATTTTAGCTTGAAGAATCGCCTCTTAAATTTTTCTACAGCTGTAGAGTATCGCCCTGTATATGTGTATATATATATATATATATATATATATATATATATATATATATATATACACATACAACCCTGAGAAACAAATAGCGTGGAAGAAATCTGAACACATTTACCATTTATAGAAGACTAAAAAGAAAACACCCCATTGACCTCGCTAAAGAAACAAAATAGTCAAACTCGAAGATGGTATCCCGCTGGGGGTAGCCATCCACATATTATTTAGCAATTAAGTTAGAAAAATTTACCAAATTTCCAGCCGGACAAATGGTAAAGTACAAATTAAATAATAATAATAATAATAATAATAATAATAATAATAATAAAACTTACCATTGGGGAGCTGAAGGTACTTGTTTAGTTTAGAAATTTAGCTGTGTCTGGCAATAAAAACGAACTGATCGCACGCTCGATGGCCGCTGACCATTGATATTGAGCCGATCGGAGGATGCTCGATCTTCGATTCCATCAGCGATTAGCACGAGCTGTAATTGGAAAATAATATCATTTAGGATTCAATAAAATCGTCGAAAGTATTAGTAGAGTACATTTGTTGACAGAAAGTAAGACAGAAATATTTTGGCAATTGTTTGAAATGCTCAAAGTTTTCGCCGACTAGTGGTAAAATCGAAGGATATTTGCGTAGTTGAGAAAAGGTAACGTACCTTTTCAAACGGTTATGCCCATGCCAGTCGACAAAGACATAAAAGGTTGGTGTTTACCAATATGAGTTTTCATGACGAAATATTTTAGAACTTAAAGTAGACCCAGACGAGTAATTAGCAATCGAGGCTTTTGTTTTCTCGGCTGGGCCATTCAAAGAATTCCTAACTAATAATGCGGTCGAACATGTTACATTCGGTACTCCACAGGCAAACGGAACACCGATGCTGGCAAAATTGTCGGAAACACCCGGGAAATGGCAGTCTTGAGTCTAGAGTCCAGTCGAATTCGCCTAGAACAATACAATTTGCAGGTCAACGGGAGAAAGTCTTTCGCAATTGTTGTTTGAAATAAATCAGCTTGGCTTCATTAAGCGACAGGAATAAGTGACAAGCCTGAGCAAGAAAATGAACGCGTCTACGACAGAAAACATAAAAATGCGACAGGGTATCAAAATCGACGATACGTGATGATCGGATACGTGATTCGGACGTCGCACCGGGAGTAGATAAGGAATTGGTACCGAAATTTGAAAGCCCCTACGTTATTAAAAAGATTTTAGAGAAAAATAGATATGTTGTTACAGATATAGGTGGGTTTTAATTAACACGTATGCCCTTTACAGGAATAGTAAGAGTCGATCAGATGAAATTTTGCATTTCAGAGGATAATTAACAATTAATAATTCGATTATTTATAAAGCACACCTTCTGTCATTTTACTTTTGTATTTGCGTGATTACCTCGAAAATGAAGGTAAATTCGCCGGCGATATTTTCGATATGTGTGTATACCCATGCGATATACATAGGTTAAGAATATATTTTTGTAATATTTATCGGAAATCCGTGTCTACGTATGCATCGCATTATTTTAGATTTATTGTTACATCAGTTTTGGTTTGATTTTGCCGTCGGAATATCTTGCATTTTATTTGACTACATCGTACTGACAAGCTCTGTTTGGATTCGTTCTGTAGTTCGTATTTCTTTCGTTTATGTTAATGAGAAGTCGTAAATTCGTGACTATTATCAAGGTCGTCACTATTGTCAGGAATGGCTGTAGACGGTTATTTTACGACTTTCTCAATTAGCCTCTTTGGAAACTTAGAGACAGTCCAGACCATCACGAGCTCTGAAACAGTTAAGCATCCCTAAATATGCCCTGACCGTTTTTCTATCGTATTGTGTGCTAAACGCTTCAGTTGAAATCTAGGCATCTTTGTAAAGTTTTAACCCTTCTCCTTACACTTTGTACTCATCTTAACAATAAAGGTTATCTTTATATATGTATTTAGGATATGTCTATATATTGTAGTATCTTTAATTTTGCGCCACCTTCGAAAAGGTTGCGGTATATATAATATGCTGTTTAGTAAGTGAATGAGTAATCCTAACTATTGTTATACGTGCGTATAAATAAAATATAAATATGGTTGACATTATTTAATTCTTGTAATATTCCTTATTTGTATAAATACAAAGAAAATTATTTGTCACTTTGCAATGCATTTCAAAATTGATAATATTTCTTTGGAAAAGATTTTTCATCTTATTATACATTCTTTAGTGTAGCGACCAATAATACAGGGTGAACGTAAAACGGTTTTCATTGTTATTGATAAGGCGGTAATTTCTTTCTATCTATTTATTACTCTTGTTTCGTTTCTTTATACTTATTAATGAATAAACAATTGTGTGGGCTATCCAGTGCTGTATGCGAATAAGGAATAAACCAGCTATACTGCGCCAGCAGTATTATACTTTGAACAGTGACAGAGAAGGATATTTCTATAACTTAATAGTGCGTCAGACATCACTTCGCGGCGAACAGATTTCCGTCGAAAATGAATAATTCGCAGAAGATCGTATCCTGTGACGATTTATGCCGACTAAAGAATATACAATGACCACTTAGATTTATATGTCGGGTTATCGTTAGAAATTTTAGGCGTGAAATAATTAATAAGTATAACGAAAGCTATTGACAATGTTCCTGGGCTCAATAACGAATCCACGGTCAACGGGTAAACTCTTTGTACAATGGAATACATTTTGTAGCACGCAGACACGTTAACTCAGACGCTGGGTTACTTTCAGACTGACAGCCAAGACGATGACAGTAAACTCTCTAAGGTGATTGCAAAATAAAAGACAGATACAGTCACATATGTCAAATACATATAGATCGGGAATATCAACAAATTCCCAAGCGCCGTAACTAGGCAGTCCCGCGTAAACCAGCATTGCTCCTGATCGAGACTTGATTGCTTATACAGCGTATCCCTCAACATCGGTACCTCCTCTGTAAGACATTTCGTTCATCCCGTGACCGTGGCTACGTTCGGCGACCAGTTACGTCACCTCGAGCCCAAGTATTGGGGATCTTCCTAAAGAAAGGCCCGATGTCCCTACATCTCCGACATATATAAAGATTGACGTTACTGTCGTTGAAATATTTGGGATAATTTTGTATCTGTCTGTTTCCCCTTGCCTATTGAGAAAGGCACTGCTATAACCGCGTGACAGGACAAAAGTTTGAACAGGAGGAACGAAAGTGACGTCATAAAAGATAGTTGATTGTTGATGAGATCTCAATGGTATCTTACGAGAATTTGCGAATAATTCATTTAAGACTGCAAGAATTCAAGATATATAAAAAAATATTTGGTGACAGAAATGTATTTCTCTTCGATGACATCTCTTTCATGCGATTATTCCCAGCAAAAGAACATTGTTGTATTGTATAAAAACAGTGGTGTGCTGTAAAGATTAATTTATAGTACCAAGTTTCATTCTGCGAACTCATCATTAATATGAGGTAAAAGGACGATACAGAGTTTATCGACCTATTAGATAATTTACAGTTTGGCGAAATAACAACTTCTGAGTTTGAAATACTATGAGTGCGAAGGAGTGATATATAGCAGTAAGAATATTCCAGATAGTAAGATTCGTAGACGAATATAACACAAAAATGATTGATGAATTAGCGAAATTACGTCGTGTGTACGTTATTCATTGAGTAGGCGAGAGTCGGGAAGCAGCTGCATGCGAGAAAAAAACTTCCGAAAATATTATTCATGCAGATGTAAATAATCATGGATAACTGTTGCATGCAATAACATTAGCCGAGGGATCACGAGTTATGTTGCGACGAAACATACCAATTTCCGTTGGTTTGATAAATGACGCAATGGGAATGGCAAAGAAATTTATTTGTCAGAAATTTATTTGAAGAGGTCAGCTGAAAGTGAGAGAATTGGAAGCAGATTCAAATATGCTGACGGCTACATTCCCATATCTCCAGTAATAGCAATGTTTCAACTGACGAAATGTTACGGAGATGTTGAATAAAGAATGTCATCGCTTGTGCTAAGCTGGACAGTAGCGGTACACAGATTACAAATGGCTATAATAGATAGGACCGTAATTGATCTTGGCAAAGAGAATTTTGCAAAAGTGCAAATCTATGCCGCTTCTAGTCGTGTGGAAAGTTTAGGCAGCTTGGACATATCTGATCTAGCATCGAATGAAATTTTTAACAAACCATGTGACGAAAGAGCACTTGCAGCGACCAGTTTCCATGGAGAAACGCTCAGACACAAAGAAATGAAATTGGCGAATAATAACATATCATTCGCAATAACAATAGTTAAGAATGGAAAAGTAGGAAATTTGCAAGCTATCTCTACAAGACGTATAAGATTACGTCACAATAGCTTAATTCAATCCAAAGTAATCAATAAACCTTTAGAATTCTATCTTGCTTTTGGCATCTAATGTGAACAAATGGTTATTTATAACAGTGTCCTCTGCGGGAACCAATGCGGCTTCGCAAATCGTGCCCAAAGACGAGCAGGTTATTATCCGCTAACTGTGAGAGGGCGATTGCGAAAACCGGTAGGCGTTTTCAGCTACTGAAGATACCGTAACCCGTTGCGATTCTTTCAACCGCAGCAGGGTCGAAGGTTACAACAGCGAATAGTTGTTTGTAGATATTTGCTATTATTAATTATTATATCAGGAAATCAGAATTTATATTTCAAACGAATATATATTTCAAATCGAATTTATATTTTCAAAATAACGCCCTTGTAAGTTGGTAATAAGTTGAACGCCCTTCGCCGACAAGAGGTCGGATTGATAGCTCGTCTACGCACTACCTCAAATTCTCTTGCAGCCGCCTCATTCTCGCTTTTGGTTCGCTTCTTAGAACTCGCGACAGAATTTGTTTGTACAACTCTACAATTCGCGCGATCCTCGCTGCATCCTACAAAAACTTCATCGCAACCGTCCGTGTCGTTTCCACCCGACGCTATTGCGGTTATGTTTGTCGCAACCGATTCATCTAACGAAATTTTGTTCATTACGACGGTGTCCTTGAGACAAGCACTCGTGGGAACTACAACTGCCTGCTTGTGTTGCACGTTCTCGACACGAGATAGATCTACCTCACTCGCTCCCGTCTCTATGTCTACTTTAAGGACCTCTGGAAACCCATCGGAATTCTCGTTTTTTATTCTACTAATGGAGATATCTCCCCTCTTCATGTTTATCTCGACGGTATCCAGGAAGTCTGTACCTATCAACAACGAGTGTTGCATCGCAGTGTTCGGAACTACGTGTATCGTTATATGATACAATTCAGCGTCTATAATAATATCTGTCGGAAATTTCCCGAGCGTAAAATTTCTTTTAGACCCGATACTGTGAAATTCAATAATGTCTCGACTTAATTTGGGCGCTCCGATTCTTACATACTGATTATACCGCATCAAGGTTAACTCGCTACCGGTGTCTACCAGCGCGCTCAGTTCGAAATTTCCGATCTTCACGTCTTTACCACGCTTCGTCGGTAACAATCGAAACACACTACCAACCTCTTTAATGGACTCGCTCAGATTGTCGCACCTCGATGCAATGTATCCGTATTCTCTACACTTGAAACATTTAGGTCCCCTCGACTTGTTCGGACACTCTGCACACACGCGTTCTTCATCACCGCAATTATAACACCTTTTATACTTCGCTACATCTTTCGACTGCTTGTATCTTCCATTGTCCTTAGCTCTCACCGGTCTCATAGTTGACTCTGCTATACGGGATTCTTGTTCCTCATAGATGATAAGATTTTCTTTTAGCTCTTTTATTGATTTAGCCCCGTACAATATTGTTTTATTGACTTCTTTGTCTCTTATTCCATCTATGATGTACCTTATCTTTGCTGCTTTTTCCATATTCATTTGACTGGCTATACCAAGCATTCGGTACATGTACGCTGTACATCCTTCGTCGTCTCTTTTTTCTTTTTGTTTCCTGCAGTTTCCGGTGTATTTGCCAAGTGTTAAATTTTTTCGAAAACTCCCTTATCAGACCTTCTTTTAACTCGCGCCAAGTTCTAGCATGGCACTCATAATTCACAAATATTTTTGCCGATCCGTTCATCAACTTTTTTGCATAAATTACCTTTTATTCTTTTGTCCACCTACATATGCTTGCAGTTTCTTCGAACGCCTCGAACCATTGATTAATATTTTCGTTGTTTTCGCCTGTAAAAACTTCTAAGGCGTCTTGGACATCCTGAAAACTTACTGTTGTATACCTACGTGCTTTCCTACGGAATTTGTCAGGTTTTTGATATACACCTCGCACGTTCCTTTTGCTTTCTCTTTCGTCTTCTTCGTCGTCTTCAGTTTCGCTTTCGTCGTCGCTCTCTTCTTCCGACGACGTATTCTCTTCTTCCATCGCCGCCTGTAGTCTCACACGTAGTTCAGCTTTTCTTCCTCTCGTCTCTAGCCCCATACTAGCAAGACGTTCTCTTAATTCTTTTGTCCTAAGCTTCTCGAGATCTTCGTCTTCATCTCGATCACGCTTAGTTTTTGGTATTGCCCCTGAACCTTGCTTCTCCGTGGTCTTTTTACCGTTTGCTGGCTCTTTAGGACTTGGTTGTCCAGTACTATATGCTCGACTTAGCCTGGCAACCAACACTGACCTTGCACCAGATATTGGTAGATTTAACTGTGCAAGCTTGTTTCTTAATTCTTCCAGCGTTAGATTTTCCTCACTTGAAAACTGTTCTTCTTCACAATTTGCCATTTTCAACTCTTTTCTTTTCAGCACGAGTAGTTCCGTAAAACGTGTCGTTCTCTGTCTGGTTTCAATCCCGGATGAGCCCCCAAAATGTAGTATCGGAAAGGATAGGATTAGGATAATTTAGATTTGTAAAATTCTCCTAATGCTATTTATTTAAGATAAATAAAAATAACAGAGATTTATTGGACAGAGAACGATAAATGTTCAACTTGAACTAAACGCAAAAATCTTATTCTACTCAAATCACTCTCGCAACTCTATAACTCTAACAACTCAATCTCTCAAGAACGCTAGCAACTCTGGCAACTCCGCTGACTCTTTCAACTCTACAACTCTACTCCTCCGCTTCTCGACTAACTCTGACCTCTCGATAAAACGTTCTCACTTCTCGATCAACGTTATTTTGTCCTTTTCCTAATCCGGTCCTGTTTTCGTGCCGCAAGGACTAGATGACTTTAGTCAATAGGTTTTTCTCTTATGTAAACCAACAGCCGAAGGTCAGACGACAATGTTTTGGTTTGTTTCTAACCAGGTTTTTTCCTCACGATACTACAATACACATGTATATATATGTCGGATGCACGTCAGGATTGTGGGTGGGGGTGTTCGGTGTATCTTCGTTGGAATTAGCCATAGGTGCGGTGTAACAATGGTTGAGTTTATTGACACAAATTAGAGAGATTTGCAGCGTCGATAGATAATCGCAAGGTTTCGATATTCGCGGCACTATGACAATGGTCTCGGCTCCGGCAACGTTTCCGCGGTCAACGGATACTGGACTTTACCCTTCGTTTGCGTCTAAGTTACACTATATGTTAGAGCACGGGGCAATTATTTCGTATACGAAAAGACAGGTCGATTACTGATGAGATCGCACTAGAGAGTGTCTCTCCGTCGCGGTGATGCTGTCGAAGAAAACTATGATGGGTGTGCCTAAGGGCACGAGATCATCGGATTCGCGGAGAGAAGTCTTCGCTCGAAGGGTGAGGGAAATTGACGTTGCTGTTAATTGGTCAATTTCCGTGTTGGTGGTTAGAGAAAGATATTAGCTGTCCTTGGGGAAAGTTGCTAGCGAGAAGCGTCGTTCGTGGAAGGATAGATTTCTCTTATCTTCCCGTAGTTGGGGCACGTGCCATTTGTCTATTTGAGAGACTTTGTGTAATTGAAATTTAATATTCGTAGCGGGTCCTCGCCCAGCTAAACATATACTGTGAAGATGCGTTGGCATCTGGCAATCGTCTTACCCGAAGGACAAAGTCTGCGTGTGGCGAGCCACGGGACAGAAATCGTTGAAATGTTTACCGTCGTGCCCCGTCCCAAGTATTTCTTTTAAGGAGAGCTATAGAATTACTTCATGCCTTTGTTAGACAAAACGTTCATCCCTTGACCGCGACTACGTTCGGCGACCGGTTGTCACCTCGAGCCCGAGCTCACTATCATAAATTTCGAATAAGTACAGTCGGATCGAATTACAACAGTTTCTTAGTGCGGCTATGATGAAATCTGGGTTACAGCGCTAAAGGGGTCCTCCCACCGCTCCAAAGGGGGGGCTCCGGTGTTCTTTCATCTCCGACACGGCCATTCTGACTATCACACGTCCTCGGGTGGATCTAAAATATTGAGTTTTCCTAATGTTAAACTTGATATAACTAGTATTTTGTTCCTTTATAGTTTAGCTAAATTATATTGTACTAGTTTCTTTATGGCTTAACTAACTGTCCAAATAGGTCAAGGGCCCAGGTTAACAACAAAAATTTCGATCGGACGTTCAATGATAAAGTAGGGAAGAAAAAAAACACAAAAGTCAGTAGCATTATGATTGGTATTCAAAGCGCCAGTTGCATTTTGTGAGTTACCAGTCAGACCGTAATGACATGACAGATCATTTTCGATTTCGTACACGGACGAGTCTCAGTCTGTTGGATCATATTACCGCACTGGGCGTGTGTGGAGACACTGAGTACGGGTGCATTGACGTAATAGGTGTGTATGAAGACACTGAATGCGAGTGCAGTGTATGGAGACACTGAACACGAGTGCATTGATGTAATAGGCGTGTATGGAGACACTGAATGCTAGTGTGTGGTCACACTAGGCTTATGTGGAAATATCGAATGCTAGTGTGTGGTCGCACTAGGCTTGTGTGGAAATATCGAATGCTAGTGTGTGGTCGCACTAGGCTTGTGTGCTAGTGTATGGTAACACTAGGCTTGTGTGCTAGTGTATGGTAACACTAGGCTTGTGTGCTAGTGTATGGTAACACTAGGCTTGTGTGTGGAAACACTATGTTACATGTCATAGTCATAGTGTTAATGATCCTCTGAGATCGGTGTAGTCATATCGTCATTGTCACTGCCGTTGTCATCACTACAGACGTCCAACTCAGCAGGAACGCAACTATTCGGCATTTTTCTTAATCTGTCATGACTGTATTTATACGATCGTTTGCCATCTAATGTCTTTAAAGTATATCTATCCCCTTCCAAAATCTCTGCTATTACGAATGGACCCTTGAATTTTGGCTCTAGCTTGGTTTGGTTTCTTTCCTCGATTTTGCGCAATACGAAATCACCGACATTAAACCTAACCACTTTAGCTTTGGTGTTATCGAATCTTTCTTTGTCGTGTTTGGCGCTACTTGCTATATTTTTTGTCGCCTGTTGTCTTACATCGGAGATATCTATTTCTCTTTCTTCAACGCTATCAGGTAGTAACAAGTCGTACGGTCTTGCTGTCCTACCGATTAGTAGTTCCAGTGGGCTCGCTTTAGTCACGCGGTTGGTGGTGCAATTCAGGGCCAATTGTATCTCCCCAATCGCGTCTTGCCATGATCGACCGGTCGTCTCTACTACCGTGAACATATTTTTCAACGTACTCATAACACGCTCTACCTGCCCGTTGGCTCTACTAGCACCGGTCGCTATCAAGTGGACTTTAATTTGTTTGTTTTCACAGAACTCCTGAAATTCCTTGCCCGTAAAACATCTACCCTGATCTGCTATTATCCGGCAGGGACTGCCGAATAAAAATATAGCGGACTTGAGAGCTTCGATGGTGTTAAAGGAGTCTATCTTACGGGTATGATGTAAGTGTACAAACTTCGTGAAAGCATCGACCAAAACAATGACATATTCCTTGGAATCCTTTTTACCGCTTAGCTTGCCCGTTATGTCCATGTGGACCGTATGCCAAGGTATGCTGGTCTTAGGTATAGGATGTAGCTCGGCCTGGATCTTACCCGAGCTTGCCTTCGAAACTCTACAGGCATGACAGTTCTCTACGAATTTGCGAACGTACTTCGCCATTCCTTCGAACCAGTAATACTCGTACAGCTTCTCGAGCGTCTTATCCCAACCCAAGTGCATAATCGACTGATGCACATGGTTGATAACGGACCATCTAAAGCCTCTCGGGACAATGGGCAAGCAGAGGGTTCTACCCCTCCGCTGCACTTTGCGATAGAGGATACCTGAGCGCAACTCATAGGTATTCGCGATATCTTCCGCGAGCTCGTCGTTTCGTAGTTTGCGGGTAGTTTCTATAATTTGCGGGTCGCGACGCTGTTCGGCCAGTAGCCAGTCTTCCGATATTTCGGCCAAGTTAATTTCTTTCTCCACAATTTTGTCAATTTTACGGTGGCCTAAGTCTACGGGATTTCGCGAGAAGAAATCTACGTGGGACATCCTCTTCCCTTCTCGGTACATAATGTCGAAGGTGAAAGTCTGCAAGTAAGCCCACCACCTGTGGACTCTGTCGTTCAAATGCGCTTTGTTACTTGACGCTTTCAGCGAATTGCAATCCGTAACAACAAGAAATTCTCGTCCGTGTAGGTAGTGACGGAAATGCTTGATGGCGTTTACGACTGCTAACGTTTCTAGTTCGTAGGAATGATATCTAGATTCCGCGGGGGTAGTTCTTTTGCTGTAGTACTCGATTACTCTATTTTTACCTTCGACTTTATGCATCAAGATCGCTCCGTAGCCCTCCGAGCTGGCGTCGGTATGTAGCTCAATTGGGTAATTAGGGTCGAATATCATTAGTACCGGCGCGTCGGTCAGGACGGAAACTACCTGTTGTCTGATTTTCTCGTGCCTATCTGACCATGTTATGTTTTTGCTACCTGAGGTGAGCGCATACAGGGGTTTCATCACCTGCGAGAATTTAGGGACGAACCTACGGAAATACGAAGCTAACCCAATGAATTGTCTGAGCTGAGTGACGGTCGTTGGCGCGGGTAAGGAACTTAAGGCGTGTATTTTACCCGGGTTGGGGCGAACTTCTCCGTTATGGATTATATATCCCAAGTAGAGTACCGTTGTTTTCAGAAAAGAGCATTTCGCGAAGTTGAACGAAAATCCGGCTTTCACAAGAGTATCTAGTACGGTGTTCAACCTTTCTAGAGCTTGATCTATCGAGTCGGCAATAACTAAGACGTCATCTAAATAAACGACGACGTAAGAATACGCAAGGTCGCCTAAGGCGTTAAAGATGGCCCTCTGAAAAACGGACGGTGCATTTTTCAATCCGAACGGCATCGTTACATACTCATATTGTCCGTCGGGTGTAACGAACGCGGTATACTCCGTTGAATTGGGATGTATGGGGATTTGGTGGAACCCGCTGGCCATATCCAGGCTAATGAAGTATTTCGCGTTCTGCAATCTCGCAATTTGGTCTGCGATAAGGGGTAGGGGATACCGATCCGCAACCGTATTTTTATTTAGCGCTCGGAAGTCTACGCACAGTCTATCCGAGCCGTCCTTCTTCTTCACGAGCAACATAGGACTTGCGAACGGTGACTTACTAGGTCTTATAATGTTTGCTTTAATTAGTTCGCTAATTCTCTCCCGCACGGTTTTCCGCTCTTCCTCGCTAAGTCTGTAAGGACTTCTTTGGACGGTGACGTTAGGGTCGATTAGTCGTATCTCTAGCTGGCCCGTAGTTACACGAGTACGTGGGAAACCCGTGATGAATGAGTTTTTAAACCTTTCGAGAATGGAAATTAACCGGCCCTTATCGTTACCAAGTACCTCGGTGTCTACTTCACCGATATCGATCTCGTTTTCGACGGTCCTATTACAGGCGTTAACTATTTTCGTTTTGCAAATGTTGAGACTGTCGCGCGTAATATGTACATCGAAGCCTTGGCTCAAAATTTCGCGACCAATCATGATATCGTATTTTAAGTGGCTATCGGGGAGGACGTGAAAAGTTATCTCGAGCGCAAAACCGTTGATGCATACGGTGGACAAAATCTGCGACGTACTCTTAACGCATGTATTCCCTATCCCTCGCATTACTACTACGTCGGCCGTTCGTATGCCGGGAAATTTCGGGGCAACGGACTCCTTAATCAACGAGCATTCGGCCCCAGAATCGAAACAAAATGGGAACGACTCACCCTGGAGGCTTAATTTACCGGTTGGGGCCTCCACCACGCAGAATTCGACTCGACGTTCCTGGCCGTTGCTGTCTCCTCTCTCTTTCCGCAGCGGGCAACCAGAGGCGATGTGTCCTTCCGCTTGACACTTGAAGCAAACCGGCTTGGACGAAGTAGCTTGTCGGCCTCCTTCTGGACGTCGTATCTTCCGTTTCTCGGTCCGCACCTTCTTGCGGCACTCCGCCACTTCATGCCCAAAGGCACCGCAGTAGAGGCACTTGTTCCGGGGGTCGGACAGCTTGTGTCGTTTGGTTTCGGGGCTAGATGGTGTATTGCTTGTCGCCGGCCTCTTCTCGTGAGCGAAGACTCTTATTTCGTTTAAAAATTGGTCCTTGATCTTGATATCCTTCTCGAGTGCCACTCGTTCGATACGCCGGTCGACTGACTTCACTCGATAAAAGGCGATAGCATTGAATAATTCCGGCAAGGTTATATGTTGCCACTTCATCTCTATGAGGGAACGGACGCGAGCGGCGAAAGCCGCCGTGTTTTCGCCCTTCTGTGGTTGTTCGTTAAGTATCTTCATTAGTGTCGAGGTTGCTGTATCCTTACCACCAAAACGCGTCGTAAAAAGTTCCGTAAACGCTGGCCAAGTGAGGCCTTCGTCGAACACTCCCTGCGAAAACCAATTTGCTGCGGAACCCTTCAGAGCACTGCTCAAAGCGGTGGCTAGCGAACGGTCTTGTAGGGGGTGGTCCTTCATAATCAGACCAGCAGTGGTACACCATGCGACTGGATCGGCGCCCGGGATGTCGGGGTTAAAGTCCGGTAGCACAGTTTTGGTAGGTTCCGCACTCGGCTTCAAATTCAGCTCCTCCACTAGGCCACGCAAAATGGCCCTCATTCCGTTCACCGTCATAACCGTTCCGAATCCCACTTCTGATGTCGGATGCACGTCAGGATTGTGGGTGGGGGTGTTCGGTGTATCTTCGTTGGAATTAGCCATAGGTGCGGTGTAACAATGGTTGAGTTTATTGACACAAATTAGAGAGATTTGCAGCGTCGATAGATAATCGCAAGGTTTCGATATTCGCGGCACTATGACAATGGTCTCGGCTCCGGCAACGTTTCCGCGGTCAACGGATACTGGACTTTACCCTTCGTTTGCGTCTAAGTTACACTATATGTTAGAGCACGGGGCAATTATTTCGTATACGAAAGACAGGTCGATTACTGATGAGATCGCACTAGAGAGTGTCTCTCCGTCGCGGTGATGCTGTCGAAGAAAACTATGATGGGTGTGCCTAAGGGCACGAGATCATCGGATTCGCGGAGAGAAGTCTTCGCTCGAAGGGTGAGGGAAATTGACGTTGCTGTTAATTGGTCAATTTCCATGTTGGTGGTTAGAGAAAGATATTAGCTGTCCTTGGGGAAAGTTGCTAGCGAGAAGCGTCGTTCGTGGAAGGATAGATTTCTCTTATCTTCCCGTAGTTGGGGCACGTGCCATTTGTCTATTTGAGAGACTTTGTGTAATTGAGATTTAATATTCGTAGCGGGTCCTCGCCCAGCTAAACATATACTGTGAAGATGCGTTGGCATCTGGCAATCGTCTTACCCGAAGGACAAAGTCTGCGTGTGGCGAGCCACGGGACAGAAATCGTTGAAATGTTTACCGTCGTGCCCCGTCCCAAGTATTTCTTTTAAGGAGAGCTATAGAATTACTTCATGCCTTTGTTAGACAAAACGTTCATCCCTTGACCGCGACTACGTTCGGCGACCGGTTGTCACCTCGAGCCCGAGCTCACTATCATAAATTTCGAATAAGTACAGTCGGATCGAATTACAACAGTTTCTTAGTGCGGCTATGATGAAATCTGGGTTACAGCGCTAAAGGGGTCCTCCCACCGCTCCAAAGGGGAGCTCCTCCTTGGATTCGCGGGAATACCGCAACTCTGTAACGTAGATTAAACAAATGCCACTCCGATTGTTCGAGATTTATGATCATGAGCTTGGGCTCGAGGCGGCAATCAGTCGCCGAACGTAGCCGCGGTCAAAGGGATGAACGTTTTATCTAACAAAGGCACAGAGTAACTCTATACCTCTCCTTAAAAGAAATAGTCGTAGCGACACGTGGCAGTAAATACTTCAATAGTTTCTATCCCGCGGCCCGCCACACGCAGATTTTGTCCTCCGGGTAAGATGATCGCCGGGTGTCGGCATGCCTTTGCGGCGTATGTTTAGCTAACGTGAGGACCCGCTATAGATCTTAAGATTTAGTCTAGCGAAGTCCGTCAAATAGACTTTGTTGCAACTACGGGAAGATAGGAGAAACCTATCCTCCACGAGCGTTGCCCCCCGTCAACAACCACCCCTCAAGGGCGGCCAGCATCTCTTTCAAAACGCCGATATGGAGATCGACCAATTAGCAATAGCGCTAATTTCCCTCTCCTTCGGAACGAAAGCTTTCTTTGACGAATCCGAGGATCTCATATCCTTAGACCCACCCAATATAGTTTTCCTCGACGACATCGTCGAGACGGAGAGGCATTCTTTGGTACGTATGTATATATATATATATATATGTCCGATATAAACGAATCCCTATTGGCGCTAGACGTGATCATCATGCAATAGAGGAGATATTTACTAGTGCAAATATGACTATGAACGAATTGGACAAGTAATCGCGATAATTAGGTACTCGAGAAGCTAATGACAATGATCCTAGGCTCACTAACGAATCCGCGGTCAAGGGGATGACGAACTCTACTTTTCTTCAGCGTCTAAGTTGTACTCAATGTTAATGCACGAGGCAATCACTACGTATCTGAGAGTTACTTGAATCGTCTTTGCGATCGTACCGGAGAGTGGTTCTCCATCACGGTAACGCTGTCGAGGAAAATTATGACGGGTGTGCCTAAGGGCACGAAATCATCGGATTCGTGGAGAAAAGCCCTCATTCGGAAAGTGAGGGAAATCGGCGTTACTGTTAATTGGTCAATTTCCATGTTGGTGGTTAGGGAAGGGTGCTAGTCGCCCTTAAGAGAAAGTTCGAGAAGAGGAAGCGTCGTTCGTGAGAAAATAGATTTCTCCTATTTTCTCGTAGTTGGGACGAGGACTGTTTGTCGGTTTGAAGGACTTTAGTTAAACAGATCTTAAGATTTATAGCAGGTCCTCGGGCTAGCTGAACATGTACTGTGGAGACGCGTCGACATCTGGTAATCATCTTACTCAAAGAATAGGGTCTGTGTGTGGCGAGCCACGCGACAGAAACCGTTGGAATGTTTACTGTCGCGTGCCGCTACAATAATTTCTTTTAAGGAGAGCTATAGAATTACTCGTCGTCGTCGATGTCTGCGGAGTGGTGGATGTTTCGTAGCACCACCCGAAAAGGTCTTTCTTCTTTGAGTTGGTAGGTGTGGAAATTGGCGTTCAGGGCCCTAAGTGTTTTGGTGAGTTTCCTGTAGGCTTCTGGATTTGTCGGCAGGATTTTGACTTGGTTGTTGGTAATCTTCAGGTTGTAGTCCTCCTTGGAGATATCTCTCTCTAAGGACTTGATCATTGTCTGGATGTCGATGACATCATTGACAAATATTGGTGGGGGAGGGGGGCTTCTCTGTGCTTGTTGGTTTGGTGGCGGGCCTGCGATTTCCATGGCGTCGTTTGAGGATTCTAGTATTGCGAACCTATTGTGGGTGTTGATTTGTGTTGTTTGCTGTTGGTTTGAGTTTATGTTTGGTGATTCAATTTTGCGTTTTTTCGCCTTATTGGCGTCGTTGGCGCATGGGGATCTGCTGCACTTCTGCCACGGGGGGAGTAGTGCGGGGTAGTTGTAAGTTTGCGTGGGCGAGCCTGGTGGTGATTGCTGGGCCATCATCGAGCTAGCTATTTCAATATAAATAACTAGTCGTGTGGCTATGAGGCAAGGTTCGGGTAGGGGTTAGATGCGTAGGCTTTTCTTCTCTCTGGCGGATAGGAGACACTTGGGAGGATTGGAGCACGTTGTGTTCACTTTCGACGGTTGGGTGACACGTGTTGCTTTCGAACTTCACTGGGCACTAGAGACACGTCTGCACGCTTCGGCACTCAACAGCGAACTGACTAGAGAAGATGTAGAGTTTTTCTAGCAATGAGACTCACTGCAACAATTTGTATTATTACACATTACTCCATAAAATGACTTTTTTATTCTTGATTTTTATCATATTTTAGCTTTAATAATCATCCCTTAAATTTTTTTACATCTGTAGTCGAACATCCTGTATATAACTCGTTCAGAATAAGGCGCTTGGAACGAATGTAGCTTTCATTTTTGTAGGTTTGGATAGCCTCAATCATAAAAATAGATATGCGTGTCAGCTAAAAACTTTGTATCTACAAATAAGACCATGAGGCATCGTGTGATGGTGAGCGAGTTAGCGGAATAATGCTCTTGCTGCTCTGCAGTCTCAAATATAATTTTCTGAGCAACAAATAGTACAGCATATTCCATATTCTTTTGTGCAAAACGGTGTTGGCATATCCTATGACTAAAAATGAGGGAAAAAATGTTGTGTTAATCCATTTCTAAAAAGTTAGAACACAAACGCGAAACAACCGATTAATTTTTCGTTCGATAAAAGATATAGTATCCTCGTTATATTACAAACTTCTCATTGATTTCTTTATATTGATTCCTGACGTGCATTAAATCATGTTACATAAATTTCTTCGTTTACAATTAAAAATCACAATTAAAAATCTGGTTGAACCAAAGAATTACTCGACGTTGTTGAGGTGCGACATTGTTGGTACTCGTTGCCTGTTATATTTAAACGAAAATTTCGCTAATTTCGCATCATCATTACAACTTTTTGATAAAAAGTTTATAAGCCTATGTTTATATGATTCTTTTATTCTTAATTATGGAAGATGCTGGCAATGTTTTACGATGAGTGAATAGAATACTCTATATTACATGTGTACATATGTGTGTTGAACATTTTGGCTCTACTTAACAAGTAATGTGTTATTGAACGTTTTGTCTGTCATTCGGACAAATGTGAATGCTAAGGCAAAACGACTGACGTCTACATAAACATTTTGTAGTGTAAAGTTAAATTGTTTATCATTTATCTAGTATTTCTATATATTAACCTTTTTTGCCGTTTTCATATTTACAAATAATTTGATATCACATAAATGATCTGTATATATACATATAGAAGCATTATTATGACTAAGAACACGCGAAGCAATTTTTAAAGAAGTAATAGGCTCTTTTAACTGTTTCTTAACTGTACACACAGGGTAGTCGACGAAAGTCGACAAAAAGACGTTGAGATTACCAAATCAATTTTATAGAAATTAGTCACACTACTATTACAAAATAGATTTCAATTGCAAACTGTTGATTACATATACAAATAGCCAAGTTCATGTTGATTGAAAATATTACAATGTCGATTGAAAAAAATTACAACAAAATAATTTTCCAATATCTATGTAAATATCCATGCTTCTCTCTTCCCCTCTTTCTAAGTAAGACAACAAGTAATTTAAAATATTAGCTTTTGTTACAGCCATTACAATAGAAATTTGCTAATAATTGGATTGAGTATTTTTATGCAAATTCATCTTTTTGAGAATATAGATAGGGAGGAAAATTCTTTTATCACATTATACGCACTTTATGTAATTTTACACTTTAAAATTTCCTATGAATACCTAATATGGTCATCTACTGAGAATATTCAATATACGGGATGAAGGTAACCGGAACCACTTCGATCACTGTGCATGTCATGATTTTAGTGACAAATTTTTCAGATATAAGTTGGTTTCAAAGATGCACAGAAGGTCAAGTTTTGTTTTTTGTGAACTGCTCGAATTCAAGTTACTATTTTTAGAGGTATCGCAGTGGCTACAGTTATGCCACTTATAAACTAATGTATTTTTATATGAATAGGTTAATTCTTTTCTATATAGGATTATGAGTTGGATCGACTAACATAATAAAAAGTATATGATTTTATTTAAAAAGATAGATCTGACCTTCATATGTATTTTCGCATTCTCCTACAAAGACACTAATCGCGTCAAATTCTGTCCTCTTTGCAACCATTCAACTTTTATCTGAAATACTTTTCACTAAAATAGTGAAGATGTAGTGATCGAAGTGGTTCCAGCTGTATGACCTGTTCGTGTATGTATATACATACATTTATGCTAAGGGACTGTTTCTTGTGTGTACTTGTACCTCTCATAGGTGAAAATAAATCAACGGTGTAAAGGATCACTTACGATGGTAGAATTAAAAATTTTCGCGCGAGATTAAGAAATTATGTGCCTGTTTCTGTAAGCAATTCAGCTATCGAGTATAAGGCGATGTGACCAATTCGTCAAAAATCGTGTCGAATAAATTGTCTGTTCTTAGCCTAAATCTTCTAGATAAATGCAACTGTATGAATTTGTATGAAATATTTTAGGAGACCACATTTCTATATGTTATACGGATCCATTGTGGGGTACTGCAAACAGAAGACACCATCTTCTTAAAACAAAATTTTTTGAATGTACTTGTGATCGATGCAAGGATCCCACAGAATTTGGAACAATGTTTAATGCTTTAAAGTGCAATCGAATGTAAGTTAAGTTAAAAATTAAGTCTTATAGAAATTATTATGAAAACGAAGAATGGATTACTATAAATAAAAATATTTTCCCACTTTACAATATTGTACAGAACTGATGCAAGTACAGTAGAGTCTTCTTTATGCGAATTTATAAGCAGATATACTCTTCGGATAATGGAATTTTCTGATACTATAACAATCATTATTCTCGTGTGAAATTTCATTTATTTCAAATACAAATTAAGATTAATCGATAGCTTCTCTAAATATTGAATATCAATATCTTTTTGACTGCTAAGTCACGTAATTCTTTCAACATAAGTAATTACATCGCAGCGGAAGACTTCACACACATACAAAGCACACGCTATAGGGCTCAAGAATTAACACACCTCGAAGTAGAACACTAGAAACATTTACTAGAACTAGTGATCTCAACATATTATCCACAGGAAGACCAACACACTGGCAGACGGATCTAAACAAAATTCCTGACTTGCTTAATTTTGCAGGTATAAAAGGAGTAAACGCAAACAAATTAAAAGTAACACCCAGTCTGGAGCTTAGCTCCCATCATACACCGTTAATAATAGAATACGCAAGCAAACTAATACTTTATAACAAATCAGAGTCGCTTTGCAATAGAAGCATCAAATGGCAAACATAAAGAACTAATCAAGAGCGAAATCAACTGCAATATTCCATTGAAAACACCTGAACGCATCGAACAGGCAGTAACAACATTGACAGAAATTATGCAAGAAGCAGCAGGGGCAACTATTACTTATAAACCAAAAGAAACCAAACATCCTTGACAAAATCAGAGAAAAAAGGAAAGCGAAAGTAAAATGGCAAAAACATAGAACATGTGAAAACAAAAAACATCTATACAAACTTGCAAAGGAAATAAAAAGTAAAATAAAAGATCATAATAGTAACGAATTCTCAAAATTCATAGAAACACTCTCAGTGGAAAGCCACGAACAAAATAAAGAAGCCAATAAAAATAATCCCAGCAATTAGAAAAGCAGATAACATATGGGCCTGAAGCAACGAAGAGCAAGCTACAGGATTGTTCAACCACCTTTGTAACACATTTACTCTATATAATATTAACAACAGTAAAACCAAATATCATTGAGACGAAGATGCGCAAAATACTAGTAGCTCAACTGACAAGCACCGTACCATACCTAATACAACAGTTCAAGAAATGAGAATCATAATGAAGAAAACAAAAAACAATAAAGCACCAGGAGTCGACCCAATCTATGGTAAAATCTTGAAAAACCTTCCCCCAAAAGCAATACGTTTAATCATAATAATGTTCAATGCAATTTTAAGAATTCAATACTTTCCTAATCTATGGAAGGTAGCACAGATCATAATGTTAGTTAAACCAGGCAAAAACCCACACCAAACTGTATCTTACAGAGCAATATCACTACTTCCAGTGTTTTCCAAAATAGTAGAGAAAATAATATAACCAACAATAGAACAAGAAAAATTAATACCAGATTACCAATTTGGATTCAGAAAAAAACACTCCACGATAGAGCAAAAGGCACAGGCTCGTCAACGAAATTTTACCAGCAATAGAAAGGAAACAATACTGTACAGGCTCCTTCATGGGCATTGCGAAAGCATTTGACAAAGTGAACCATGAAAGCCTCTTACAAACAATCAAAAAACACTTCCCGGAATAAATCCACCACTTACTCAAATCATACCCAAGCAACAGAACCTTTATAGTAAAAATAAAGGATGTATATTCTGAAGTAAAAGACGCTGCCTGAAGGCAGGGGTACCGCAAGGAAGCGTCTTAGGCCCAATATTATACACACTATACACGGCCGGCATACCAACAACTACCAACAGCAAAATACAGACATTCGCGGACAACACGGCTGTGCTAGTCAGGCATACTAATCCAGCAACAGTAGCTACATTACTACAAGAGCACATCACAAAAATAGAAAAGTGGCTACAAGATAAACAAATAAAAGCAAACCCCAATAAATGCCACCATATTACATTTACACTAAGAAAACAGAAACCACCAAATATCCAATTGACTGGCACGCACATAACACAAACAAGGCAAGTTAACACGTTGACGCCGGCGCCGATATTCAGGGTTTTCTCTATGATGTGGCGCCCGACTGCACGGTCTGCTTCGTACGGCTGCGCAGCGCCAGATTAGACTGTTCAGCACTGTTAATTTATAGCAAAATTACAAAAGCTATACGATTCCTGTTGGGTTCAATGAATTCCGTGGACTTCAACTAATACATTGATATAGAATAGTTTGGCAATATCAATTTGCAGATATCTATAAATATTAAGTAAAGCTGATGGGACCAACTTTGACCCTAATTTTGGAGTACTCTTTTCGATTTTTCTCAAACAGTAGAGATCTGACGCGAATTCCGACTATTGCAACGTATACCAAACAGTGCAAATAAACCAACTACTTTGCATCATTAGTCTACATCCACCTTGAGCGGTAATATTGTTCAAGGGGCGCAACCTCAAGATAACAGTTGCGCCTGACTCATCGCCGTCTAATTGATAGGTCGCAACAAGTTCTGTATCAAATTCTTACAATTAGCAGTCACTAAATTGAATTAAGGAAAGAATACATTGTATACGAACACCAATACAATATGTACATGCCTGAAACAGAAAAGGACACCTATTACTGAGAAGTATCATGTTGGAATAGCAGAACGTTCGAATAGTACTGTATTCGGATAACGGATGTTCAGATAAAGAAGGCTCTACTGTAATAGAATTTAGAAAAGGAAGCACAATTTCGTAATTGTTTCTATATTCGCGGAGATATAGAGGATGTTTCAAACTATTACATTATATTTCGAATATAAATCTTTTAACACTTAGCCAACCGGCGCGCGTCACAATGAATTATACGTTTCCACCGCGCATTTTTCCAAGTATCGAGGACCAATATTCAGTACATAAGTAACAAAAAGGTCTAAAAATTATTTAAGTAATTAATTATATTTTGTGGTAATGATTTTATTTAACGATTTCACATATTGTTTATGCAATACATCGTGTTTAAAAGTATAAAAAAATATAGGTAATATTAAGAACGTTCAAGACGATTAAAGATAAATAACACAACTTGAACGTGAAATTAAAAATTCATAATGCATTTTAATATTTTTCTACAATGTAATATCGTTCGATCATAACTCTATTTAGTCATAACGGATAGTGTAACTTTTTAATTAATTTTAACACCACTAAATTGGCGTATTTTGTTATATACTGTACATTATAAAAGCAGAAAAAGTGGCGCAATTAATTGGGAACAATTCCAGGTAAACAATAACTGATAATAACAGCGAAAAAATAAAACACGTTGCTAAAGCCAAAAAGGGAGGTCTCCCTATTCGGTTGCCTAAGTGTTAAAAAGCTTGTATCATACAATTTCATGGTTACGGGAAATGCTTACAAAATTATTTATCTCAAAGTTTAACTTGTGATGCATATATCAATACTTTATCCTTATTTGATGTAAGAACAAATGTTTGTATTTGTAAAATGTATCCGAAGTATGCCACAGATATATCCGGAAAATATTTCACATCACACACTTCTTGACCGACGTCTGTGTTTCGCTATTTCAATTTGTTATATCCCAGTTAATATTTTTTATTACTATGATATCTTCTTCTATCTGCCAACAAAACAAATATTACTAACAAACGAGGAAGATCGCTTTGATATAACTGATCAAAATGTAACATGCGAGTTAAGAGAATGCGAAGATTAGAGATTCGGGTCAGATCATTGTTTTCCTTTTAAGGGGGTATTTTAGTCTAGAGGTATGAATTTCGAGCGATTTTTGAAGCTCTGTAGAAACGAAACAAAAAATATTTTTACTATCCATTTTTTTATGATTTGTATCTTGATATTTTAAGATTACATAAAAAATTAACCGAAAAAGACTAAAAATTCACAAAGTTATGAGCTGGCAAAGTGGAGGTCCAAAGAAAGGGTGTCCTGGCGTGCATGATATCGACCCTTCTGGTCGTCTGAAACAAAAAAGCTGAACGGATTCTTAATTAGAATAGATTCGACTATAGTATGAACCTTGGAAGAGTCAACAAATTATTTTTTCACAAAATGGCGGCCGTTTGAAAATAATTTTCCTTTTTGGCATGTTTTTTGGCAATTCCGAATTTTTTTAAAATAGTAAAATTAAAAATTTTAATCCGACCATGGTTGAGGCGATAGAAAAATATATAAAGAATATTCGCACCAAATTTCAAATAAATCGATTTATTGGAACTTGAGATATCGTGCATGTCAACTTGAAAAAAGTAATTTTGAGAAAATCGCGTTTAAAGTTTTGAGACAAGTTTACTCGGTCAACAGTCCTACCCAAGCAGCCGAGATAAACGGACGTGCGAAACAGTGCTTCAGTGAAAGTGCGGCAAGTGGGAAAAGAAACACACTTTGGGGATGGCGGTAAGCAGAACGGACACGTGCACGTCGCTCCGTAGGCATAACCGAAATATCTGGGTATATTAAAGAATTCGGGCGGAAAGTGCACGAAAGTGAAGTTTCTAGTGCTCCGGAATGAGTGGGAACACAAGAGATAGGTGAGCTCGCTGGTATAAAAGCGAGAGAAACGATTGAAAGTGCTGTGTGTGAAAAGTGAGGTTAGGGGCAGAGCGGGGGCCATCTTGGGTCGCGCGACCGAAGCGGCACCGTGCGGACTACCTGGGTAACCAAGGAGTGGTGGAGAGCGCCCCCGTGGAGGGCCAGTCAAAACTCCCCGCGTCGAACAGACACGAATCGCATACACGCGGAAGTATACAGTGGGATTATACGACGACCGGCTACGTCGAAGGACATCCATCTCAAACATATATATATATATATATATATATATATATATATATATATATATATATATATATATATATATGTATATTAAGACACAAACACAATATGGACAAGTACTGTAAGTCAAGTAAACTTACAGCTCAGGGGGTTTCGGAGCTTCCAGGCCCCGTCGGGGATTCGAGTAGCGTCCCAGGCTCGACCCGACGGTCACCCAACGACTGGACGAACGGCGAGGGGAAGGTCGATCCCAGGGCCTCCCCTCGTTCGGTAAACACGACCGGGGACCAAGAAACACCCGCAGTTGTCACAGAGGAATAGACGTGCAAGAAAAGCACAAGAAGATACCTCGAATTTGATGAAGACATCGCGGGAATCATCGAGGATGTCGAGATGCCAATGCAGGCACTCAAGGATAAGACACCACCCAAAAGGCGACCCGAATCGCCAAGGAAAAAATCTTCAAAGGTGACAAGATCACCAGATATATGAGAAAGTCCCCAGTGGAGGGGACCGCGTGCAAGACAACGAGAAGCCTGGCCAGGAGCCAGCCGAGGGCAACGAGCGACGAAGCGGCCAGCACTTCGGAGCTAGACACACCGGCGGAAATGTCAGACAGCGGCAGCGAAGCGGCGGCACCAAGGGAATGTCTCAGGAGGAAGGCCATGGCGAACAGAGCAACGGCCGAGACCGAATGCAACGACGAGGACAGTATCGTCATTAAGATGAGCGAATGGAAGGCGATGACGGAAATCATCACAGAAGTCTTCCGCGAAATCCAATACATAGGTAGCAGATTCTACCTCATGAGCAAAAAGGATACCGACATCAAGAAAAGGAGGGACGCCATCAGTAAAAAAGCGATCAAGCTCCACTCGATGTTGGACGAGATGAGGCTCAAGAGGAACGCGAGGACAGTCACGGCCACCAGGATGACCACCCCTCGGGGGAGGAGTGAGGAGAAGGAAGGAAAAAGGAAGGAGATATCGCCCGTCGAGGGGAAGGGCGACACCAAGAGAAAGAGACCAACGACCGTGGAGGCCTCCTACGCAGGAGCCTGTGCCGGCAACAGCTCGGCAAAAGCGACTACGGAATGCACGGACAGCGATGTAAAGGAAGACTGGATCCCTGTCCGCGGAAGGAGAGGAAAAGGAACGGACACCCCGACGGTAGTCAGGAAGGCGAACGCAGGAAGGGCGGCATTGGACAAGCCAAAGAGGCCGGAGGGACCGAAGAGGATACGTAACAGACCCGAAGCCATCCTCGTCAAAGTAGGGCAGGACAAGGAGTGGATCCAGGTCTACAAAGACTTGATAGGGGCAAGGAAGACCCTAAAAGAGAGCTGTGGAATTAGGAGGACCAGAACAGGTGACATCCTGATCGAGCTGAAAGCAGGTAGCAACGCCAAAAAGACCGCGGCGGATATGAACACGGCGCTAAGAGGCAAGGTGAGAGCGCTACCAATGCGCGACAAGACCTCCATAGAGATCAGGGATATAGACCCGCTCGTAGGCAAGGAAGAACTAGCCAGGGAGATAGTAGTGCAACTGGGCGTAAGCGACATCACTGAGGTCGAAGTAAAGACCCTAAAAATGGCGCCGTGTGGCATCCAATCGGCAATAGTGACGATGCCGAAAGCCTATCTGGCCAAAGAGGGGGCGAGCCGGAAGATCAGAACCGGCTTCACGATAGCCTCGATAAAGGCACTACCCAATGTGGTAAAGTGCTTCAGATGTCACATGTTCGGGCATATCGCGAACAAGTGCACGGCGATAAGCCCTGGAAAGGAGATTTGCAGGAAGTGCGGAGCCAAAGACCACACGATAGCTGCCTGCGTCAACGCACCCTGCTGCTCCATCTGCAGCAAGGAGAAAGGAGTGAAATTTGACCACGTAACCGGATCCCTGGCTTGTCCAGAATATAGAAGGCGGTTGAAAGCGAGTGAATGAGGATACTGCCGATAAACCTCAACAGATGCAAGCTGGCGCAGGACATGATGCACCAATGCGCGATCGAACTGAGGCCGGATATAATAATAATTTCCGAGCCGAACAGGCAGCTACCGCACTGGTTTAATGACACCAAAGGAGACGCCTCGATATGGGTCACACTCCTCAATGGCAAGCTGCCTGATGAAACAACGGAGGTCAAGAGCGACGGGATAGTGGGCGTCCGCGTCGGCGACGTCTTCTGCTTCAACGGATACTGTTCGCCCAACATAAATAAGCGAGCATACTGCAAATACATAGACACGCTGTCTGCTATGACGAAGAGCGTTGCTGGAAGACACGACAAGGTCATCGTGGCCGGAGACTTCAACGCAAAATCAACCTGTTGGGGAGGATCGACCACAGACAAGGGAGGGAGAGTCTTAATGGAGGCACTAAGCGGCCACCGGGTGTTTCCATTGAGGCTCAAGGAAAAGTACACCTTCTTCATGAACGGGAAGACGAGCTTCCCCGACATAATAAGCTTATCCAACAAGGTCAGCGAGATACACGCCGGAAGCGCGGTCTTGGACAAATACTCGGCCTCGGACCATCTGTACGTGCTCCACAGGTTTAAGACGAGGAAGACCCGAACCGTATCGAAGTTCTACAGGTACGTGACCAAGGACATGTCGCCGGAGGAGTTCCTGAGCAGATTCGACGACACACTGAAGAAGGAGGACCTCAACGCGGCTATCGGAGAGGATGGGGCCGAGCCCTTGCAAAAGAGCATCGAAGGTACGTGTGAAGGGATGCTAAGGAAGTCGAACGGTGCGGCGAGCCGCAAGTACGCGAACTACTGGTGGAACCCGATGATCGCGGAACTGAGAGCGCAGGCGCAAAAAGCGCTCAGGAAGGTGACGAGAGAAAGAAAGAAGAATGCCGGCAACACCGAGCCCCTCGTCAACGCCTACAAGGAGATCCGTAGGCAGTTAAAAAAGGAGATCGCCTGTAGCAAAAAAACAGCTTGGGCAGAATACTGCAAGATACTGGAGAGCGACCCTTGGTGCAAACCCTATCGCACGGTCATGAAGAAATGTAAAAGCAAGGGACCAACAAACGACATGCCGATCGACATGGTGAAGGCAGTCCTACAGAGGCTATTCACCTTGGGACACGGACCCCCCCATTATGAGGGCCGCGAAGAGGCAGAGACCGAAGAAGAAGGAGATATTAGCCTCAGCGTCGCCATCGGCGAAGGCGATGTCGTCGATGCCGCCGGAAGAATGAACACCAAGAAGGCTGCAGGAGTCGATGGCGTGCCGGGCGAGATCGCGAAGCTGGTAGCGAGTCGCAGGAGCGAGCTCGTGACAAGGGCGTTCAACGGCATCACCGAATCAGGAAGGATCCCAGACTGCTGGAAGACGGCCAGAGTAATACTGCTAAGGAAACCGGGAAAGGATCCCAGTCTCCCCAACGCGTACCGGCCGATAAGCATACTCCCAACCATGAGCAAGATCTGGGAAAAATGCTTTAAGAGGATCATCGAGAGATGCATCGGGACGGACCCGTTCCATCGGAGGCAATATGGCTTCAGAAAGAAGAGGAGCACGGTAGATGCCATCACGCAGGTGATGAAGTTTGCCAACATCTGCAAACAGAAGAAGGTAATATGCGTGATGATCACCCTGGATATTAGTAATGCCTTCAATTCGCTCAGCTGGAAGAGCATATACGAGGAATTTGACAAGAGGAAGCTGCCATGGAAGGTCAAAAGGCTAATCGGCAGTTACCTATCCGGAAGGAGGATCATAGTGAGCAACCAGCACGGCAGGGTGGAGCACGAGGTGGCGGCGGGAGTTCCGCAGGGATCTATCCTCGGACCATTCCTGTGGAACTTGGTATACGACCGGTTGCTCGAGAGGCTCGACAACATGCCAATGGTCAGAGCAACCGCCTTCGCGGATGATCTGACCATCGCATGTTACGTCGGGAGGAGCGAAGATGCCTGCGTCAAGGTCAACACGATGCTAAGGATCGCCAACGATTGGCGCACGAGTGTCGGGCTCACCCTGGCGAGGGAAAAGACGGAGGTCATGCTCATCACAAGCTTGCGAGTGCCGAGAGTGGTGAAACTCAGGTTGGGCTCCTCGGACATCGAAACGGCCGATCGCATCAGGTATCTCGGAGTCGTCATCGACTCCAGTCGGAGGTTCGGTGCGCATATCGAGATGGTGTGTAACAGAGCCGACAAGTTAATAGGAGCCCTTAGGGGAATTCTACCCAACATCAACGGGCCGCCCAGCTTGGCTCGTAGGCTCTACTACAATGTGTGGGAGTCCATCGTAACTTACGGAGCACCGGTGTGGGCTAGAGCAGCGAATACCGATAAGAACAAGAAAAAGCTGAAACGAGCACAACGAACGGCCCTGTGCATAACAACGACGGCATACCGTACCGTCTCCCACGCGGCACTTTGCGTGTTGACCGGGAATCTCCCGATTTACATAAAGATAAAGATGCTCGGAGAGACCTACGAGAGGAACAAGATCCATGGGTCCAGGATTGGCACGGATGACGGCTCCAAGCTGAAGGAGGAACTGGAGGCGATTCGCAAGAAGGCCCAAGAGGACTGGCAGAAGGAGTGGAACAACTACAAAAAAGAAAATATCACAAAGAAGCTAATACCGAGTGCGCTGCTATTTACCAAAAAGAAGATGGACATCGATCACCACACCATGCAGCTGCTAACCGGGCATGGGAGCTTCGGGGTCTATAGGAAAAGGATTGGCAGGGACAGCGACAGCAACTGTCTCGACTGTGGAGACCCGAACGACGATGCAGAGCACGCCCTCTTCGCGTGCCCGAAGTGGATGGACAGAAGGATCGAGCTGGAGAACGCTCTGGGAGGGAAGATAGACGTGGGCAATCTGATCGCCACGGTGACCGCCAAGGACGAGAGCTGGAATAAATTCAGGCAATTCTGCAAGACCGTCATGTGTCACAGGAGGGTGACAGCGAGGGCCTGGGAAGAGGCAAGGAGGAGAACGAGCGTAACAACAACTACGCGGAGCAATGAGGGCAAGAACTTGGAACAACGAAAAACCGCAGAAGGAGACCAGCCCAGTATTCTGAACTGGCTGAGAGGACGACATGAGCAGTAACTGCCCGAAGAAGTAGATGCAACGGGGCACGAAAGGACAACCCTGATGACTGCCGACAGGTTTTACCGGGGTTGTCTGCCCTCTAAGCGGAGGAAGTAGGAGGAGGGGTTTTTAGTGGGTATGGCAACGACATCCGACCGACTCCCACATAACCCAGTGATGCGGGTCACTGGGCATGCGTAATAGCATTTTCTCCTCCCCACGCAAAAAAAAAGTGGGAAAAAAAAATAGTAACGTCAACGCCCATCGCCAAATGGTGGAAAATGCAAATACCAACAATAAAAATTACAAGCAAAGGCGAAACATATTCTACGAATAGAGCTACAAGCATAACAAACCCAAGACAATCGCTAAATGAAGAACAGGAGTATTCAATTATAAATGAAATAGATATGGAATCAATACAAAACAATTATGAGAATAAAGCCAACAATGAACTAACTCATCAGGACGAAAGCTGGAAGGTGGCAACTTGCAACAAAAAAAGAAAAGTAACACCATGCACAAGCAGTAGAAAAGCTATAGTAGCAAATAAGCAACAATGGCTACAAGAAATCAATCTTCGAAACTCCTTCAGCACACTGCCAGAAGAGAAAGTAACAGACCCAGTTGAAAAACCAATAACCCGCATCGCTAAACCACCACCAATCTACATAGATGCTCAAATAATAGACCCCCTCATTGAACTACTAAACAACACGGCAGGAAAAGAAAATTATAGCATAAAACAACTAAAAGTAGTCCAAGTCAAAGTTCGGACCAACACCCCAGAAACATTTAGAAAAGTGACTAAAGCACTAAAAGAGAAAAACGCGGGGTATCACACCTACCAGCTCAAAGCCGACAGAAGTTACAAAGCAGTAATCAGGGGATTACACCCAAAAACAAACACAAACAACATATGCGAGGAACTAGCAAAAATCGGACACCAGGTAAGATCAATGAACAACATAACCAGATACGATACTAAACAGCCATTACCGCTATTTCTAATAGAGCTTGAACCTAAAAACAACAACAAAGAAATATTTGAAATTAAAAAAGTTCTAAACACAATAGTAACAGTGGAGCCACCAAGACATAAAAAGACATACCGCAATGCATACGGTGTCAACAATATGGACACACAAAAAATTACTGCAACAGAAACCCGGCGTGTGTCAAATGCGCAGAAACGCACCTAACAATAAACTGTCCATACGTAGGAAAAATAAACGAAGTAAAATGCTTCAACTGCAATCGAAACCACCCAGCTAGCTACAAAGGCTGTGTAATCAGAAAACAACCGCAACGTAAACTGTTTCCGCCGCTACGAAACAGGGCGTACAATAACTTACAAGCGCAACAGGATAGCACAGAAACTGAGACAACTCCAAATTCACAGCACGCAATGAACACTAACCACAGTAACACCAACACCTTTGGTAGCTAAAGTTCTGCTCGGGCAACCGAGGTAAACAGACGTGTGTAATCAATCATGTGCTCCAGTGAAGTGATTCAGAGAAGTGTTTCAAAGTGAAATAAAATTAACGATTAGTAATAGTGAGGGGAAGTCCAACAATGCAGCAGCAGATACCAACAATTAAAATTGCAACTGAAAGAGAAATGTATTATATAAAAAGGTCGGTAGGAGGAGTGCAGTCACAATAACGAAAGATGTTACCAGGACGAAAACTGGAAAACGTAAAATAACTCCAGGAACAAGTGCCGCAGGAAACTTAGATACAGAAAAGCAGCGATGGCTGCAAGAATTACCATTAAAAAACTTCTTCAGCTCATTAACTGAACAGTCGCCTTAGGTAGCAGCTATTTAGCTATTTAATCCTAAGCCAGAAAAATTGTGAAACTTCTGATTGATAACAGGTCATAGGACTTTTGCGTTCTATATAACAATACTTTTACCTATGGAAAGATTCCCTAAAAATAAAAAGAGATCTGCCTATTTCTTATTAAGAAACCGAGGAGGGAGAGTTGTTTCCTCCCCATCCGATTGCCAACCATTAGAGATCTTCTTAAGCATTATGTAGATACGGGAATGTGTAATTGAACCCAAATTGTCTCGCTCTGGGGCCTCATAGTCTTGCAAATTTTCAAATCGGTATTAGAAAATGGAGAGGATCCATTTTCACAGAGTGGCAAAGCTTGCGATTTATTTAAGGGTTTGCACATGGTGACAATGAAGAATGCATTTAACACCCTAAAGTGAAGTTCTATCCTACGAGAAACTGATAATAGGAATTTCTCACAAGTAATCAAAATAGTTTCGATGAATTGTTTTCACTGCATTTGAGTACAGACACATTTTGACTGATTTTAAAACTGGTATGAATAAAATTTCTGTTCATAAGGAGAGGGATAGTCCACAGGATTCCATACTGGGACCAACTTTGTGAAACATTATCTATGATGGCGTTCTCAGATATTTCTTACTACTCCGACGATTTGACCTGAGGTGTATTGTGTTGTCCGTGATAATTGTAGTAGCTGACTGTAGATGTCGCTGCTGGGGTACTGCTGTATTTTTCTTATTTAAGAATCGTGGAAGAAAAATCGGACTACGAGCGCCGATATTTGAACCCGGGTCCCGAACGTTCGTAACCTAAGGCGCTAACCACTGCACTGCCGTCGTCCGACTCTAGTTATTGTTGAGTGGTGGTATTTATGCTGTCGAGTGCCGCCACACTCATTATCACAGATCTCGAACAATTATAATCGAGTTAAAGTATAGAGACTAAAATATTGGAGGTCCCGGTGTCCTTTCATCTCCGACATATATATGCAATTCCCTATTTATTTGTACGTATTACCTATATAATATATGCATTACATCAAAATCCTGAAGTAAAGTCAAATTTTTTTACTCATTCGATATGTAAATTCGACCAATCGCGGGGAGACGCAATCGCGAGGAAACACGTCAACGGGAGTCGTAAATTCCCGTTACGATTATAATAATCGACGCCGCGAGTAGATCGATCCCTTGATTTCCGTTAAGACAATAGGGGTGGTTGAAATGATATAACTCCGTGATTAACAGTGTTATAACTTATATATTTTCCAACAACTTCGTATAATCACACACACTAGTAACGTCGCTGAGTATGGGGATTGCCTTGATCTTATTCAGATTCTGACTGCCAATCTGATAGATGAAGGCTCTCGGGTCGTAGTAGACGGAGCGATTTATCAGATCCGACTTTGACTGAATCGAATCAACAGAATCAACCGAATGACCGAATGAATAGACGTCGACTGCTTGACCTCGACCGTCTGACTGACTGACTGACTGGAACTGTAGGCACTGTGAGAGCTATGGGAACTCTAAGCACCGTGAGAGCCGTAGGAACTCTCCGTCGGAGCTAGAGAAACTCTCTAGTCAGAGCTATAGGAAACTCTCCGTTGTTTTCGTTAGGTCACTACCCGCTTTCTCCGTAATTCTTAAGAGCGCGTAATAAACCCAAGGACCTTTCTAATAATCGGCCGAAAACACTTCTAGAATTAGAAAGTCTTTTCAGGCAAACAGTTTGACTTAAACCATATGTGCGAACAATGCAGTTAGGATTTCAACTTTATGTTGAAATAAAATATTAATTTGGGTCCTTGGGCCTATGGAGGGTTCAAAGGACGGCACGTAGACCGTTGGCTGTCAAGCCGCGCGGGATGGAGTGTAGATGTGTTGCGCGGCAGGACACGATATTTTAAATGAATTTCTTTATTGTGCCATCATATAACACAGTACTACATTCAATGTATATCTGTACATTAACTTAAAGTTACCAACAGAAGATAGTATGTACAACATACATATACCGTAATTTAAGTTTTCCCTGTACTTTTCCAATAAATTTATAAATTAGGAATTTTCGGAATGGTATCTAGTAGAAAAATCGGTTATTCCCATCTACCTGTAAACGTCTTCCATCGATGTACTAGATGAATTAATATTTTTTCCGGTTCTGCGACGACTGTTTTATTGAATTTTTCCGTATTTTCACCAACTTCCGACATGAGGATCCAACAAATCTTTTATTCCTCCATCAGATTCTTACCTAAACGAAAGTATCTTCCTAACGGATTGATAACCTCCATTCTATCTAATGCAGGAGTCACAGACGAATTTTGATTTAAATATAAAACGTAAAAAGCCAAATAGTAAGCTATGTGTTCGAGCTGCGCGTGACTTTTGTATCTTTTCTCGGTAAAAGTCAATATAGTGAGACTTCCAGTATCTGAAGACCTATTATCAGAATAATTTATTATTGAGACGTTCCACCACCCAAACGTATCATTAATTACACAATATTTCTAAGTATGTCCTTCTATAATTTCATATCTTTCTATTACTTTAGTGTTGAGGTAGAGCGCGTTCAGAAGTCCACAAGAAAGTGATCTTCAGACATAATAAAGTCTTCTTATTTCGAAACGTTTATGAACCGTTAATGGACCTTCTTTTCTTGTACGTGGAGAAATCCTCATGGACACTCCGCTGTTGCTAATAATCGATAACAGCAGAGTAATGTCGAACTCTTACCGACTAAAACTCCACGATGCCCATCCTACGCGTATGATAGGAGTGCTCCAGGAACCTCTTATGAATTGTCTTCAGTTGTACCCCTTTCCCCCGTCCTCTTGTTCGAGCCAGTTTTAATGATTCTCCGACTGTTGAATTTGGTGTTAGAGGGGGGAGGGCATTGTCCCTAGCGCTATCCCCCCTTTTAGTCGTGGTCCGTTGAGACGACGATGGAGCGGCTCCAGACCGCCTGACCGCCATCCCCCTCCATCGCGTTATCCTACAAGGGTGTGAGTTTTTCTTTCTCTCCCTTTCTGCTCGTTCCTTTGCGAGCATAACTCGCTCGCAAAAGAGGCGGGCAGCCTCGTATTCCTGTGGCCCGCTCAGCATCGCTTGTACAATCGCCGAGGGGGATCAATCTTTTACCTATGACGTGTCACAGGGTGTAGCGGGACAGCTCCCATGCCGGACAAAGCTTCAGCGTGTGCTGCGTCGTGTCCCTGCCCTCCCCGCAGTGGTGATAGGTGTCCGTCTCTCCTGTCTGATTTTCCTCAGTTACTCGCCGAATACGTCGTGTCCCGTGAGCACCTGGATCATCCTATAGGTGAGCGGGAGGTCGCGGCAGCTTCTCCATGTTTCCCAGTTTGGAAGGACCGCCTCCGCGTCTCGATGTTCGCCTCTCTCGTTGTACAGCTGGGATCGCCACTGATCCCACGCGTCCTCCTCGACGATTCCTAAGACGTTTGGGGCCAGCATGACATTAATGGACTTAAGTGTCTTGAGACAGCGGTTTCCAACCTTTATGCTACTATGCTTCTCCTAAAAAAAAATTTCTTTCCGCGCCTCCCTACCTTTTACTTTTTTAACAGATATAATAATATAAACACGTTTTAAATAATAAAAAAAAGTTGAAAACTACAATTAACAGAATAATAATAAAATTTTGTTATAACATATACGTGCTTTACAATATGAAGTTTTATTTATTTGTAGATATTATGGTATGAAAATTAATGTTTTATTAAAAAATGTTGCCGCCTCCCCTGGCAATACTCCGCGCCTTCCACGTTGGAAACCACTGTCTTCAGGTATAAATAGGATGATTCAACGCAGCTCAAGCTATTAACAAATTTATTTGACATAGCAGTCAAAAAAAAATATGAAATCCATAAATGATTTTAAAAATTTATATTATATTGTACTTTTTGTAATTGTTCTTGAATTATTCTTTTTGAAAAGTGGAACGATAATGATAATAAAACACGCGTGTTCTACCATCCACAAATTCCCTCATTCAAGCAGTCGTCACTCCATTAATTTCCTCCATAAATTCGAATAATGGAAATTCTACTATCCAAAAGAGCTTGTAATTCGCGCTTCAATCATACTTCGAAGCTTCTTCGTCTAGATTGCTGTGAAATAATTTTTGTTGGCATTAATAAATATTATAACGACAATCTTGAAGAAGCGCTCTCAGAGGTTATGGCACCTGTTATTGATAAAAGAACGGTTAGCATCAGTGGCGTAAGAGTGGAGTAAGAGTGGAAATAATGTTCGTGTGGCGCGTTTAGAGTAGAAATTCACAAGTTAAGATCTTTAAACAGAGATTTATTCAATGAAAATAATATGAATAATAATAGTGATACAATAAATACAACAATACTAATATAATAAACTGAAATGACAAGTATTTGAATGATAATGATATAATATTGAAAGTTTGAATACGGAAGTTTATAATATTCTGAAACGTTTTCAATATGTACGATAATTGAGATGCCTAAAATCTATCTTATTAATTAAACTGACTGCGCATGTGCGACAGGCTTTGTAAATAAAGCTCAAACTCAGTAAATCCAGTAAGTTTTATTGAACAACATCGCTACTAAGAAGCTCCGCTCCTCGCTAGATCATTAGACGTGGAACGAATCTTAACTCAACCTTAAATCAACATTAGATTTATCCCAGAGTGTGTCCTTAAACCAAAAGTGTTCCTTCGTTAGCTAATTTAATCAAGTTGATCTTGAGAGCTCTACACAGACAGATAAAACCGGATCAGGCAAATTCTAGGTGATTAAGCTCTTCGCGAGCTCATTAAACTTGAAGCGAATCAACCGATTATGAGTCTCTTGGTTTCTCAAAGATCTAGTCTCTAAGTCGGTTCTTGAAGCCACTAATCAAGGAACTGAATCGAACTACCAGCCCCCTATTTATGCTTGATAGTCGTGATTATGCGGTGCACTCACGTGGATGCGCAGTGTCTGGCCTCGAATATATTTTGTTGCTAATTTTTTATAAAAAAAATATAAAAAATAAACGCGAGCTTATATTAATAATAATCCTGATTTAATCTTAAAGAAAAATACATAATTTAAACTAAAATACAATTTTTTCTAAATAAAAATAACATAAAGTAGTCATTTTTATATTGATGGTCCAGGAATGAGAGTGGCAACGTTATAGTACTTTTAAACTAAATCTATGCTGTGGCTTATTTGGAATATGTTGCGAAGTGGCTGACGTACAATGTCAGACACTTGTAAATAAAAAAAATTAATTTTACAGCAAAAGAGTTGCTTTCAGAATCTATGATAATTACACACTCTCTTGAAAAGTATTATGAGCTCTTAAAGTCTTAAACACTTTCTCTTTAACACAAAAATACTACGAAAAGTTGGGAAACATTATTTTTCAAATTATTTGTATACAAGAATGATTTTATCTGTTTGCTTCTTTCCAGGAATTGTCCAGGATACATGTTACCAAAAACTTTTTTTGAACAGGAACAGGATTATATATGCAAAATTTGTGAATCAATTGTTCCTTATGCGGAAATTGAAAAAATATTAGAAAATATTGGTATATACCTTTCAACCATGAAGAAAAATGACATTATTGCATGTAAAGAATTTATAAATCGTCGTTACGAAAGTACTCTCCACCCAAATCATTTTTACAACATTGATGTAACGATTGCTCTGGCTCAATTGATTGGACAACAAACTGGAGGATTAGCAGCAGTAGAAAAAGATCTTCTCATCGAGAAAATAGAATTATGCAAAAAACTGGATAAATTGCTCAAGACACTCGTTCCTGGTAATGTATTTTATTTAAGAAATGATAACTAACGACAATTATTCCATGTTACCTTCATTTACCTTACTCATTTCTGACAAATTCAATGAGTCTTATGTGTTAAAATTAGCTGATTCACTTCACCATAGATACGCAAAATACTCAAATACAAATACATGATGGTAGGATTTCAAGGAATTCCTGGAAACATTTTGTTATTTAATTTGTTTACTCGATTAATATTTTCTGATGCCACCGTTGTTATTGTTATAGGAATTTGACGGAGGGATCAGGGTAATTTTTAACAAATTATAATGTATTTAATACAACCGTATACCTGCCCGTCCAATACTTTCACAGAAACCCCCGTACTTCTTTACCTTTTCTTCTGAGTGTGTATTGCACATTGCTTAGGGCAGTTGAGAATTTCCCTCTTTTTGAAAATATGCAAATATTTGCAAATATATATAGAAATTGCACACCCTAGAAAGAATGCGAAATAGTACCAAATTCTTGTTGGTTAGGCGTCAGGGATCCCCGGGAGATGAGGGTAATTGTACAATTTCCAATTCGCCGTTCTCCACTCTCTCCTCCTCGGGTATCGTGATGATGAGCGCGCGCATAACCTAAGGTTACTTTCGAGCTTTTTAACTTCCTGGCTAGGTCGGAGTTTAACCGAGTACATCATGTCATTTCCCCTCATTTTTAGCCATTCCTTCTCCCAGCACTACGAATCTCTTCTAGGTGTAGTCTACTTCTCTATTTCAAAGTTTTTAAAATATACCTTTTCTTGATCAGTTCTTTCCCACCCATCTCAATCTCCCGTGTCCACCAGTATATAATGTTTTTAGCTTTTAGCTTTGTTCTCTTTCTTTCCATAGTTTAGCTACATGTCTTGACCATAGCTTCTTTTTTTAATCACCTCATGGAATTTTCGAGTACAAAGTATTAATGTTTCCTTTAGTCCTTTCCTCCATAAATAATCAATAAATAATGACACGTCATGGAGTTTATCTACGCCGTTCTTCTCAGTGGCTCTCGGATTTCACATTAGGTTCTTTTAGTTCGAACTTCCCGTCACGGAAGTGTCCCACCCCTTCACGTCAGGGTCGACCGCAAGTGACTTCATTTTAGTAATAATAAGTATGTATAATATATAATATAATATAATAATAATAATAATATAATAATATATAATAATAATAAGTAATGTATAATAATAACTATATAATAATAAGTAACTCCAGTTGTCATCATGATTACCTCTTCAATAATATTTTCCGTCGTCAATAGCGTGCCGACATAGCTCCCCAATTTGGTTCTGCTGAGGATCCACCTAGGACAGTGTCACAACGCATGCTCCGTGTCGTCTCCTTCTGTGTCGCATCCCAGCATCTAGAATGAACCTCTTTGCTGATAGCCCTATGATACACGTTCAATATCTCGTATCCGGCCAATAGTTGCATCGTCCAATGATCAATATTTCTTTTGCACTTCTTGAAAGTACAAGCGTCCCCTATTAATTTCTTCGTCCAATTGTCATTTCTATAAGTGCTCCATTCTTCCTCCACTTGTCGTCTATACGTTCTTTCACTGCCTTCATCCTTTCCACGAAATTTGAAGCAATTCCTACGCTAGACCGACTCTCATAATGTTCTTGTTGGTAATTCTTCTTTACTTCATACATCTCGGCCCGGAGTTCCGCTTTGTAGTAAATCGGCATTGTACCCGTCAATACGCACGGCACTGCATGCGATGCAGTGCTGTAGGCCGTAGACGATTTTACGAATGCTGCCCCCTGGAAGATGTTTCTGTTTTTCCTGATCAACAGCATAAAGCACCACTGTCTCCCATATTCCATAGTAAAGTTTCCTGACTGAGACAGTGGACCCGTTAACGTTAGCTAGCAACATCCTCAGCGCCTCCATGAATAAATCCGCCTTGCCACGGACTTTCTCAAAGTGAGCTCCGAACCTCCTGCAATTATGCAACTGCACCCCAAGGTATCTGATCCCTTTCTTGGTTCTCACTGGATGACTCTCAATCTAAATGTCCATGACATTGGGATTATGTTTCCCGGTGGGCAGGATTACCTCCGTCTTTTCGTGTGCTATCACTAATCTATTGTCAGCACATCACAGTGTCACTACATTCATTGCCCAAGCTTACCCCGATCTCCTCTTGGCTAGTTATGTCAAGTATCAGTGCCAGTTCGTCGGCAAAGGCGACCGCATTCAAACGAGGGATATCCTGAAGCTCCTTCAGGAGGCCTTCGTATAAAAGATTCCATAACAGGGAACCTAATATAGAACCCTGTAGGACACCCGGGTAAACTTTCCTCTTCACCGTCCCTCCGCTGTTACGGATTACAATCTTCCTGTTTTTCAGGTAGCTGCCTAGAAGACATAAAAGCTTCCGGGGCATCCCTCTCGCTTCAGCCTCCAGCAGAATCTTATTCCAGTAAGAGCATTGAACACATTCTTAATATCCACCGCTGCAAGCACACATATCCGTTTTTTTCTTCTGAAGCTGTCCGCCAATTCAACTACCCGGCGCAGCGCGTCCACCGTGTTCTTCCTCTTGCAAAATCCAAACTGGTTTATATGGAAGGGGTCGAGCCCCAGCTTTTCCTTGGTCAAATTCTTGAAGGCATGTTCCTAGACTTTACTAAGTGTTGGCAACATACTGATCGACTGGTACAACGATAGTATTATGGGGTCCCTACCCGGTTTCCGGATAGGTACCACCTTCGTCACCTTCCATATCGCAGGTATCCTTTCACTGAGGTTTACTAGATTTCGTAAAATTTTAAAATAACTTTATTTAAATCGGCATCCTTCGAAGTATACCTAAAATTTTTTCGGTTACGCCTCGTCTTTCTCGTTTTAAAATCATGCAGGACATACGTATGGTCTGACGCTATCCACACATTTGCTATTTTCTCTCTCACGTATTTCTTGGCCAGTCTTCAATCCGTACTGATCACATCGATGAATCTCGTTCTCCCGTTCCTACGGAACGCATAGCTTTCCCTCATATTGATGGGTACGATACCATTCTTTACCAACATATTCATTGGATTCGTCTCCCAGCGATCAGTTCTCTAGCCGCCCCACGCAGTAGTCTTCGTGTTAAAATCGCCGGCGATCATCACTGAGGGTAACTCTTCCTGTTTGTCTGGATGATGATCTCCATTTCCCTTAAGTATTCGTAAAATTCTTCTGGTTTGACATTGGGGGAATAATACCCCGAAAGCAATGCACGTCGTTAACAGTAATGCTCACTAGTCCGTTGCTGGTTGTCACAGTACTTTCATCTGGATGTTTTCCTCTGAACAGGATCACCCACAACGATGCATCACCTTTGTTATCGTTACACCAGTAAGCCTTCTGTTGATAAAGCTCAGTGATAAGGACCACGTCGACTTTAGTTTTGCAGACATACTGATACATTAGCTCTTGGGCCAACCTACACCTATTCAAACTTTAAATTAGGATTATTATCTTCTAAGTCTATTTCCTCCTCTCATCGTATCCTTCACCGCTGGACATGCCAGTGATCCTGTTATATATCTCAGGTTGTCTCTTCTCTCTGCCGCGCAGATCGCACATCTTGGCTCTTTGCTGCAGCCGTTTATAGCGTGATCCCTATCGTCACACCTCCGACATAGCTCCCTCCTTGTACTCAGTACCGTACACATTATGCCCCAGCATGTGACATCTATAGCATCTGAGGACATTCGGGATAACTCTGGCTGTTGCTATTGTCAATCCTGTCCTAATCCTGATGGTGGATTTCTCACGTGGAATGCTATTCACTGGAGCTACCACCATCGCCTGCTGGGTTCTCAGCGATTTTATCTGAATTCATATTTCCTCCTTGATGTCCAGCTCGGTGTCCTCGGTCAGCTCCTCCCTGGTAGCAATGGGATCTATATTTTTTATCTCAATGTCTCCCTACTTGATATTTCCATGTCCTTCTTCATGGCCGTCTTCAGTTTCACTGCAACCTCGTGCGCCGGTACCTTATTATTAATTTCAATCAAGATGTGCCCTGCCCTGGTCTTCCTCACACCAGTTGTTTCCTTGAGTACTGTAAAGATATAGAAGGGATTCGGAAATACAAATAATTTCCTTTATTTAGCACACAACAGTTATACATATATCTTAGACCTCGAAATCCTACTCGCACGCACGCTTGTTGTCAACCAATTCTTCCAGATACTTCTAACGACTTACTATTGTCTTTTGTCCCAACTAAGGCCTGGACGCTCTTTGACGCTTACACACACATTCACATGTACAGTGTAAATGTATCATGTTCCTAACACGCCTCCTTACATTTATACTGTACACTTAATCGTATTTACATGCTTTGAGAAATTATGTAACAGAAACTTTAACACTTATTGCTCTATTTACATTTCTCTTAGTTTACATTCATCCATGACCTAAACCTTTCGAATTTCTCTCTACACAGTGCCTTCGTAAAAATATCCGCAGTATTTTCGTCTGTACTTACTTTAAGTATGTTTATCTTGTTCTCCTTTAAGCACTCGTGAACATAGTGATAATGAACTTTAATGTGTTTAGAATTTTTTGTAAAATTTCCATGCTTTGCTATACTTACCACTTCAGAGTTATCCTCATAAATTTGTACAGGGTTATCGTCTAAATTTACATTGATGATTTTCATAATTTCCCTAATAGACATTAATTCATTCGCCGCTTCCGGTAGAGCTACATACTCTGCATAGGTCGAGGCTTTTGTCACACACCTTTGTTTTTTAGACTTCCAACCGATTACATTTCCATACAATCTAATTACATATCCAGAGTCGATTTCCTATCTAAATGATCTCCTGCCCAATCAGCGTCCACATAACAATCTATCGTTTCACATTTTTCATTCCTTTTATAATCTAATCTTAAATCTCTAGTCCGGTACAAATATTTCAATATTCGCAAAGCATATTTAAAATGTATCTCATTACAATAATCTTGAAATCTACTCAAATAATTCACACTACAACTTATATCGGGTCTGGTATTTACACTAATATACAACAATGTGCCAATTAAATTTTTGTATCCAATATCCTCTCTATTTATCTCAGCTTTTTCTAGCTTGGTCTCCATAGGTGTACAGTACAATTTGCCATTTTGTAACTTATATTTGTTTGCTAATGATTCAATGTATTTCTTTTGGCTTAATCTCATTTCATTTTTGAAATAATCATACTCTATATTTATTCCGAGATATTCTTTGACTTCACCTAAATCTTTCATTTCAAATCTATTAGTTAATAACTTCTTTACACTTTGTATCTTCCTTTTGTTTTTACTACAAATTAGCAAATCGTCTACATACATTAACAAATAAACAACATTTTCTCCCTCTCCACGTGTATATAGACACAACTCTATGTTATTCTTCTTAAAACCTAATCTCGTCACATACCTATCAAAACACTCATACCAGTCCCTTGGACTTTCTTTTAACTCATAAAGCGCTTTCGATAGTTTACAAACTCTATTCGTTCCGTCCGTATATCCCTTTGGTTAATTTACATATATCTCCGAGGTTACTTCACCATTTAAAAAAGCAGTTTCTATATCCATTTGCTCAATAATTAATCCATTTTGACAACAATATGATAGCAATATCTTAAAAGTCTGATTACTCGCTACTGAGGAATATATGTCATCGGCTACGTTTCTTTGTTGGAATCCTCTTACCACTAATCTAGCCTTAGACCTGTCATCTGATTTTCTCGTATAAACCCATTTTACATCTAATACTTCTTTGCCTTTTATCCTTTCTACCAATTTTCAAGTTTTATTCTTATAAAGACATTCTATTTCCTTATCCATAGCTTGTTTCCAATCTTCGCTATTTTCACAACAAATCGCCTCCTCAAATGTACAAGGGATATCTACTCTACAATAATTTGCATGGATTTCACTAATGTTTTCTTTTTCTGGATACCTTACTGGATTTCTCTTATTACGTGTAGATCTCCTACGGATGTTTAAGCTTCCAGGACTGTTATCATTTTCATCTTCCCTACTTTCTAACTCTTCCTTATTCACGCTTACCAATAAATCATTATCCTCAATGTCATCGTTATCTTTATCGAATGAATTCTCCATAAAACCGACACATTTTGTGTCTGTTTCTATGACCTCTACACGTCTAGCTACTGTTATTTTCCCACCTAATAACACTCTGTAACCTACTTCACTATATCTTAACAAAATTCCCATGTCTGCCTTCTTATCCCATTTAGAAACTGAGGTGGTATGTCGTGATAGGTGCAGAAGGAATACTCCGATGTTCAACAAAAAGTTTATTACTTATAACAATCAACGAGTCAACAATTCATACGATTCACACTTAACGATTACACATCGAGAGTTTATAATCGCGTGTCTCGGCTTGTGTTTGCGTCGCTATGATACTGAACCTTTCGCACTTCGCGGCTGGAGGCAGAATGACTCCTTGTTCGAAACCGAACGGATTCTTTTCTTAGTTGCCCTTCGATATCCCTACTACACACGCGTTTATTAGATGTACCGCGGCGGTTGCCGCGCGTGCATTCTTCCAAACATTCGGCGGAAGAACCATAGGAATATCGATGACACATTAGGCGCGTCGGCCTTACGCTTTGAAGATATAGCGCTTTGTGTCGCTAAGCCGTTGGAAAGTTCCGTGCTCGTGCGCCGCCACAAAACTCTTTTTTGTTCTGATCTTCTTACAAAAACTTTACTTCCATATAGATGTAGATTTTCAACACTTGGTTTTCTCCCGAAGAATATTTCAAAAGGTATCTTTCTCTCTATAGTATTTACCAGTATTCGATTTTTCAAGTATACCGCTGTACAAACTATTTTCGGCCAGTACCTTTTATATACTTTCGCTTCCGCTAACAAGCAACGTGCCATGTCTATCACTGTTCTATTATACCTTTCCGCTGTCCCGTTTAATTCATGTACGTAGGTTGGGCAATTATTTATTCTGATACCTTTATCTCTAGCAAATTTATAAATTCGATTATTTAAATGTTCTTCTCCATTATTGCATCTCAACATTTTTAACCTCTTGCTCGTTAAATTCTCGGCTTCATTTACAAGCTGTACGAAACAATCAAAGACCTCATCTTTTGATTTTATACAATAAATTGTAGCTATTTTACTATAATCATCGATAAATAAGATGAAATATTTCTCTTCATTGAATCCGGTAGTCTTAAAGGGACCGCACACGTCCGTATGAATAATTTCCATTATCTCCCTAGCCTTGGTTCGATTATTTTTGAATGGTAAATTATGCATTTTACTTTCTATGCACACCCTACATTTCAAAAATTCCTTTTCAAATTCATTCGGTATACCAGTCACTAGCTGCTCCTTACCCAAAATATTTAAATATTTAAAATTTACGTGTCCTAGCATCCTATCCTATGCCATCTTTCCTTTTTACTCATACGTTCGGCACTGTTTGCTAAGTGCTCCTTCCCTTTCAATATACTTTTCATTCTATATGTTCCATTTTCTTTAACCGCTACCGCTGTAAGTTTATTGTACTCTTCTATTACTTTTGCAATATTTCCTTTTGAAATAACCGTGTTCTTATCATCTGTTAACTTGCCTAAACTAATCAAGTTTGCGGACATTTCTTTCGCATAAAAAACATTATTCATATTTATTTTATTTTGCTTTCCAAATGCTTCAAAATAGCTTATAACATTCCCTACTTTTGTTGCCTTTATCGATCTATTATCGCCTAAATATATATTTACCGGTTCTTTAAGGTCGATAGATTTATCAAAATAATTGACATTATTAATTATGTGATCTGTACAACCGCTACCTAATAGCCACATTATTTCATTAGCACTTATCTCGTTCACCTCACTGCTGTGTGCTGCGAGCGCTGTTGCTATTGGCATGTCGATTCGAGATTACTTCACGTTCCGCACGAGAGGCGAGAGACTCGTATTTCAATTATGATCGTTATTACAAAATTTATTAGCAACTGACAGAGTAACGATACAGAATGTTATAACAGAATAGAATAGAATGTCGAGTATTGACTTGGGAGGGTTTTTATATCAAGGGTTTGGTTCCTGTGGAGGGGTTATCGCTGGATGCCGATTACATTAGCATCCTATTACTGCTTAGTTATTGTTTCGATGGCTAAGGTATATGAGATATGATTATCCTATCGCTGTATTCCCGGGACCACCGTGACACTATCCATGTGCCTGTTTTTGAGTTACCATGCTCGCTCGTGCCGGTTGTTGATTGACGATGGAAATTTTCACATCCCCTGCTCGTATTGCCTTTGTTTCCTCTTCCTCTGCTGCGACCACGTGTTGACCCACGCCAAAAACTGTTACTGCTTCTCGCTTGGACGCCATTTTGACACTCTCTCGCAAAGTGTCCTACTCTTCCACATCTGAAGCATCCTTCCTTCTTTGCAGAAAAGGCGTTGGATTGCATTTCTCCTCGATTGGACTTATTTTTCTTCTCCGCTATTTCAATTTTATTTTTTACATACGCTACCGTTTGATTTTCTTCTTTCAATGCATCTATTATATCCGTTATGTAGCTGTATTCTTCGGGTAACGTATTCAGCATATAATTTAATTTTTCCCTCTCACTCACTTGTGCACCCGCACATTTTAATTCGTTTATTAATTTTTCGAAATCGCTAAAGAACGATGCTGAATCACTGTAGTTGTCAAGTCTTATCTTTTCCAATCTCCTTCTGCATACGATCTGTAGTGCCGTCGTCTCTTTCAAGTACATTTCATTGAACTTTTTCACTATCTCATACGCCGTTTTTTCTTCTCTAATATATTCCAATTGTCTATTTGTGATGGCACTGTAAATTATATTTATTGCCTTCAGATCCTTTTTGTCCCAGTCTTCACTGTCGGTTTCGGTCTTCACCCTAGTTGTGACAATCTCGCATTCTTTATACCTGAGAAACATCGTTATTCTTTGCTTCCACATACCGTAATCCTCACGATCGAATATAGGTATCATGATTTCCGATCATGATTCCGATAAATGATTCCTTATCTCTTACTCAAGCGTTCCTACGTGCTCGAAGTATATCTTTCCTCTTTGTAACCTTTGAAGGTTTCTTCCCTTACTGAAAACTCACTCGAACTAACTTTCAAGATTGAAAACCACGCACTAAATAACTTGCAAAACTATGAACCACGCTCTACTACCATGTAAAGATATAGGAGGAATTCGGAAATACAAATAAGTTCCTTTATTTAGCACACAACAGTTATACATATATCTTACACTCTAAAGACGTAATCCTACTGGCACGTACGCTTGTTGTCAACCGACTCTTCCAGATACTTCTAACGACTGACTATTGTCTTTTGTCCCAACTAAGGTCTGGACGCCCTCTGACGCTTACACACACATTCACATGTATAGTGTAAATGTATCATGCTCTTAACAAGTACATCTTTCGCTCCCACTACCTCTCTGTAAGAATCTAACCAGTTAGCGTCCTGGCCAACTTTAACCAGGATCGCTTCGCTCTTTCCCCTTGCTACTATATCCCTTCTTTCATCCTTACCACTTTTATTTCTCAGTGCCTCCTCATCGGTCTTATCAGCTACACTCCTAATCCCTCTTCGCCTGTCGATCGCCGTCCATTCACCCTCGCTTTCGGCATTTTGTCTGTTCCTACCACATGCCTCAGCATATGATAGCTTCTCTTGCCTCGGATTTCTCCTATTAGTCGTTCTTCTTTCTTTCAACGGCGATATTCCTTTCCCTTTTGCCGACTGGCCGACCTTGGTTTGAACGGCTGCCGACAAGCCAGCGCGGTGTATTCACTCTTGTTCCTTAAGAGTCATCTGGGTGGGCACCATTCTCCTGTCACGACGTTCCCTTTTCATTTCGGCGTTGGTGTCGATCCAACGCCTCATATTCCTTATTTCCCTTGTATTATCAGCCTTCAAATTCTCCAGCGTCGGGTCACCCGACATTGGGCAGATCTACTTGTAGATAAGTAAGTTGAGTTACACTTGAATTGTGGACCAGTGAGTTCAGTTCGACTTGGACTTTGGAAAAAAGCACATTGGCTACCCCGTTGACCGTGGATTCGTTATTGGGCCTAAGATCATTGCCATTAGCATTTCGAATATATAATTACCACGGTTACTTGTCAAATTCTGTAATAATCATATTTGTACTAGTAAATATCTTTTCTATTGCGTAACAACCATGTCTAATCCAAATGAAGATTCGTTACACGCCCCTAACCCTAATGATAACTCGGCATGTATATAGGGAAAAATTGCTCAAAACGTTGATCCTGATGACATATTTCAAGGTCAGTGAAATCGATAAGTTCATCCACGTCGTAAATAATTGCCAATAATCCTTGTATAGAAGATATATTAATATTATGTTATTACTACTAATATTTCTTCTTTGCAATTTGATATGGTAGGTACAAATATCACTGCATATCATTTATAGCTATACATGATAGGTATATATAAGAGAAAACAATAAACATGCAATTGATAAACTTTTACAAATTTATCAGAAAGCAAAGCTGCAACGAAAAAACATTATCTTTAATTTTAACTCTATTTTTATTTCAAATATAACTAGTATGCTTTCTTAAAAATCGTCAATTACATAAGATTATAAAAATCGGCAATTTCAAAAATTCATACAGTTGCCTACGTATGTATGTGCGCAATGAGCACGATCCTACCTGAATCAGATCAATTAGTACGCTTACTTACGTCATGCTTTACTTTACGATTTCATTGTATCTCATCCACTTGGTACGGATAGTAATAGTACGTATAATTTGAGCTTTTTGTTTCAGCTGAAAATCGAATTCGAGGCCTGATTCTTTTCGAATTACATGCAGCCCACGCAGACCTTAGTAGGAGACATACAGAAATGGAGATTTTAGTGCCATTATTGGTAAGATGAAATATCAAATTTGACACATACTTAAATAATACTACATATTTAAATAATAATATATATGTCGATGATGAAAGGACACCGGAGCCTTCCCTTTAGAATTTTGGGAAAGTCCCTTAACACTTTAATCTAGATTCTACCATAGCCGTAATTAAGCAATTGTCGTCATTCAATCCGACTGTGTTTGTTCGGGATTTATGATAGTGAACTTGGGCTCGAGGCGATAACCAGTCGCCGAACGTAACCGCGGTCAAGGGATGAACGTTTTTACCTAACAAAGGTATGGAGTAATTCTATAGCTGTCCTTGAAAGAAATAGTTATAGCGGCACGCGACAGTAAACGCGTGTAAACGACAATTCTAACGGTTTCTGTCCTGTGGCTCGCCACACGCAGACCCTATTCTTCGGGTAAAATGATTACCAGATGTCGACGCATCTCTACAGTACATGTTCAGCTAGCCCGGCATCGGAGTGCGCCGGCTGTACGCCGGCGTGGTGCGATCGAGGCTCCTCTATGGAGCTCCAATCTGGGCAGAGGACCTGATAGCCAGCCGCCGCAGTCTTCTGAAGGTCAGGAGGTTGCAGAGGACGGCGGCCATCAGGGTAGTGAGGGGCTTCCACACCATTTTTGCGGCAGCAGCGGCGGTGCTCGTCGGGTTCCCCCCTTTCGAACTGCAGGCACTGAGGTGTCGCGAGATTTACCTTCACACTCGGGGTCTGTCGGACGAGGTCGATCCGGTGGGCGCCGACGTTGAGGGTCGGGCTCGACGGGCCCTGCTCGACAGATGGCGTGCTAGGCTCGGCATGAGAGCAGGCGCGCCGGGGCTAAGGGTCCTCGAGGCCGTCCTTCCAAACTGGGACGTTTGGTTGGACGGGGCCGGGGCCCCCTGACTTATAGGGTGACGCAGGTACTCGGGTGTCCGTGCGGATTTCCTCCACGTCAAAAAAAAAAAGTTATCGCTTCTTTCAACCTCATTGAAGTGCTTTATTATTCTAATCATATCGAAATATTATATTCATAGTTGTCATTTCATTCTCAAGTTTTAAGATAATGTGAAAATTTTGAGACAACATTCTGAAAATCTGTATCTATGATGTTATCTTGCATACCGTCTGTTGCGAATTATCAACTAAAGAGCGACCGGCCAAGCCCAACCGATTGGTCGATATCGCGTACCTTGAATGACTTAATACTCAAGGTGGAGGAGGTTTAATAGATCGATTGTTAGTGTATAAAAGTAAAAGTAAAATTGTTGCATAAAAGTAAAGTTTGATGTTTTGAACACAGCAGTTGTAAGATCTTGTTGAGAGTGAAGTATTTCACCCGCACGGTACGACGCTCTGTTGGTGACTGTCCTAGTATGTCGCTGATTTCCCCCATCAGCCGTTGGGTCTCGTCCATGCATCGTGCCTTCCGGACCGGGGGTTTTCCCTGGGGTTTCTCCCTGACCTCTGAATCATCAGATTTACAGCTCGAGGAGGATAGGTAATTCGAAATTTCTCAAAGAACGGATAGGTGCTATCCAAGGCATAAACGAACGGCCACTCGAAATCCCGAACACCGTTTCAAAGATCATATAAAGTTTTCGAAAACCTTGATCTCATCGTCTGTGATTTGAAAAGAAGCTAAAATAATTTCTGATAAGGCTAAGTAGGTGGCCTATTACTGCTCTTATAAACATGGATATGTAGCGACACATGAGTCATAGGACGATTCGAATCAGGAGTGACTTTTATTGTTGTACCTTAGAGTATCGACGCTGTTTTGATTTGCAAGGTTTAAGAATAAACAAAATAATTGGATAAAAACATTATCGCTGTTATGAATAATCGTCAACCGGAACCACATATGACCTTCTGTAAATCCATCGGACAATATAAATAGACGGACATCCCCTCTAGGGAAAGGAGTCTTTAGAGCGAATTAGTATAGCGAAGAATATAGCGAGCAGCATAGCGAGTCATACGGTAGAATCAAGTGAGCGATGGTTACGACCGACATGCACTATCTCTGTACTTGTACTTAAAATGATTTTAATATAATTAACTATTACATTTTTACTACTCGTCTCTTTAATAAACTAACACGTTAATACTTAAAGTACTTAAAATTTTGTCCACGTTGACTGCCGTTCGTTGCAAAGTTCGTTACAAAAAGTTGTATAGTACTCAATTGTTCGAGGATATTTGTCTACTTATTCGACTATTTCGTAACGAATGTTAGAAGCGTAGAATATTGTACTTATTAACCATTTTGAAGATACTGTCGTCGCACAACAATTTTCTATAAAATTTTGGAGTATAACAACTTGTATGTACTATTTTTATAAACAAAATAACTGATAAATAATTGATAATTTTTAAGATCATGGATCCGCACGTGAAAAATTACGTTGTCTGTGATAAGCTGTTGACTCATGGACTCAGAAAACTACTAGTCAAAAATAGTCAATAAGGAATTTTTGATAACATTACTAATCAGTAGATTCAACACTATTGGTCTTTGTTGAATATGTAGTATATTTGTATTGTACGTGCGAGGGAGAGGGAACGTAGAGCGAAAACACAAACAAGTATGTATCCCCTCCCTAGTATTAGAATACTAGAATATTAGAATATTTACATAACTCTGCTCGCCACGTGGGCTACTCGCCGGAGGCCTAGGGCACGAGATTTCACACTGCACTTCTCTTTTTTCTCAACGGAGTTCTAGGCCATCATACAACGCTCACATATATACTATGGAGGGGATACATACTTGTGTATCGTTTCTCTCTACGTTCTCACGTCCTCACTCTCCACATACAATACAAATGTACCATATATGCAACGTACTTAATCTACAAAATACATTTTTTGTATTATCTTCGGTTGCCTTTGTTTCTATTTCTTTCGGTAATATACGCGTGTTCTAACAGTAATTATAGTTATAAGGGGCTGAAGCATTTTTTACATAATACGATAATTATACAATATTAACAGACAATTACATAAATTGTGAACAAAAATTTCTGCCATCATTTATTTGCACTTTACATTAACAAGTATTTGAAGGTTTGTTTCTTTTTGCAGCAGGAGTCAAAGAAGTATTTAGTTGATGGCTATCAATTACTGAAGTACGAACCAAAAGTTCTACCGGAAGGAAAAATAGCTCAACATGCAGAACAAAATTTACACGAAATAAATAAGCTCTTAAAACGATTCAATGTAACATAAACTTTATCAGTACGTAGTTTGCTAAGTAAGTTCTACGTTTGGGAGTAAATATTAAACGAAAAACAAAACTGTATATATACATAGCCTTCGTAAGCAACAAACATATCGAAATAAAATTGTTAAAAAAATTTTAATAAGTATAATTACAAGCGGTAGTTATCATGTATTAGCATTCTTTGATTGAGGAGTTCATTTTTAGCACATGTTAGAAAAATTAACACATGAATCAATGATATAATTTATATTAACGTTCTCTTAATTTGGTAAGTAATTTTAGAAACTTCTAACGAATCAACAATCTTAGTTCTTCTGAAAGGGATACGACGATAGAATAAATTCTCCACATGCTTTATATATATTTTGCCGGCAGCGAAAAATACTGAAAAAATACCGAATGTACAACAGAGAGGGATATAGTAGGGGTACAATACAGTACAGGGCGGAAACGATAGAAAAAGATTAAAAGTTTATGTATCAGGGAATATTACCGTTGCAACGACAAACCTTCTTTCTTTTCGGTTCCTTGTGAAAAAAGATTTTGCTACTGACGAACCTTTTTTGAATAAAGTGAGATCGAACATGATACAATTTGATTCATATTTATTTATCTAATTAATAATTCGTTCTTTCTAATATCGTTTCTGGTAAATTCAAAATAATTTCAATAAATAAATAAATTCAACAATATTATTATTATAAAATAATAATTTACTATTTTGTGTACAATTTATATAATTCATATTTAATTTATTATTTATTATTAATAATTTACTAATACTATTAATGAAATAGTAAAATAATATAACTATAATATATAATTATAATAATACAAAATTATATATACAAAATAATATATAACAATAATAAATAATTATATATTATATAATAAATAGTATATAATAATATACTAACATATATGTATAACTGATTTGCTTTATACATATATATCATATATGTATCATATATACACATATGTATGAGAGAGGAAATTTCCTCTGTGATATTATATAGATATATATAGAGTATAGCTATTTTGCACGTATCTACAAATTTTATATTGTTCTTTATGTAGGTTCCAAATTTATGTGGTAAAAAACAGAGTAATGCAAGTAAATTATGACTGGCAATACAAAAGAATTGTAATAAAAAATTGTTAATTTTTAACTCGCAAACATAGACCAGACAATATTCAGACTTTGCTATACTACATTAGAAAATGGAAGAGCATAAAGAAAGCAAATAAGATTCAGAAATGAAAGAAATAAAAGAAAACACAAAAACATCTAGAAGCACAGTGAAATATAGAAAATATATTTACCGTAGTGATTATTATTTGTAAATATAAAATAATTATTAGGAATTCAAGTGTCCTGCGACATTTGTGCGTGTTTGATGAATGAGTATATGGATGTCGCTGGCGTGCTGTTTGTAATATAGCGTTGATACACTTCTTGTTCTCTTTCCTTATTTATGGTTTTCCATTGATTTTTCGGTTCGGCATGCGTAGTCTAGGTAGTCGACCCTTGTGCGTGTGTTGTAACGAATAGACAATATAATCGACGTGCGCGTTTCCAAGTTTTAACAATGATTTTCATAATATCAGATAGTAAAAATAACAATGAAAAGGAAGTAGAAGAAAATTTAAATCAAAATATTCCCAAAGTTACAATGGAAAAAAATTGTTCTTTTATATTTTTCAACAAAAAGTTAAATCTAATACAAGATTTCATTAAAAATTAATAAAATTTCAAATTAACATCAGAATGAAAAAATTAATTCAGAGATCAAACATTAAAATAACAATTTTTTAAACTAATTATCTTTATTTACTTATACTTACTAGCTTTAATACCACCATGAGAAACTTTTAACAAAGATCAACAAATTCAATATGAAATACAAATTTTAAATGTAACTTAATGTCTTCTTTTAATTTCTTCTTTGTTAAATTTTGTACTATTAATTTTTTATTAATGTATTAACCCTTTGCACTCCTATGTCGAGTATGACTCAACATCAGTTTTTATTTCAGGAGCTACTTTGTCGAGTCTCACTCCACATTCTTTCAATTCCACCTTTTTTTGTGAAATGTGCGAAAGAAAACAAGGATTGCATCCTGGAAATTGTTTCAAGATACACTTAATACTTACATACATAATACATACACTTAAAAATTACAAAATACAACAATAGCGTGAATAAAACTGGTATTTCAATGATTTTGTTTCTTCCTTTATTTATTTAAATTGTCTTATTTTTTAGTTAAAGTAAATTTCAAATAAAGCACTTAAAAGCGTTAGGAGCTGCTGGTAACAAAATTGAAATAAAATTTGGAGTGCAAAGAGTTAAACATATTTTCTAATATAATAAAGATATCATGCCTTAATTCTTTAAAAAAGTCATATCATAACTTTCATGTAACTAGTGTTACAGTAATACAATGATATTGTTAATTAATAAGATCTTAATGTAAAAAAAATTATGTAATACTATCATATTGTAGATTAAAATACCTAAGATAAAAGATAAAAAATAAATATTTAACCACATAGTTTATACCTAAAATAGGTGTGGTTAGTTGTGCTAAATGATTTCATATTATTTAAATCTACATAACAAAATCCGACACAGTGATGTCCTACAATTCTTCTACTGAAGCAAATTGTGTTTGTAGTAAAGATATTAAAAAAGATGAGGAATCTAATTTTGATTTGGTTTTAAAAGAAAAGTGGATGGAAGCCCAGAAGAATGAAGTGTTTCGTTATATATTAAACATTCAAGATTCGAAAATATTGGAAGGCAAATATCACTTTTTAGTCCAGGTAATGTTATTAAATAATTAATTATAATAAATATTTGTTTAATTTATTTTTAAATATTTTTTAGTTGTTACAATTTTGTTTAAGTAATATAGTAATTTACAGGATAAAATATTTCACATGTTTTTATTGTTCACTTGTCATATGTCTAAATGTATGCTTTAATTTTACCATCCCTTGCATAAATATTCGTAAGATAATTTTCTGGTTCAAATTTTAATAATTACAAATATGTTTTGTGTATTAATGTCATTAATACCTATAAATCTTGTTACGTATGCTTATCTCTTAGTTTTAATAATTACAAGTACAGTTTGTTGATAACTTATAAAATAAAAATAAGCAGACAAAAGAAAAATATTTACAAAATCAGTGACAATTTACAAAAATAAAAATGAAATAAATATTATGTAACTGTAATTATATCTAATAATATAATATAGATAATATTGTTTATTCTAGGAATTTTTATAAGAATAAAATTATATAAATTAATTTTATAGTGCAAAATCATATATAAAATAACAGTTAAAGAAGTAGCAATGAATATATCATATTTGTTATTATATTGCCAAGACAATATCAGGATTGTCTATTTATTAATCAATGTATTATACTTTTAGGAATTTATATGTATTAGTGAACTGAAATTATTTAATGTTTTATGATTTATGATTGTGAGAATTATAATGTCTCTCTCCCCAATTGTATTTTAAAGAACTTATAATCCTTTAACACATTGGCACCAGAGCATTTAGAAACTCATCTATATATATCATTCAGGTTCTAGCAGAGGAATCCAAATGACATATATGTGAGTCATGGTGCTAATGTGTTAAGTTACTCTAGTATGACTTAGTTAATGTAACTATTTAACACAATGAAAAGAAAAAAATAATTATATCGATTCATATATATGTAAATTCATAATTAACAAATAACAAGGGAACTGCAAGACATTTGTATTACTGATTTAGTTAAAATTCTGCATATGGGAAGATCCTCACTCTGCAAAAGTATTCCATTATAAGGGCAAAGATCCAATATTTTTTGAAACATTAGTGATTGAAATTTTACTACTACGCTAAAATGTGATTCAACTGTGGTATTTAACAAACAATGCGATAGTATGATGGTAATCCGTTAAAGTCCTATGCTAAGATTCAGGATTCAATTCTTCTGTATACATATAATGTCTGTTTTTCAATATTTTTTTATTCTATCTTTTATTCTATTCTAGTTTTTATTCTATTTTGACATAAATGTTTCTTCTCTTCTTACCTTATTCTTATGATAAATAGCATTTTATATATACAATCATAAATATAACATTTATAAAGGAAACATAAATGTAATATTGTTTTTTCTGCATAGTAAATAAATTTGAAATACTGTAGTATTCAGTACTTTAATGTCCATAGAGTGCATGATATATTGTTAGAAAACTTGTAAGTAGAGGAGTTCAATGATGAAAGTTTTGGCTACCGCCAACCTCACATTCAGAAAACTTAATATTTGAGAAAAATCATATTGCGTGCCACAGTACATTTATTGGAGTATACAATTGCTGATTAACCAGTTAGCTGTTGTGCCTTCTTTGAAAACTTTGAAAATTGTGTACCTAAAATGTATCACAAAAAGTAAGCGATGAAGTATAATGGCCAAATACAGAGTATATGTGGCTGTTATAATATAGAATTAAGTTGTAATGAAATGACGGTTTTATTTTTTAATTTTATTACTGATATGAATCGCCATAACACAAAATATTGCCATTTTCTGACATGATGAGTATTCCCTGGTTAAACATGCCTCCATGCTATAAACGTTGCCTATTACTAAGTTGTTGTGACTAGCATCTCGTTAACATCTTTTTGCAAAAAAGATTAATATGTGTGCGTTGCCAGAGTGCTGGTTGGCAAAATGAGTTGGTATTGATCTGGACAATAATGTGGTTACCTATGGTATGCCCGACCTACACAATTTTATCTATCTTCTCAGCATCGGACATTTATGGTGGCTGAGACTTTGTTGGAAGACTTCTGAACTCATTAGCTTGTACCTGTACCTGTATCTGTTTGCCAATAATGTACTTTATCTTCCAATGGGATGTTGCACCTTCATTTGTACATTTAGTCATTAACCAGATCTTGGAATACTTGTGTCTTGTGAATATGACTTCCATTAATTTAATCCATAGAAATTGTGGTTAAAAATTTGCAAAATATCTAAACATTGTAAGGAATAGAAAATTAGTAAAATAGCAGCTCTTATCTAAAGCTACTTTTATCTAAAAAGTATAGCCAGTGAACGGGGTCAAAAGAGTCCTACAACCGAATTTATGTAATGGTGTGCCATATAATAGTTTACCAAAAAAAAACATCTTATATCAAATTTCAACTTTTTTTCTCATCTAAAAAATAATTGATCTTATACCGATGAAGATAAAATAGTAATGTATATTAGATTGATTCTTATATGTACTGATATTTTCTATTCATTAGACATAGGCATTAAATGTCTAAAATATTTAATGATTCAAATTTTTATAAAAGTTTTATATGAACAATCCAATTATATATTGTCCTCTGACAAAACATACCATACAAACTTGTTTTAATCATTATATAAATTTTCTTTATTATTGGTAATCTTATAATAAATAATATTTACTTTTTTAAATATTTAATACTGACCATTTTTATTAATTTTAGCTAAATATTGATCGCGGTTATAAAAGAAGATTTCCAGAAAATATTATTTCAATGAACCAACCTTTCAATGAGAAAGATTTTAACTTTACAAAACTTGTGTCAGAAGAACAAATAATGAATTTAAATAATACAGACAAAGATGATATAACTGCAATTAATGCTAGTCCGATTGAATACTGTCATTCTCTGCTGTTGCCACAAAGATGTAAACAATTACCTCAACTTGTAACAAAACATAGCTTAGTGAAAGCTGTTGAGTTGTTTTCCTTGAGTTTGTCTTCGTAAGTATATTCCACCTTTGAAGCAAAAATAACAGAAATTAAATCTTTAATTAATTTATAAATACATATGTTGATTGTTAAAAAGTGCAATGTCAAAGGAAAGTTAATAAAACATACACAGTACTCTGATAAATTTCAGTTTTCTTAATAATATTTATTAAGCATTATTCAGTTAATAAAATAAGATTATTGTAGTAATGCATTATGAGTAAAGAAGTAATTATTTTATGATTCTATTTTATTTTTGAAACTTTAATTGTTATAGCATAAAGCTTAATCAGTGATGCAATTCCAATTTAATAGGAAAAATAAAAATTTTGAAATTTTGGCATGATTTATTAACATTTTCTGACATTTAAAAATATTTACATTATAACTATTTACAATATCACATTGTTGTTTACAGTTTATAAGTATTTTCAATTAACCTTATTGTATCATTAAGCTTTTAACCTACAACGTCGTGTTAGAGACGTGGTATATCCTTCGGGCCAAACATAAACAACACGTGCACTTTGTACGTGAAACTTTGTATATTTGTTGGGATACATGCGACAAATGCTTTTTTTTCTTGTCCGCATTCGGAGGTGCAGTATATTTTCTTGAAAAATATTAGAAAGGTACCCCTAAAAATAACTTCAAAAAGAATGTTAAGCGTTGTTGAGGACATTGAAAGTTCTGCTAACATCGCAAAAAGTGATTTAATAGATATTTTAAATAGTGATAGTGACAGTAGTGATATTTCACTTTCTGTACGAGAACGTTGTAAGCGACTGGTTATCGAAGATGATACCGACGACGAAGATCACAGTAATCATCAACAACTAGAGCTATGGATTTGGAAAGAAGAAACTAATGTACCAAAAATTTGAAACTATACAGAGATTTGTGGTATAAAAGTGGCAACTTTGAGTAAGTTAGGTGAAAACAAAAAAGAAGTAGATGTTTTTAATATAATATTTGATAATATATTTTGGGAAAATATTGTTATGGAAATGAATCGATATGCAAATCAAATAATGAACAATGAAAATAAAAAACTAAAACTAGACGAAACTTGGTTTCCTGTAAACTGTGGTGGGATCAAGGTATATTTTGCACTATGTATAATAATGACTGAAGTTAAGAAACCAACAATACAAATAAATTGATCTAAGAGAGCAGTCACAGAAACTCCAATTTTCAGAAAAACGATGTCATTCAAAAGATTTCTGTAAATAACTAGATGTTTGCATTTTGCAGATAACAATTTGGCTAACAATACAGATAAATTATGTAAAATAAAACCTTTTTTAAACCTTTTTTTGAATCAAAGATTTATAAGAAGTATATACAACGCAAGAGGACATTGTTACCAATGAATCATTGATGAATTATAAGGGACGCTTATCCTACAAACAATTTAATCCATTGGGAGGGACAAGATCCGGTATAAAATTTTATAAATTATGTGAGTCAAAATCGGGTTATTGCTATGATTTTAAAATATACATTAGTAGTGATAAAATAAATTCTAGTGACAGTGCATCCTAAAGTGTTGTCAAAGAACTAACTTGAATTTTCCGACCCCCCCCCCCCCCCCCCCTCCTGCATTGTCCATTATAAATAAACCGACGCAACCAGAAACAGTTTAGTATCTACGAGTATTTACGAGCATCTTTCTGTATCAACGAGCGATCCAAGTGTTATCACGAGTTATTTACCGAGTTACGGGACGAGTATTTATCCGCGATTTTATTTTGCGATTTATACTTTGTACTAACGACTTAGCGAATATGGGCTGTACATTAATTTATTATTTTAAATAAATTCGACGGTTACGACAACAAACGATAATTTGCAATAAATCTCATGGTCAAACATCCATATATACCTGTCCTGTACAGTTGTACGTTACTCATCAGAAGAACGGTGCGATTTGCACAACTTTGGTGCACTGCCGTTGGTTATAGCACGCGCTATTGGAACTTAAATCGCAAGTCAATGGATTAACTATCTTGGATTTGTGCAACATGCAACAATAAATGTCTTAACCGTTTGAGTCTCAGGGGTCGAAAAATCGCGAACAGCGCGCTAACGCTTGTCTTAATCGATTGCGAAGAGAAACAAGCGGCGCAATAACGCTCGTCATATTTGTTATTTTTCTGACATAGTTTATAAATATTTCAAGTTTTTGTAAAGATATAGAAAGGATTCGGAAATACAAATAATTCCCTTTATTTAGCACACAACAGTTATACATATATCTTAAACTCTAAAGACCTCGAAATCCTATTCGCACGCACGCTTGTTGTCAACCGACTCTTCCAGATACTTCTAACGACTGACTTTTGTCTTTTGTCCCAACTAAGGCCCGGACGTCCTCTGACGCTTACACACACATTCACATGTACAGTGTAAATGTATCATGTTCCTAACAGTTTTGTTCAATAAAAATTATTGAGAAGATAACAATGAAATACAGAATACCGTCAGTCGTCCGTAGCGTTCAAATGTACTGGGACCTTTCGACACAAAATCTAAACAGCGCGATCGCGCTGCTTGGGACGCAAACGGTTAAGTTTGTAATTTTATTGTTCAATAGAATCTAATTGTGAAATTCTGATCAAAGAAATAATATTACATATTTCAAAATCTAATCCATATTATATTTATACTTACAATAAAATAATATTTTTAATCTACTATTTTAAATAACCAAGAGCTTAAATATATTTGAATTTTTGATATGAGATCTACAGAGAATAAAAAAAATAATTGGAGTAAATAAATAACTAAAACTTAATAATTTGATAATATGTTGTTTGCAGATACATCAGGGTGGCTTTCAACAGTCTTTGTGCTTTTGCATCTGTGAACCATCTTCATTGGCATTTATACTACTTGAAATGGAGGATGTTACTGGAATATATTGTAACTATATTTTTATTCTTTTATTTCTTATATATATATATATCCCACTAGTCCAGTCGAAATACATCGAATTAAATTATATCCATTTCATTAAAAAATTCAAATTGTTGTCCTATCGTTTAATGTGTTCCTATTGATAATTGAGAATGAGAATCTGTTCAAGGTAAGAGATTATTTTCAACAATACACAATCAGAAGTGGTATAATTGTAAAAATCAGTCTCTTCTCTTACTTATTGGCATATATCTGGGGACTGAGTGGAGATAGAGGAAAATATTAAGAATGAATGTTATAGGTGATTAAATAAGCTATAAAATGAGTTGTGTTTTGTTAAGATAGCAGCACCAATTGAACTGCAATTTGGATAACAAATTATTATTATCACACAAGAATATCTGTGTGAAAAATTAATAACTTACTGTATTAACAAATTATAACATGTGTTACAAAGTTTTATTCTTTTTAAAAAAACAAATGAAAACTTTAAAATTCATAATTTTGAAATAAACTTATTTTCAGGGTGGTAAAAAGGTGTTTAAGTATACTTATACTTAATTATAATTATATATATTATATACTTGATTGAATGCTGAATGAGGGAGCCATTTTTTATTGATATTCTTGCTGTTTTTATATATATAGTGAATTGGGTAGTTGCTATGTCAAAGAATCAATCGATTGGAATAGGGCAGTCATCACGATAATCACGAGTATCAGGATATTATTATAAACTATGGGTGCTTAATAAGAATGTTATGTTGCTATGACAGAGGGGACACATGGTACTCTGTTACTTCCAATTGTATTGATTTCTTTGTGACTTAAACACTCATAAACAATTGAAACATTTAATTATAAATAAATGGAATAACTCTAGAAATAACTACTTAACAGGAATGGCATTTCTTGAATTAAAAAACATTTATTATTTCTTTATTAAAATTTCATAAATCAACAATTTCACATATCGTTTTTTTTTATTTTTTTTATAACTCGCGAAGCCAATTTTATTTACTAAATATTGTAATAATGATAATAATGCACACGGTGAGCAAGCTAAATTATACAGTTGTATGTACAAAGAAAATTTAAAAGAAAAGTTTTTAGTATTTATATGAACAAAATGATGAGTCAATAATCGTAGCTTTTGTATAAATCATTATTCGCTGTCATAAATAAAATGTGTACAATTATCATGGTTAGAGGAAATATAAGAAATTTTTTGACTATACAGTAGTAGTACGTTTATCCAAACGACTCGAGAAACAAGATCATTTGGATAATAAAAGTTCACTCGCTACCTTTAACAGTTACTCTTATTATAGTAGGATAGTGGATACCGGAAGGTAGTGACTCTACCTCTCCATATGATTACTTATGTCTTGAAAACTATTTAACTCTTATTACTATTTATTTGTATAATGGCTGCGTGATATTCGTTTTATATCAGTTACTACAAAATAAATGAATAAATAAAATTTCAAATAAATGAAGAGGGTAATGAAGTCGATTTATAATGCTCAGGTCTGCCACGATATCTTAGCTTGGTGCTTTCGCTCGGAGTGAAGTTTTGGCTTGACTTTCAACGAGCTCTTATCGAATTTTTAATAGAACACTGGATAAGTAATGATGCTGCACTATACATAAGAAATAAAATTATTCATATAAATTGTAATAAATGCTATGAATATGAAGCTAATGCAGAACAAGTAGTGAAAACAATAAATTATAATTTAATAAATTTATATATGCTTGTGGTTTCCCTTCATATCAAGTTGAAATGAAGCAGCAAATTTGAAACGTGCAGTATATATCTAACGTTTAGAGTAATACTCATTAAAAATATCCTCAAACAAACCAGATGGGAAACTAAAGCATATACGCAAAAGCATAAAAAATTGGCTAAAAACTGTAACATTTCTAGTTTTAGATTGTTGTGCAAAAAACTTCGACCCCAGATCCACAGAAAATCTATGGGAATTATTAAAAAGACGAATGTGTGATTCGTATGTTCCATCGCTATCATCGGTCACTCATTGAATTGCATAATAGAATTAATAGAAGCAATGCGAGCGAAAATGAGGAAGAACAAGAGGACTAAAGTGGTAGGATGCAGAATACTGGGAAACGAAAAGGCACTGACAACATGTCTTGGGAATGCTAAAAAAGTAAAACAAGTATGACATAAGAAGAGTATAAAAGTATAAAGAGCAGAAAAAGAAGAGTATAAAATATTATGCAAAGAAAAGAAGAACAAAGAAAAACAAAGGCAGAAATATGGGCATATGTTAATAAGAAGAGAAAGAAGAAAAGCAAGACAAGTGCTCATATAAAGATGGAAGAGTGGAAATAACATTTCAATGACCTATTATAAGATAAACAAGGGATATGCAGGAGAATTAGAAGAAAGGGAAATAGAGGATTAAATAGGAAGAATAAACAAGAGGAAAGCAGTAAGCAGAGACAAGATAAAAATGAAGCATGAATATATGGTGCAGGAGAAGCCAGAAGGAAACTAAAAGAAATAGTAAGAACAATCTGGAATGAAGAAGACCTCTCAAGAGATTGGAGAAAGGGAGAAATAACAGCCATAAATAAAAATGGTAGTAAACATGAAGTATATAACTACAGAGGGCTATTACTATTGAACACTGCGTATAAGGTTTATGCAATGATGTTAGAAGAAAAACTAACGAAAAAAGCAGATAAGGATTAACGTTATTACAAATCGATTTTCACTACGCCATGCCGTTGAAGATTATTCTCCGTATCACCATAAACGAAAACACAAAAGGTGAAAGAATAGAATGTGTAGAATCTATAAGAAAACCAAAAGATGAAGTGAATTATGTTTTTTCCGCTGGAATATCAATCAAGAAGTTATCATCCTAGATTATTCAATTCATCAATTGTTAAGAACGCCTCAAAAAGTGTATCCAAGGTAGGCCAATATAGAAATATATCACACTCACGATGGATGATGAGACTGCGACGTCATACATTGATACGAACTTAAACTTTATATTTCAAAATACCTACTTAGAAGAATCAGAAATCATCTCAAAAAAGGAAAATAAAGACTGAAAGTAAATCTAGTTTTGACATGGAAAGACTTTTGGAAATTCTTCAAAAACTAGATAATTATAAAAGAGAAGAAACGTACTTCGCTTTAAAGCAATTTCATGGGACTCAAAAAGCCACAGATTGGATGTTAAACTATGAAACAGAGTGGGAAAAATTCAAGATCCAAATTATGAGTAGAAAATCAAGTGCTTGAAGATGTATTTGGAGAAAATAGCACTGGAGTGGTATCAAACAAATCTGTTGAAGAACAAATAATATAATTGGGAAGATTGGAGGACTTCATTTTTCAAAGTTTTCAGCAATAAAGTTTGGTCTTCATCACGATACGTGTATAATTTCAAATATATTTCAAGTTCGTTCGTTGATTACGCTAAAAAAAAGAACGCTTAATATTTGAAAAAGAGAGGAAGACTATTGAAAACACAAGAATTGGTTTGATTGTTATGAGATTATCTATTCACATTAAGGATAGAATCGATAAAGAAACGATACTCAACAGATGATTTGATAAAAATTTTGGGACAGTATGAAGATAATTATCACAAAAAAATTCAATAACGAAGTTCAGATGAAAGGAAAAGAAATGCAGAAGATGAAGGTATGTCTTGATAGAAATTAAAATCTATCATTCGCGAAACTAGCTTTTGTGAATCACTGAATTTTCCTGGCCGATTCCATCCGGTAGAATTATGCAGGAACATAAACAAGAATGTTCAGAAGAATTTCAAACAGGTAAATTCACTTGAGATATTCGCATCCGAAAACAAGAAGTCAATAAGATTGGATGAGAATGAAAAAACTAAAAACCCCGGAGAAGTATATAAACCATTGATAAAACACCGAGTTAGAATCAATGATCAGAAAGATGTTAAAGGTGTTTATGACACTGGAGCCAATGCAAGTTCTATTAACCAAAAGATTGTTGATCAAATAAAAGCAGATCTAACCGAACATAAGAGTATTTTCAAAACTCAGTGGCAATGACTCACGAGTGTCCGGGCGAAACCGCGAATGAAGATAAATAAAATAGAAGAAATAATGGATGTTTTTGTGGTACGCAACGATAAGTTCACATACCACCTTGTCCTAGGGTTGGACGCCATAAAAAGTTCAAATTAATACAAGATAAGGATTTGAGAATTGCTCAAAAAGTTAAAAAAAATTGTTATAGAAAGATAGATCACAAAGAAGAAGAAATAATATCCGGGAAAAATAAAGAAAGAAAGAATGATCAGATGAGAAGAGAGATAAACTTCATTGAGTACATGGAGAATGATAAATTTGTTGACAACCTTGAACATTTAAACAGACCAGAGAAAAAAGAAGTGCTTTGGCTTATAGAGAAATACAGAGAGGTATTCGTTGTAGCGGCACATGATTTAGAGGACAAATCAAATCATGTTATTGTTCTATGCCGGAGCATCAAGACCGTTAGAATACAAGTAACGTAAACTCCGGGCAGAACAATGTCGCCGCTACAGGCAACCGTCGGGTCAGAACAAATTCAAATTTTTCGACTCTCCTCCGACCAGTATAAATAAACAGAATATAGTACAGCATCGAGCGAATGTACACAGAAATCATCAGCACTAACGGGTATCTCCGCAATACTTGTATATTGTGTACGTAGAGCTATTTAAGGAGCAGAAATACATATAACAAGCTGTGACAGCAATAACTGCTTTTATCATTTCGCACTATCCTTAACGTGTTAAACCTCTACATTGGTGACCCTGACGTGATCGTCGTGACAGGCGTGATCGTCGTGATAGGCGTGATCGACGTGATATAAGTGAAAGAGGTGACTGTGATAGTGCCGCTGATAGACCAATCACTTTTTTTTGTGTGTGTGCCTAAGCATGACGAGCAATCCCGCCATTGCAGCCCATTCGCTGGTCCGCGTGCCTCCGGTAATGCCTAAGAACATGAGACTCTGGTTCAGCATACTGGAAGAGCAAATGAAGGCAGTGGATATAACAGACGATCGGGCGAAGTGTAGAGCCCTCGTCGGCTGCCACGAGCCGCAATACCTAGAGCAAATCGGGGATGTGTATTTGTCCCTACCAGCCGTCGGGCGGTAGGCCGACAAGCCTCAAGGCCGAACTAACGCGCGCCCTTGAGGAATCGAATGACGAGAAATTCAGAAGGTTGATGGAAAAGGAAGAGATCGGCGACAGGAAACCTTCGAAATTTTATCATGATTTCAAAAGACTTGCCGGTCCTCTTGCGTCAGCCAAGTTTATCCTCACTCTGTGGAAGAATCGCCTACCAACGCGGATCAGGTGCTTTCTGGCTGGAGTCGACGGCGACGACGTAGCTAGGATGTTGCGGATAGCTGACGAGGTACACGAGGATCTCAGAGGGCGACCGGCACGCACCTCGTTTGGCGACCGTTGTCGAGCAGCCGGCACAACCCGAGACAACAAGCGAACCCTGACTTTCCGTCGTCAACGCCCTGAGCGAACAAATATCTCAACTGCGAGCGGAAATGCGCACGTCGAAGCGCGAGCTTCGTCCTAGGCTGCGACCCGAAGCGGGAAGGCGTAACCGGCCGAGATCAAGAGAAAGACCGAGAGAGAGATCGGGAAACCTCGACTTCTGCTACTACCATCGAACGTTCGGAGACCGGGCGTACAAGTGCCAGTCTCCGTGCAAATGGATGCAGGGAAACGGGGCCCGCCGTCCGTAAAAGCGGCAGACGACGACGGCATGGGCTCCCGCCGCATTTTTGTCACCGACAAGGCGACGCTGACGTCCTTTCTCGTGGATACTGGGGCCGACATAAGCGTGTATCCCCGCAGCAAAATACACCCACCAACCAACGAACAGATGCGAATACGAACTGTTCGCGGCCAATGGGACGCGGATCCCGACGTACGGCACCATCGCCGTCACCCTCAACCTGTCCCTCAGAAGTGCATTCACATGGCGATTTGTGATAGCCAACGTCCAATCACCCATCATCGGTGTGGACTTTTTGAGCCACTATGGGTTGCTCGTGGACCCGCGAAACAACCTCTCATCGACACGAGGACTCAATTGACAGCAAGAGGATACACCGGCACGACGGATGGAGCGTCCGTAAGAAATATAGTCGGTGAATCAGTGTATCATCGACTTTTGATGGAGTTTCCCGACCTAACTCGTCCATCTATTTTCGGGCGTGAGAAGATACGTCACGGGGTAGTACACCACATCGAAACCACACCTGGCTCACCAGTCTACAGTAAACCCCGTCGCCTGGCCCCCGATCGCCTCAAAGAAGTCAAGATGGAAGGAGCATACGACTGCCGGCGGAATTTTTTTTACCAACAAGACAGCAGGCCACAGCGGAATACGCGAACCGGCTTAAAAAACGAATGGAAAAGGTCAGGCCGCAACCGGGCACGCGTCATGGCGAAAGGAAAATTTTCATTTTCAAAGAATTGGATTCCTCGCCTTACGTTTTCTTACGCCACGACGCGACGGGTGGCCCTTTACAGCCTCAATTCGATGGACCCTTCAAAGTTATAAAAAGGGACAAAAAAACTACGTTATAAAAATAAACAATCGCGACGAGCAGTTTCCATCGACCGTCTAAAACTCGCGTTCATTGTTCCGGATGATTTAGAAGATAGAGGCGTCGAATCTCGTAACATATTGATCTCCGTAGATCAAACGAACAGCCGCGATGGAAACGGCACAAACAGCAACGATCAAACCAGGGAAGAAAACACCAGGGACAGGTATGTTACGAGATCCGGACAAAGAGTCCGTTTTCCCGACTAATATCAGGCAGAGTTTGGATAACAAAAAAACCCGCAAATTATCAGACACAGGATATATCCGCAACTTTTAAAATAACGACGACGAGGAGATACTCGGCCTAACTTAATAAAAACGCTAGCACTGGTAGGGGGGTAATGTAGCGGCATATGATTTAGAGGACAAATCAAATCATGTTATTGTTCTGTCCCGGAGCATCAAGACCGTTAGAATACAAGCAACGTAAACTCCGGGCAGAACAATGTCGCCGCTACAGGCAACCGTCGGGTCAGAACAAATTCAAATGTTTCGACTCTCCTCCGACCAGTATAAATAAACAGAATATAGTACAGCATCGAGCGAATATACACAGAAATCATCAGCATTAACGGGTATCTCCGCAATACTTGTATATTGTGTACGTAGGATTATTTAAGGATCAGAAATTCATATAACAAGCTGTGACAGCAATAACTGCTTTTATCATTTCGCACTATCCTTAACCTGTTAAACCTCTACACGTCAAACACAAATTTGACGTGAGAACTGTGAAACTCCATATATAAAAAAGACCATATAGGTGTTCGATTCCAGATCTATTGTAAATATTCTTAGAATGAACAGATTGTAAGTTTTTTGCATAAATTACATTGATGGCATCTTGGTTTTTTCTGAAACATTCGACCAGTATATCGGGCATATAGAGCTGTTGATGAGGGCTATTAAGAAATAAGGCTTTCACTTGAAACTGGCCAAATGTAATTTTGCAAAAAATTCAGTGAAATATGTTCGTCACATCATCGAAAATGGCGGTGTGCGACCAGGAAAAGATAACCTCAGAGCAATACGCGTATTTGAACGTCCAAAGAACAAAAGAAATGTAAGACAATTGATAGGAAAAATTAATTTTTATTATAGGTACGTAGAAGATGCTTACAAACTCTTGGGATCACTTCATTACTTACTGAGGAAAAATGTGGAATTTAGCTGGACTGAGAAATGTGGGAAGTCATTCCAAAAGCTTAAGAAATATCTCTAAGTTCGATTCTATCAATATATGATCAAAATCAAGAAATATTCATTTATACAGATACAAGTGGGGATCGGTTTAGGAGCTGTTTTGAAGCAACCCCGAGACAACGGAATATTACAGCCTATTGCTTACTTCTCAAGAAAATTGAAACTGACAGAATCGAAGAAGAAAGCGTTCCATCTCGAATGTCTTGTTATTAAAGAAGCGATTCTGTATTGGCAACATTGTTTAATCGGCAGAAACTTTACCGTTTTATCATTTTCATTGATTATTTTTGAAGCGTTACTGTTTATGATAATAAATAATTATTTACACAAAAGCTGAAAATATGGATTCACTTGAGCTGTGACTCAGCTTAGTTCTTTAGTGCATGTTATACTTACCGTCATAGCGCAAAATTGGTTTTCGAAATTGAAAAAATGCAAAAAATGCCATTCTTATTAAGTAATTACCGAAGAATCGAAATAAAATATCTTTGTTCTGGAATTATTCCACATGATTTAAAAAAGAAAACGTTTCTCTAGGACCAATTGGCTCTAAGATCAATCTAAAAAAGAATCGTCAATACTAAACAATTAAACAATAAAAGATGAAACATGTGCCATTTTAAAGTTTATTACTTGTATTATATGTGGATTGTTTTTCGTACTGATTGGATAGAAGAACGTTTGCAGAGTTGTTTGTAGTGTACAGTCCCGAGAACTTCAGCGTTGCGGGTGTCACATAGAAGACACAGAAAATCGCGAAATTAATAGATCACCGGTTGTCTCCTCACGTCGTAGTTCGAACTTTTCGCAAGTAAGGTAAAAATTTCGGACTTTAGATATGATAGTAAAATTTATTATATGAATCCAACAGAGTAACGGTTCAGAGTGTTATAATAAAAGCGTATTAAGTGCTGAATTTGGGAAGGTTTATATACTAAGGTTTGATTCCTCTGAAGGAGTTATCGTCGGGTGCCTAACAGACGTAGCTGTCCTGTTACTGTCTGGTTATTGTTTCGATGACTGTGGTATGCAGGATGTTTTGTCAGCCGTGGTTATCCTATTACTATCTATCTATTACTATACTATCCTATATGCTATATATTCAACATGCTTCTTTACATTTATATTTGTTACAATAGTAATGTATTGTAGTGTCGTGTACTATTATGATTAGTTTATTTATTATAAATGGATTAAACAGATGCTGATTAAATAGGAAACGATGGTTGTTCAACGTGAACTAATAACAACAACGTATTATAATTAAGACAACTAGATAATTAATTAGCAATTCTCCTTACCACGGATTCAACTCTCTCTCTCTCTCTCTCTTTATTTTGTTTAAATTTCAAACTATATATATTTATATATAAATTTTTATATAATATAAATATTTATATTAAAATTATAATTTATTTATATTTATAATTAATAATTATATGTTAATATAATTATATATACGATAATTCATTTTTTCCAAAAAATAATGCATTTTTTCACAAAAGTATTACATTTCTTACAAAAATATTATATTTAAAAAAAAAATATTAAATATTTTTATAAAATATTATATTATATCATATTATATTATTATTATATAATACAATATAATATAATATATAATATGTATATATATTTAATATTTTTAACTTAAATAATAATAATAATAATAATAATAATAATATTTATATAAATAAACATAATAAATTAAATTTAAATCAATATATTTATACTCTATAATAAATTTAAAAATTTTTTATTTGAAATTGAACTAATATTAATCTAATTCTTTAAATAAATTATAAACGATAATAACATATTTCTAAAATTTTTTATTTTTAATAAATATTCATATTAATAAATTTATATACTTTTAATAATTTTTTAAATTTTATTATTAAATCAAAAAATAATTAATATATTTTTTAATAAACTATAAAAATTTTTAAAAATTTAAAATTATTAAAGAATATTTAAATCAACATTTATATAATAAGCTAAGTTTAAGCCTACAGTCCCTATAGCTCTCACCGTTCCTACATCTCTAAGAATTTCATCATCTTTCGCGGTGCCTAGAGTTCCTACAGTCCCTATAGCTCTCACCGTTCCTACATCTCTAAGAGTTCCATCATCTTTCGCGGTGCCTAGAGTTCCTACAGTCCCTATAACTATCGCCGTTCCTATATCTCTCAGAGTTTCCTACAACTCTCAAGGTGCCTACACGGGCTAGAGTCTCCTACGGCTCTCGCAGTATCCAGAAGTCTGACAGCTCCTATAGCTCTCAAGGGCCTAGAGCTCCTAAAGCTCTCCTTCTCTCATCTAAGAACAATCCTTCTCTTCCTTATCTGTATCAACCCTTTGAGTGCTAAATACTCGCGGCCTATGCCGTCCGTACGGACGGCGCGCGTCTAGCACTGACGATCGCTGTGGACGGAATACTTTTTCGTTAGAGTGAACTCTGTTGATTGACTATTCAAAGCGCAAATCGTAATAAGTTATAGTAATCCTTTTGCACGAGATTAAATGATTCAAGAGCATTATTTTTTAGTTATTTTTAATTGTTTATTATAAACATTGAAATTTACAGTTAACTAGAATTTGGGTAATAAACTAGAAAACAATAAACTAGAAAACTAAATTTAGTAAATATAACACAAGTTAATAATTTAGTTGTGTGTGAAAAATTCAGTGCTTGAGAAAACTAAAAAAACCAGATGTAGAGTTTTCTTACAAGTGGTGACCACTTCAACAATAACGAGGCACTATTGGCATTTGTTTACTGCCGTAAGGAATGCATTTATATTTATTTCACACAAACGTAATAGTATTACTTCTGCGTAGGTGTTCGGAAAAATTGAAAAACCCATACATGCGTCCTTAGTCCATGCCGGGCACTTACAGAAAACGCATATATATATATGTCCTCAGTCCACACCGATAAATAAATAAAATTTATAGTTATTTTAAAAATATTTAAATCAACATTTATATAATAAGCTAAGTTTAAGCTAATAGGCTCATGCCCTATCGATAAATTTTTTAAATTTTTATATAAAACCATATTTCTTTCAAATAAATCAAAATAAATAAATAAATAAATATTTTTTAAATAAAGTATAACATAAACAATAATATTTTTTAGAATTTATAGTTATTTTAAAAATTTTATTATCAACATTTATATAATAAATTAAATATAAATTAATAAATCTATATTCTATTAATAAATTTTTTAAATTTTTATATATGTATATATAATTAATTATATATTAATATATATGTGGTATCTAAATGGGTCTTAGAGGAAAGGACAAGTAATGATGTTTTGATTTAATAAATAATATTCGAAGCAACGAAATGATTACAATGCTGTCGTACGTCTTATTTTCATACGCGGCTTTCGACTTCCTGATTCACACTCTCCGGCTTCTACGCTCGCTCGCTCTCGCTTCTCAACTCACACTGCACACCTATTCTATTTATTAAATTTATATTTAGATCAGAAATTTTTCCAAACTGAATAAAACTAAATAAATAAATTGAATATATAAATCTAAATAAACAATAAAAAAATAAAAATATAAATAAATATTTGCATCATCTAATTAATCTTATTAATAAAAAAATTTCACTTACTATATTTAAAGAAATTGGAGCACCTGAATTATAAATACATATTATAAATCACATTATTGATATTAAAGGTATTAAATTAATTAATTCTTTATTGATAAAAATATTTCGTCTATTAGTTTGTCTATAAATTATGTTAACTAAATAAAATAAACCAGAAGAAACTAACCCATGAGAAATCATTATTAATAAACCACCTAATAAACCAACCTTTAAACCCCTTAATATTCCTATAGATATAATTCCTATATGAATTACCGAAGATATAGCAATAATCAATTTTATATCAAATTGAAACAAACACATTCTTAAAATTAATATTCCAAATAAATTAATTATTATTAAATAATAAGATAAATTAATAAATTTATTTTTAAAAATTAAAATTAAACGTAATATTCCATATCTCTAATTTTAATATAACTGAAGCCAAAATTATTGATCTAAAAAATGAAGCTTCTACATGAGCTTTAATTAATTACCCATGAAATATATATATTGGAATTTTAACTAAAAAAGATATTAATAAATAAATAAAATTAAAATAATCAAATTTGAATTCTTTAATTTCTAATAAAAAAAAATCATTCTACACTGGTGTCACGTAAACTTGTGACTTAGATTATAAAAAAAGAAGGTTGAGCCGTAGCCCAGCTCTTAACATTCTGTTATCAAACTTTATTATAAATTCAATGATTACAATAGTTTTACATGAGTAGTATAATATTCTGAATCAGAGAAAGCTGAACAAGAACTGCCTGAGCTTGCTGAAGATTCGGCTTATATATGTTTTAGTTTGGGCATGTTGAGGGGCTCGGTGTAGGTTATGATGATGATGAAGTGGTGCCGTGTGCGAAAGAGTCCGAAGGTAGGGGAGAAAGTCTTATCTCTGACGTAGTTTAAGGTGTGGTCGATGTCACACACGCGTTTCAGCACTCTTCTTGTAGCACCACCTTTTTTACCACCATGCGTACGGAACACTTGCATTTTTCTGTTTTACAAAACGCTGCGCATGCACATACTCTCACAATAACTCATATTCATATGTATGTAAATACTACGCGGATAATCCAGTGTAGCACACAAAATTACGTATATCTCAATAGATAGTAAAATTTAATGTACCAATATAACAGAGTAACGGTTCAGAGTGTTATAACAGAGTGTCGATGAGGAATCTGTCTCTTTCTCTGTTTCTTCGTTGCAATACGATTGACAATAATCTTCAGGTAGTGGTGCAGTTGACTCTAGGTACGTTTTCTCCGGATTCTTCGTTGTTTGGTTTGGGACCTTTCCTTGGTTGGCGAATAGAAAATTTTTTTTCTAGAGCAGCAGATTTCGGCTACGTGTCCGATTCGTTGACACTTGGAACATTTATTTTCATGCGGTCACCTGATGGTTGGTTAGATGACTGAGTAAAAGTTCGTGATCGTGGATCGGTAGCATTTCGTTTCGATACTGGCGTAGTGCTGTTAGATTGGTTCTTTCGGCGGTTGGTAACACGATTTACTTCTCGTAACCATTGTCCTCTGTCGGCTGCTAGTCGTTGGGCGAGGTTCAGGTTTCTCGGATCGCTAGCTATTACCATATGTTCTATTTCGTATCGTAAATTGAGCAAATGTGTCTTAAGTGTTTCGCATTCTTCAATATCCATAGCTACGCGTCGTGCGGTTTTCGTTTTAAACCGCGTAATTTAATTCATTGAGCTGTTGTCGGAATCTGGAGTTGAAAGATTATACGCTTTCTGTTGCTCCTTGCTTTAAATTTTTCAATTTGTCCCAGCAGTTACTAATAGTGGTTGGTGCTGATACGTGTTGTCTTAAACACGAATATAAGTCTCCAAGCGAGTTAATATTCAGGTATCGTATTTTTTTCCGCTTTTTTTTTCGTCGGTTATACTTTCGATGAGTATAAGGTCAAATAGTAGCTCTCTATCACTTGCACACTTTGTCATGGCTCTTACTTTCGGATTGATAGGATAAAGTCTTCCACAATTACGTCGTCTTGACCCCGTACTGTTTCAACAGTACGTATGACCTTTTCTGCTTGGACGCCTTGTTCTTCGTCGTAGCTGTTTCTTGGTCCAATTGTGACGTGACTAGTTTTACTTCGTAATCTTTGTAAAGCGTCTGATCCGTCAGTTTCGTCATCTGTTACGTTATCGGTAGCGGTTTCTAAAATGGATGGTCATCTGTGACTGGTCGGTTCCGGTGTCGTATTTCAATTCTATGGTTTTTGCAAGATTACTATTTCTTTGGAGCAGTTTCTATCGCTAGTTTCTGTAAATTGTTTCATACTTTCAATGATTTCATCGGTACTATTTCTAAAGCTTCTATACTCGTGAGTTAGGCTTTGAAATTGTTCAATCAAAGTAGCAATTAGTTCGCTTTGCTTTTCGGTACTTTTGTCAGTTGGATTCATGTTGAGAGGCATGACACTTTTAGCAGAAGAAGAATCGCTACCTTCGGAACGTATTTCGGCTCTACTGTTTACATAGTGTGCGAAAGCCAATTTACTATTCTTTTGACCAAGTAGGTGTCCGTGCTCCTTCGCTATAGAATCCGTGGAGTTTCCGTTGAAGTTTCCTCTTGCAATTGCACATTATCTTGACAACTATAATATTTAGAAGAATGTAGTTTTTTAAATTCGGGATTACTTAAAACGAAAATGATGTAATATCTGTTTCCCTTTTGAACGTTTTTTAAAGACGAAAGATAGGAACCAAATCTCTTGTGTCTTTTTCCATTTAACGATGTTATTAAAATTATTTTTATTGTTGCAAAATCATGTTATCTTGATTAATAAATTATTTCTATATAAAATATTGATCGTTAAACTTTGAAGTAAATTGAACTATATAAGAACATGATTTCAACACAACATGTGAATAAGAATAAAATAAATAAAAATAACAATTTTTACATATGCTGTAAGCTCAGTCCCAAGATATGAGTCAATGAGTAAAAAAGGATTCATTTTTACAATTATACTCTTAACACATTCGTCGTCCAGCGTGATTCGACTATGTTTCCTGCGGGGCCCAAATCCGACCGCCGATACGCAGAACGTAAATAGAGCGATAAGCGGGAATTTATTGTTTATCGCCTTCGATTCATTATAAAGAAAAGATTATTTAGTTTTGAAATGGAGAAAGCGATAAGCTTTCCAGCTAGAGTGTTCCGAGGGATCTCATGGCAGATATCTCAGATCTTTCATTTAGTCGAGAAGCATACTTGTAAGACGTACATCAGTGATTTTTTCATCTTCAAAATGTTCAGCAAACAACGTGAAAATACATTTGAAAGTGAGAAGAGTAGCGACGACGAAATAGCGAATTTTAGAAGAAAAGTTATAAATAGAATTTCATCGAGTTCGGACTCGGATATTGAGGAAGCATTTGCAGGCGAAGACATCAAAGACATGTTGGAAGAACTTGCCATAGACGAAGAAGAGAAATTCAACTCTATTGATAATTCATTGAACAATATTCAATGGAATGAATTCGCTAACAGGCAACAGACGTTTCCGTTCACCGGAAAAAGCGGACTTCTGATGGATTTGCCGTTTGACATTAGCGCAAATAAGTGCTTTCGTTATTCGTTGATGAAAAAGTGCTAAGCCTTTTAGTTACAGAGACTAATAGATATGTAGAATAAAAATTACATCAACATGAAGTGATCGATCAAACTCGACATAGGAGACGGAAACCCACCACTTCCAAAGAAATTATAAAATTTATCGAACTAATGGTTTGGATGGGTCTAGTACAGACACCGCTTGTTACATAATGTAATCGTTTTGAATTGCTATTAGCAAAAAAGTTTTACCACTCATAAACATATTGATAGACAGTTACAAACAAATTTTTTCACCAGGCAATATTATAGTCAACGAGACAATGGTTCCTTGGAGGGGACGACTAACATTCCGGCAGTACATACCGACGAAATCACATAAGTATGATATAAAACTATACAAACTGTGTTTCACCGAAGGTTACACATGGTCTGCAAAAGTATATTCTAGACGAGAAATCACCGGAAGTAAGCAAGTTAGCATGGCTGAAAACGTCTGCATTGAACTTGCAGCTGAATTGCTAAATGAAGGACGAGCTTTGTCCGTCAACAACTTTTATACGAGCTATCAGTTAGCAGTGAAATTTTTAAAGTTTAGGATGCATGTCGTTGGAACTGTACGGCACAAACAAATATATGCCCAATGTATTTTCGAGCTATCGCGGGGAGACGCGGTCGTTAGAATACGCGTCAACGGGAGTCGTAAATTCCTGTTACGATTAGAATAATCGACACCACGAATAGTTCGATCCCCGTATTTCGGTTAGGATAACTCTGAGAGATATAGGAACGGTGAGAGTTATAGGGACTGTAGGAACTCTAGGCACCGCGAAAGATGATGAAATTCTTAGAGATGTAGGAACGGTGAGAGCTATAGGGACTGTAGGAACTCTAGGCACCGCGAAAGATGATGGAACTCTTAGAGATGTAGGAACGGTGAGAGCTATAGGGACTGTAGGAACTCTAGGCACCGCGAAAGATGATGGAACTCTTAGAGATGTAGGAACGGTGAGAGCTATAGGGACTGTAGGAACTCTAGGCACCGCGAAAGATGATGGAACTCTTAGAAATGTAGGAACGGTGAGAGTTATAGGGACTGTAGGAACTCTAGGCACCGCGAAAGATGATGAAATTCCTAGAGATGTAGGAACGGTGAGAGCTATAGGGACTGTAGGAACTCTAGGCATCGCGAAAGATGATGGAACTCTTGAGATGTAGGAACGGTGAGAGTTATAGGGATTGCAGGAACTCTAGTCACCGTGAGAGATGATGTAACTCTCAAGTTTATTCTGATGTGAATACGGAGGAAAGCTCGGTATGGGTGTGCCCAAGTGGGGAGACGTTCGAAATGTTGGAATATTAACAACAAAATATGCACCCATTATGATTTCAAGCACGAATTCTACATATCATGGATGTCTTCCGAAACAGAAACCTTTGGTGGTAATTGTATGTAGTATCGTGGACAAAAGGCCTAAGATATCTGCCGAATCGTAAACAATGTTGCGAGAGCCGCGGCATCGTCGGGTACATCAATGTGTCGTCGGTCCTTTTTAAGTGGATAGTTTCGTGGAAAGGGCCCGCGTGACCCTGGCCACGCGCGTTTTGGGACACGTGTCTCGAACGACGGGAAAAGACAAAAGAGACGTTAAAGTTAGTATTAGTTGAGAAGCCGGAGAGAACGGATGCAAAAGGTGTGCAGAGTGTGAATTGAGAAGCGAGAGCGAGCGAGTGTAGAAGCCGAAGAGTGTGAATCGGGAAGTCGAAAGCCGCGTCTGAAAATAAGACGTACGACAGCATTGTAATTATTTCGTTGCTTCGAATATTATTAATTAAATCAAAACATCATTACTTGTCCTTTCCTCTAAGACCCATTAAGATACTACATGTATATAATAATGGAAAAACTGGTATCGATAGAAGTGACCAGGTGGTCTCATATGCCACTACGATATGAAACAGCATCAAGTGGTATCGGAAATTAGCACCACATTTACTCTTAGGAACAACTATAGCAAATGCTCATATTGTGTACCAAACAGCAACAAAAAAAAAAAAAAAAAAAAAAAAAAAAGAAAAAAATACCGATAAGAAAATTTCGGGAAATTCTCGTTTCCGAATGGTTCAATGTGTTCTCAGAAAATAGTGTGTCCGGCAACCATCGGAAGAAAACGAAGAAGGTGCCCCACCATTTGGTGATACGAAAGAATCAGGAGGGCAAGCCTATAAGAAGGATGTGCACCCTATGTTACAAGAAGAAGAAGCAAACTGTCTCACGCGAAGAAGCGACAAAAAACATAAAAAAAACTACAACCCAAAATCATCCCAAATGTGTTTGGAATGTTTTAACGAATACCATGCGATATAGCATAATGTAATATTTTATCCAGAATATAAATTAATAAAATGTATGGTATAATGTGTTTTTAATATTTTTATGTTGTATATCCTATATGTAATATCCTATATTTAATTAACTCGAACAAAAAGAGCGTCACCCATACTTTGGTGACGGGGCCCCTACGAAAGTATAACCGTCATGTAGATATGGGTGATGTGGCGACGAACGTGTTAATCGTTTATTGTTGAAAATCATTTATTATCTGGATCACGTTCACATTCATAATCATAATTAGGGTTGCATTAAGCAATAAGATATTTATTAACAGTTTTTTATGATTCATGTCTGTATTTGATTCGATTGGATTAATGTAAATATTACCGTGTTTTAAGCCGTGTACTTCTCAATACGCGGGTATTGAAATACGCGGCTACACATATATCAAAATACAGGGATACAGGGATCATAATATCTATATATGCATCCGTGTACTGAGATTCACGAATACACGTATCGAAATGTATAGTTTCACGTGTATTAACCCGTACCTCATGTTTTATTTTATAATTAAATGTCAGAATATTTAGATATGTACATTTTTTATGACATTTAATTTATTAGGTTGCAGGTGAAAATAAGAAACATGGTTTTGGTTAATAAAGTTTAGTTTATTAACTTCTTATTTTCAAATAAGAAAACTGAAGTATTAAAATTTTGTGAAAGTAAACGGCTCCTTCCCCCCTTTTTTTCTTTTTGTTACAATATTTCCAGCATACAAAAAACTCCGTTTCGATATCGCCGAGGTTGCTGGAATTGTTAAATATTTCTTGGTAAGTTCGGAAATTGTTGGATACTTGTTTGCCTTAGCCTTCTACCATTCAAATGGATTTAAATCGAAGCGTATTTGTGGCTCGATCATATATATTTCAATTTGAATATAAACATCATTGTTATCGATGACCTCGTCTTATAAAAGTTCTAGAGCAGATTCTTCATGTGCCTTTGCTGCACTTACTTGTTGAATATATAGTACATTGGTATTGTACGTGCGAGAGTAAGGAAACGTAGAGTGAACACACACGTATGTGTATGAGCGTCACATGATAACCAGAACTGTTGGGTAAGGGCGATGGGTTTTTGTTAGTGCTATAAACCTCCTGCGAGAACGATATCTTAAGAAGAGCAACACTAATAGAGTAGAAGTGTTCAAGGCAAGATCCAAATATGATACAGTGCTGAAAAACTAAAATTAATATATCTTAACATGGCAACAGAGCATGGTTAATGGTTCTGTTGATTTTGTTGGTTGGTTTGTTCGGGGGATTTAATCAGTGAATGAGTTTCATTAAGTGAATAAAAGTTCGAGACGTTTATGGAAAAGATCACGACACCAAAGGTTAAGTAAGAAAACAATAGGAAGATTTCGAACACGCGGGAACGTTTGAGAATAAACAAAAAAGAAAAAAAAAATAAAATGGAAAGGAAGGAAATCACGATACCGGTGTTTGATGGAGAGGATTACAATATGTAGAAGAAAACAATTACCATGTTTCTGAAGCTTAAAAAATGTGATACTGTCGTAATTAGAAAAAAGACTAGTACAGATAATGCAGACTGGGGGAAAAATGATTTGAAGGCAATAAATATAACTTACATCTCAAATAAGCAATTAGAATTTATTAGTGAAGAACAAACGGCATATGGAATAATGAAAAAGTTAGACGAGATGTATTTGAAGGAATTTACAGCGCTACAAATTGTGTGCAGAAATAGAGTGGAAAAATAAGGCTTGATAAGCTAGTAAATGTATGAAAAAATGCGGGTGCACAAGTGAAAGAAAAGGAAAAACTGATTTACTTGCTAAACATCTTATCCGAAGCATATAGCTATATGGGAGATTTGGTTGATGCCTTGAAGAAAGAAGATGAAACAGTAGCGTATGTGAAAAATAAAATCGAAATAGCTGAAATGCAAAATAAATTTGATCATGGAGAAAGAAGAACTAACGCATTTGCTGCAAAAAAAGGAGGATGATTCAAATGTGGGGAAGCAGGGCATTTTGTGAGAGAATGTCAGAATGGCGTCCAAGCGGGAGGCAATAACGGTTACCTACATGTCAGGCATGTTTTTGGGTACCTTTTCGCGACAGTTTCCTGGGATTGTTATATACCATCTCTGGTCTGTGCGCACGCGGGATTGTACCACGTTGACACGTTTAGCGAACCTGTGTTGCTGAGTAATGCCATGGCCTCCGTGATATTTTCGGACGCACGTATAGGTGGTCTAGGGGATAATGACGACCAAGCAATCCGTGTGAACCAGAGTGTGGCCACTTTTGCTCATTTGTGTGAGATGCGAGGTCTAAACCTGAAGACGGCACTCGCGGATGCTTCGAAGAGATATATTGCCGAAAGTTTGCGCGACCGCTGCGACGGCGACGGAGATAGAAAAGTTTTTATGTTGGTTGCCGTCTGATTTGGGAACAGTCACTCTGGAGATAGCGGACGATATTAACGTTCTCGTCCTGGCTGCTTTTTGAGATGAATGGTGAAACACTTCCATCTGTTCAGCACTCGCAGTAGATTTGCACCCATTAATGACCTTAGTTCCATCGGAGATTATGGCGGTGGAACAGTCTTTACCGCTGGTTTTCCCGAAAGTGACAAACGTAGATCTGGCAATGGCCCGGTTGCCGGAATATTTAGTTGGTTAAGATTTCCACACAAATTTCGTAAATGCTATGATAGAATTCAGGTATTCAACCCTTTTGACTGACTCATTTAACCCGAAAGAATATGATTTTTATATTTCGTTCATCGGTGATAATTCTTTAAAAATTAGTTTAGATGTTATTCGTCAGTTAGGGGAAAAATCCTTTAACTTGTCGACAACATCATTAAGAGATGGTTAGTCAAAGAATATACAAAAAAGTATAATTTTGGTTTTGTAAAAGATAAGTATGTAAAATTTGATGACAAAATCCACATTTTGATACCGACTGTAGATATGTTCTAGTTTCGCGTAAAACTGAGATCATGTTAAATCAGCAGATTTCGAATAATATTAGGGGTGTTGATGTGACATCTGTTCCGTTGCCCAATATAACTTGGGTTAATGGACCGCCTGGGTGTGATAAGCCCATTTGATAAATCAGTTTATCGTTCCGGTTTTTTCTAGGACGAATGATATTATCTTGACCATGACGAAGAAGGGCGCGAAAGAAATACGAGATAAATTAGCGAGGAGATATCCAACTGTCTCGGAGAAAATTTGGTTGCGTGACGTTAGGACCGTCGCGTCGGTATTGGTTAACGGAGTAAAAGAGGAGTACTCTCGTGTGTTTATCGACGAGGCGTTAATGATGCACACTGGAACAATAAGATTCTTAAATGCCTTAACATGTGCGGGGGAGGTGTACATGATCGGTGACGTGAACCAGAGCAAGAGCCAGATTCCTCATTGATACTCTGTTATAACACTCTGAACACAGCTACATACATATGAGTATGAGTTTGTGTGAGAGTATGTGCGTGCGTAGCGTCTTGTAAAACAGAAGAATGCAACTGTTTCGTACGCGTGGTGGTACAAAAGATGGTGCGACAAAAAGAATGCTGAGACGCGTGCAATGTGTATCTACAAATATCTTATAAAGCACATATTAAATAAATTTTTTTTTATTTATTAGAATATTTACAATCAATTCTCGTTGAGAATTTTCAGTAACTTAGTTTGGCGTGATACAATGACATGGATTATAATAGCTTTATATTGTTGATTCTAGTAGAAACTAAGGATTTAATCTAGAGGGTATTATCTTTTTAGTCTGCGGATCTGGTCCGTCGTGTCCAGTAGTTGGGTGACTAGTGGGTTGTGGTGGTTGTTGACTCTTGTGATATATCAGCTTCTGGAATTGTGTATTTCATCTTTGACTGTAGGTATCTTGAGGTCACGGTGGATTGCTTCGTTGGTAACGTACCAAGGTGCATCAATTAGGGATCTTAGGGTTTTCGATTGGAAGCGTTGGAGTATTTCAATGTTGGAGTTACTTGCTGTTCCCCATAGTTGGATTCCGTAGGTCCAGACAGGTTTTATTACGGCCTTGTAGAGGGTTATTTTGTTCTGCCATTAGGTGTATTCTCGATGATAGTTGAACTGACTGTTACTATCACGGGGGAATGATCAGAGGAGAGATCAGCCGAGGAATTGATTTGGACGTGTCTTGACGAGATATTTTTAGTTATGAGGAAATCAAGGAGATCGGGTATTTTGTTTGTGTCGGTGGGCCAGTGTGTGAGTTCGTATGTGGTAAGGTAGTTGAGGTTGTTGGTTATTATGCTGTTGAGGAGGTTTTTGCCTCTTACTGTAACCAGTCTGCTGCCCCATTGGGTGTGTTTAGCGTTGTAGTCTCCTCCGGCTATGTATCTATTGCCCAGGGTGTCCAGGAAGTTGTCGAAGTCTTCTTTGGCGATGGAGTGTCTGGGAGGGCAGTATACAGCTGAAGTGGTGATTGTACCATGACAGTCTTCTATTGCTACGTTTGTTGCTTGGAGGTAGTCTTTCTGGAATGGTGGAAGTTCATAGTGCTTAATGTTTGATTTGATTATGATTCGGGTGCCGCCGTGGGCCTTTCCGCTGGGGTGTTGGGTGTGGTAGAAGTTGTAGCCGTGTATTTTGAGGTAGTTTTTGTCGGTGATGTGGGTTTCGGATATGAGCATCACATCGATTTGCTGTTGTTTTAAGAATAGTTCTAGTTTAAATTTGTGCTGAGCTATACCGTTGGCGTTCCACAGAGCTATTCGCATTGGTTTTATTTTACTTCTGTGCGTATGAATTTGTCCATGAAGAGTGTGAGTAGTGACAGCAAGTTGTTAATTTGCTCAGTTTGCTTCTCGATAAGTTTTTCGAATCTGGTGAAGTTGTCTATGTTTTGTGGGGTGGGAATTCTATTTTCTGTGTGTACACTGTGTGTTTTCGAGTTGTTTACGTTTCCTTGTGTTGCCTGCGCATAGGATACTGATGGTGAGGTGAGTTTTTGGGGTTTAGATTCTTGTATGGTTATGTCCTTGGGTCTCAGTTTTGGATACTTAATATTATGTAGAGTTTATAGGCTGAGCATCCTTTGTAGTTCGCAGGATGCTCTCCCTGACAGTGGATGCACTTCGCGGGGGTTTCTGGGGATTTAGCGCATTGGTCAGTGGGATGACTACCTGCTAATTTTACGCACCGGAAGTTATCGTTGCAGTATTTCTGCGTGTGGCCGTACCTTTGGCACCTTTTGCATTGTACTATTTCTTTCTTTACAAGAGGTGGCTCGAACTTAACTATGGAGTTCATCAGCCGGTTGATGTTGTAGATTTCTTTGTTGTTTGCTTTTTGTTTTAAATCTATGAAAAATAGTGATAGTGGATTTTTTGAGATTCTATGTTTAATGTTGCTTATGTTTGTTACCTCATGGCCAAGATTTTGAAGTTCGAACTTTAGTTCATCTAGGTCGACTAAGTGGTGGATGTTGCGTAGCACCACTCGAAATGGTCTTTCTTGCTTGAGTTGGTAAGTGTGGAAGTTGGCATTCAGGTTTTTTAGCAACTTCGTTAGTTTCCTGTATGCGTCAGGGTTGGCTGGCAGGATTTTAATGCTGTTATTGCTGATTTTCAGTTTATATTCGTCCTTGCCGACTTCTTTTTGGATTGTCTTTGTCATAGATTGGATGTCAATGACATCATCGATAAAGATTGGCGGGGGAGGGGGGTTTTTTGTGTATGTTGTTTATTTACCTCTGTGGTTGTGTCCATGGCGACCTCAGCCTCCAGTATCGCGAACCTGTTGTGGATAGTCACTTGGTTGGCTGGCGGGTTGGCTTGCCTTTTGCTCACATTGCCCCTGCTGGCTTCGAGTTTGCGTTTTTTCGTTTGAGGGTCGTTTGCAAGATGGGGTGTATTGCCCCTTTGCCACGGGGGAGGAAGAGCAGCGTTGTTGTAAATACGCTCCGTAGCTCCCGTTAGGGGTGATTGGGCCATCGTCGATCTAGTTAATTCAATGTGAAATGACTAGTCGAGAGGCTGTGATTTCGATCAGAGCTTAGTGGCGTTGAATTTTTCACTTTTCACTGGCACGTTTGCGAACGCTTGGCTTGGTTTGTTGGACTCGCTTTCGACAGATGGGCGTCACGTGTTGTTTTGTGAACTTCGCAGGGTATATAAGAATCCCATGTCTGCGGTCCCTTTTATCTAGCGCAAAATTCGTTTGACTAATTTCCACTGATACTCGTTTGGATTCTCTAAATGTCTCGACGCTATTGCACGCTAATGTCTGGCCTACTTACGGTTTGTTAAAATATTAAGTTTTGTTGGGAATATGATACATTTACACTGTACATGTGAATGTGTGTGTAATCGTCAGAGGACGTCCGGGTCTTGATTGAGACAAAAGACAAGAGCAGTGGTTAGAAGTATCTGGAAGAGTCGGTTGACAACAAGCATGCGTGCGAGTAGCATTTTGAGGTCTTAAGAGTATAAGATATATGTGTAACAGTTGTGTGCTAAATAAAGGGAATTATATGTATTTCCGAATCCATTCTATATCTTTTCAAGTTTCCTACGGCTTCTCTGTATGGTGCGTTACAATCATTATTGTCTATGTTATTTTTGCTCCAATTAGTCTCGATAGGTGTAGAAACACTGTTTGATGAATGAGAAAATGAATGATGAATATTGAAAAATGAAAAATGAATATTGAACCATCTTTTAATCTATTAATTTCAAGTCCAAGAAAACTCTTTACTTCTTTCGAACTCATAATTTTGAATTCTTTATTTAAATCACTGAAAAATTTATCGATTAGAGATTTGTCTGAAGCTGCTACCAATCCATTGTCTACGTATATGGTCATCAGCATTAATTTGTCATCTTCTGTATAAATATAAAAACAAGGATCTGCGTTACTCTGATAGAATTTTACAACATCTTGGAGACTGCTTTAAGCCATATAGACTTTTTAGTAATTTATAAACGCGATTCGTAACCATCATCATAACCTTTAGGTTGTTTCATATAGATCTCTTCTTTCAGACTTCCATATAAAAATGCGGTTTTAATGTCAAACTGTTCAAAGTGTAAATTATTTTTGGCAGCAATACCGAGCATTAATCTAATTGTGTCAAACCGAGCAACGGGACTATAGGTTTCCTTATAATCTATGCCTTCTTTCTGTGAATACCGTTTTATTACAAGTCGCGCTCTGTATCGTTCCTAATTGTCCGGATTTAGCTTTACCGTTAAAACCCACCTATTACTAAGTATCTTTTGATCTTTTGGTTTTTCTACAAGAATCCACGTCTTATTTTCGTAGTGCGATTTCATTTCATCATTCATAACCGTTTCCCATAACTCTTTCTTTTCAGATCTCATCGCTTCGTTAAAATCCACCGGTAATTTTTCCGCTACGTACGTTACTGGGCTACCATAAAAATCGGTTCGTTTGATCTTACCTCTATCTCTCAATTGTCTCACATTCTCGCTAGTTATAAAAGGTTGTTTTTCAGGTTCACTCTCTGCACTTTCGTACTTACATGCTCTATCGCTCTGTGCATACACATCTTCGCGTTCCACAATTTTCGGTAAACTTAAATTAACACATTTTCCAGTTTCTAGTTCGGGCTTAAATATTACGTCACGGCTCAATATTACATTTCTTACGGTCGGCACGTACACTCGATAGCCTCGTCCGTCACCTAGATAGCCTACCAAATATCCTTTGTTAGCCTTTTTGTCCAATTTTCTTCTCTTTTCCGCAGGTATGTGTGCAAAGCACTCAGTACCAAAAACCCTAAACTTTTCTACATCTGGCGGTTTCCCGTACCACAGTTCATATGGTGTTTTCTTGTCTTGTCTTGTCGGCTCGGTCTTATTTATGACATGCACTGCAGTGTTCATGGCTTCGGCCCATAAAAACAGCGGTAGATTAGATTTCGAATATAACATCGACCGTCCTGCTTCTACTATTGTTCTATTTTCTCTTTCTGCGACGCCATTCTGTTCAGGAGTGTATGGGACGTTAATCGTATGTTTAATTCCCTGACTTCTTAAAAATTCTTTAACCTCTTTATTTTTGAATTCTTTCCCTCCATCACTATGAATTTCCTTGATCTTATCATTGAATTGTTTTTCGACTTCTAGGCAAAAAGTTCTTAACTTTTCGATTACTTCTGACTTATGTCGTAAGAAGTAAATCTTTGTGAATTTAGAAAAATCATCTTTAAACGCAAGAAAATACAATTTCTTGCCTAATGACTCGACTTCCATAGGTCCACATACATCCGTATAAATAATTTCGCGAGGTTTAGTCGCACGCTTGATTTTCTCGTGAAAACTCGATCTATGATGTTTCCCGTACGCGCAACCTTCACAGAAAAAGTTACTATCCTCTACAACTTTTATATTCGAATTCTTTAAAAAATCCTTAACGTGTCTGATGTTTCGATGACATAGCCGTTCGTGCCATAACTGCAGTGTGTCCGCGTTTGACTCCGCTCTATTGCTAAGATTACAAACTGACGGTATGATAACTCGCATATCGACCTTATATAAATTTCCGATAACAGAACCCCTTGCTATTATTTTCTGATTCTGTAAAAACATACAGTTTATCCCTTCCCTTAAGATACAGAAATCTATGCCTCTTCTTGTGACGGATCTAATGGAAAATAGATTTCTTTTCATACCTGGTACATACAAGACGTCGTTCATTGTACATGCTACCCATTTGCCGTCCACAAAAGTCTCTACCTTGATTTTTCCTTTGCCGTACGCATCCATGAACGGTACCATCGCCGATTTCTATCTTCACCGTGTTATCGAATTTTTCGAAGACGCTAAACCATTCTTGTCGTCCTGTCATGTGATTCGTAGCTCCTGAGTCGATTATCCAAGCATCATGGTTTGCCACTTGTATCGTTGAGGTGCTTCCTAATAGACCAATTCCGCTGTGATCTCGATTTTCATTTCTGGGTTCCTAGTTGTCTCTACTGTTGTTTCCTTTCTTATTTTTAAACCAATTTTTGTTATTATTTCCTTTTCCATTCGCATGTAAAGCATCTAAAACAATCCTTCTTTAGATGGCCACCTTTTCCACAGTTGAAACAGCTTGGTCCTTGTTTCTCGTATTCAGGTTTGCTTGACTGCTTCTGCTGTTCCCTTTTGTAATTGTTGCCTTTTGTTACCAGAGCCACCGATGTTTCCTGGTCGTCTTTCTTCCATGTGATTTCTTCCGCCATCAACCTGGTACTAAGCCTGTCTAAGGTCTTCTTTTCTTCTTCCACCGAATCCCACGCACTGTGAAAATGGTCAAATTTGTTCGGTAACACCGATAAAATGCGTGTTATCAGCATTTTCTCGCCAATTTCGCTCCCAAGAGCTTTCATCTTCGCCGCTATCAATTCCAACTTTGATAAGTTGTAAGATACATTTTCAGATTCTTCCTATTTAAAATTGAAGAAATGCTTCTGGACCATACTTAGATTCTCATCCGACTTCATGTCATATACTGTATTCAACTTTTTCCACATTTCATGTGCTGTTGTGCAACATAAAAGAAGATCCAACGGTTTCCTTCCTACTGAGGTCACAATTAATTTTCTCGCTAACCGATTAGCCTTAAAAAATTTTCTACGGGCGATTTCTTTCTCCGCATTGTTACCTGGATGACACAGATTCCCTTCACACATGTTGATCAGGTCATCTTCCTCCAAAAGTGTATGCATGACAAAACGCCACTGGAGTCAGTTTTCTGCGTGTGCCCGTATCTTTGGCACCTTTTGCATTGCACTATCTCCTTTTTGATTTGCGGTGGTTCGAATTTTACGATGGCGTTCATTAGGCGACTGGTGTTGTATATTTCCTTGTTGTTGGGTTTCTGTTTTAGGTCAATAAAGAATAGGGATAACGGGTCTTTCGTGACTCTATGCCTTATGTTGCTGACATTGATGACTTCGTGGCCGAGTTTAGATAGTTCGGTTTTTAGGTCGTCGATGTCTGCGGAGTGGTGGATGTTTCGTAGCACCACCCGAAAAGGTCTTTCTTCTTTGAGTTGGTAGGTGTGGAAATTGGCGTTCAGGGCCCTAAGTGTTTTGGTGAGTTTCCTGTAGGCTTCTGGATTTGTCGGCAGGATTTTGACTTGGTTGTTGGTAATCTTCAGGTTGTAGTCCTCCTTGGAGATATCTCTCTCTAAGGACTTGATCATTGTCTGGATGTCGATGACATCATTGACAAATATTGGTGGGGGAGGGGGGCTTCTCTGTGCTTGTTGGTTTGGTGGCGGGCCTGCGATTTCCATGGCGTCGTTTGCGGAATCTAGTATTGCGAACCTATTGTGGGTGTTGATTTGTGTTGTTTGCTGTTGGTTTGAGTTTGTGTTTGGTGATTCAATTTTGCGTGTTTTCGCCTTATTGGCGTCGTTGGCGCGTGGGGGTAATTTCATCGATTTTTCTTTTGTTTTTTCCACATATTAATAAATCATCTACGAATAGAATTAAGTATATAACATCATCGTTCTCATACTTCATATACAGACAATAATTATTCTCACTTCTTTGAAAACCTAATTTTTTTATATACTCGTCGAAACATTCATACCAAACTCTTGAACTTTCACACAATCCATATAACGCCTTTGATAGTTTACATACTTTCCCGTTTTTATCGTTGTAACCCATAGGTTGTTTTACAAATACTTCCGATTTTATAGTTCCGTTTAGGAATGCTGTTTCTACATCCATTTGCATAATCATCAAACCACATTGACAACAATAAGATAGTAATAACTTCAGCGTTTGCATTTTTGCTACTGGAGAGCATAAATCTTCCAGTATTTCCTTTTGTTGGAAGCCTCGAACAACTAGTCGCGCTTTCTTACTATTATCGGATTTATTCGCATATACCCATTTCAAATCTAATACCTTTTTCTCTTTTGGTTTCTCTACTAATTGCCAGGTTTTATTTTTGACTAAACTATTTATTTCTCGATCCATTGCTTCCTTCCATGATCTGCTATCATCTCCACATAAAGCTTCTTCATAGGTTTGAGGACTGTCTGCGCTAACTACATTCACATAAATGAAATATGAGCTCGTTTGGCCATATCTTTGAGGTTTCTTTGTTTCCCGTCCTGACCTTCTCAAATTATTTTCTATGTCCTCAAGTTTTTCTTCTGATTCGTTATTTAAGTTTCTCTCCTTTTTTATTACAACCTGCGCGACCTTTTTGTTACTTGTTTCACATTCATGAATTTCGTTTATATCCGAATATTCGTCAAAATCCCTTTCCGTTTCATTATCTGATTTATCCTTTCCTTGAAATCCTACTAAACTTTCATTTTCACCTATAAATTCTACGTGTCTTGCAATTATAATTTTATTATTAACTAAGATTCCATATCTAACGTTTTCATAACCTACAAGTATTCCAATATCTGCCTTTTTGTCCCACTTCGAATTTCTTTTAATTTCAGGTATTCTTACGAAAACTCTACTTCCGTACAATCCTAAATTATTTATATTCGGTTTCCTTCTTAACAATATTTCGACTGGTGTTTTACTTTCATACATTTTCGAAATGGTTCTATTTTTTAAGTACGCCGCGGTTCTATCTTGTTGAAGTGGTCACCGCTTCTAGGAAAACTCCACATCTGGTCTTTTTAGTTTTCTCAAGCGCTGAAGCCATCGACAGTACATAGACAAAAGAATAGCAGGGAGGCAGACCATAAACAGTAGACAGGCGACGTTGGCTTCGGGGTTTTCAGTTATAAAGTAACACTGCTAGCGTGCGGATCTGGACCAGCTCAAATTGTATTTCTGTATTTCACTATTAAATCAAATATATATTTTGTATCTTACACTTTATCCACGCGTTTTTCTCTCTTTATATACCGAATAACCTCAACAGGTTATGGGCCCAGGGCTGTAAAGTGTAAGATAGTAACGCGAAGTGAATAAATTGTCAAAGTATTGTGCTTAGTAAAGTAAGTGATAGTGCTAAAATGGAATCAGCAAGTGCGAAGATGTTACGTGGCGGAGAAAACTGACTCCAGTGGCGTTTTGTCATGCATACACTTTTGGAGGAAGATGACCTGATCAACATGTGTGAAGGGAATCTGTGTCATCCAGGTAACAATGCGGAGAAAGAAATCGCCCGTAGAAAATTTTTTAAGGCTAATCGGTTAGCGAGAAAATTAATTGTGACCTCAGTAGGAAGGAAACCGTTGGATCTTCTTTTATGTTGCACAACAGCACATGAAATGTGGAAAAAGTTGAATACAGTATATGACATGAAGTCGGATGAGAATCTAAGTATGGTCCAGAAGCATTTCTTCAATTTTAAATAGGAAGAATCTGAAAATGTATCTTACAACTTATCAAAGTTGGAATTGATAGCGGCGAAGATGAAAGCTCTTGGGAGCGAAATTGGCGAGAAAATGCTGATAACACGCATTTTATCGGTGTTACCGAACAAATTTGACCATTTTCACAGTGCGTGGGATTCGGTGGAAGAAGAAAAGAAGACCTTAGACAGGCTTAGTACCAGGTTGATGGCGGAAGAAATCACATGGAAGAAAGACGACCAGGAAACATCGGTGGCTCTGGTAACAAAAGGCAACAATTACAAAAGGGAACAGCAGAAGCAGTCAAGCAAACCTGAATACGAGAAACAAGGACCAAGCTGTTTCAACTGTGGAAAAGGTGGCCATCTAAAGAAGGATTGTTTTAGATGCTTTACATGCGAATGGAAAAGGAAATAATAACAAAAATTGGTTTAAAAATAAGAAAGGAAACAACAGTAGAGACAACTAGGAACCCAGAAATGAAAATCGAGATCACAGCGGAATTGGTCTATTAGGAAGCACCTCAACGATACAAGTGGCAAACCATGATGCTTGGATAATCGACTCAGGAGCTACGAATCACATGACAGGACGACAAGAATGGTTTAGCGTCTTCGAAAAATTCGATAACACGGTGAAGATAGAAATCGGCGATGGTACCGTTCATGGATGCGTACGGCAAAGGAAAAATCAAGGTAGAGACTTTTGTGGACGGCAAATGGGTAGCATGTACAATGAACGACGTCTTGTATGTACCAGGTATGAAAAGAAATCTATTTTCCATTAGATCCGTCACAAGAAGAGGCATAGATTTCTGTATCTTAAGGGAAGGGATAAACTGTATGTTTTTACAGAATCAGAAAATAATAGCAAGGGGTTCTGTTATCGGAAATTTATATAAGGTCGATATGCGAGTTATCATACCGTCAGTTTGTAATCTTAGCAATAGAGCGGAGTCAAACGCGGACACACTGCAGTTATGGCACGAACGGCTATGTCATCGAAATATCAGACGCGTTAAGGATTTTTTAAAGAATTCGAATATAAAAGTTGTAGAGGATAGTAACTTTTTCTGTGAAGGTTGCGCGTACGGGAAACATCATAGATCGAGTTTTCACGAGAAAATCAAGCGTGCGACTAAACCTCGCGAAATTATTTATACGGATGTATGTGGACCTATGGAAGTCGAGTCATTAGGCAAGAAATTGTATTTTCTTGCGTTTAAAGATGATTTTTCTAAATTCACAAAGATTTACTTCTTACGACATAAGTCAGAAGTAATCGAAAAGTTAAGAACTTTTTGCCTAGAAGTCGAAAAACAATTCAATGATAAGATCAAGGAAATTCATAGTGATGGAGGGAAAGAATTCAAAAATAAAGAGGTTAAAGAATTTTTAAGAAGTCAGGGAATTAAACATACGATTAACGTCCCATACACTCCTGAACAGAATGGCGTCGCAGAAAGAGAAAATAGAACAATAGTAGAAGCAGGACGGTCGATGTTATATTCGAAATCTAATCTACCGCTGTTTTTATGGGCCGAAGCCATGAACACTGCAGTGCATGTCATAAATAAGACCGAGCCGACAAGACAAGACAAGAAAACACCATATGAACTGTGGTACGGGAAACCGCCAGATGTAGAAAAGTTTAGGGTTTTTGGTACTGAGTGCTTTGCACACATACCTGCGGAAAAGAGAAGAAAATTGGACAAAAAGGCTAACAAAGGATATTTGGTAGGCTATCTAGGTGACGGACGAGGCTATCGAGTGTACGTGCCGACCGTAAGAAATGTAATATTGAGCCGTGACGTAATATTTAAGCCCGAACTAGAAACTGGAAAATGTGTTAATTTAAGTTTACCGAAAATTGTGGAACGCGAAGATGTGTATGCACAGAGCGATAGAGCATGTAAGTACGAAAGTGCAGAGAGTGAACCTGAAAAACAACCTTTTATAACTAGCGAGAATGTGAGACAATTGAGAGATAGAGGTAAGATCAAACGAACCGATTTTTATGGTAGCCCAGTAACGTACGTAGCGGAAAAATTACCGGTGGATTTTAACGAAGCGATGAGATCTGAAAAGAAAGAGTTATGGGAAACGGTTATGAATGATGAAATGAAATCGCACTACGAAAATAAGACGTGGATTCTTGTAGAAAAACCAAAAGATCAAAAGATACTTAGTAATAGGTGGGTTTTAACGGTAAAGCTAAATCCGGACAATTAGGAACGATACAGAGCGCGACTTGTAATAAAACGGTATTCACAGAAAGAAGGCATAGATTATAAGGAAACCTATAGTCCCGTTGCTCGGTTTGACACAATTAGATTAATGCTCGGTATTGCTGCCAAAAATAATTTACACTTTGAACAGTTTGACATTAAAACCGCATTTTTATATGGAAGTCTGAAAGAAGAGATCTATATGAAACAACCTAAAGGTTATGATGATGGTTACGAATCGCGTTTATAAATTACTAAAAAGTCTATATGGCTTAAAGCAGTCTCCAAGATGTTGTAAAATTCTATCAGAGTAACGCAGATCCTTGTTTTTATATTTATACAGAAGATGACAAATTAATGCTGATGACCATATACGTAGACAATGGATTGGTAGCAGCTTCAGACAAATCTCTAATCGATAAATTTTTCAGTGATTTAAATAAAGAATTCAAAATTATGAGTTCGAAAGAAGTAAAGAGTTTTCTTGGACTTGAAATTAATAGATTAAAAGATGGTTCAATATTCATTTTTCATTTTTCAATATTCATCATTCATTTTCTCATTCATCAAACAGTGTTTCTACACCTATCGAGACTAATTGGAGCAAAAATAACATAGACAATAATGATTGTAACGCACCATACAGAGAAGCCGTAGGAAACTTGAAAAGATATAGAATGGATTCGGAAATACATATAATTCCCTTTATTTAGCACACAACTGTTACACATATATCTTATACTCTTAAGACCTCAAAATGCTACTCGCACGCATGCTTGTTGTCAACCGACTCTTCCAGATACTTCTAACCACTGCTCTTGTCTTTTGTCTCAATCAAGACCCGGACGTCCTCTGACGATTACACACACATTCACATGTACAGTGTAAATGTATCATATTCCCAACAAAACTTAATATTTTAACAAACCGTAAGTAGGCCAGACATTAGCGTGCAATAGCGTCGAGACATTTAGAGAATCCAAACGAGTATCAGTGGAAATTAGTCAAACGAATTTTGCGCTAGATAAAAGGGACCGCAGACATGGGATTCTTATATACAAAGCAGGCGGTCTGGAAACCTTTAGCGATGCTGACTATGCAGGCGACAAAGAAACAAGAAAGTCGACATCGGGCGTTGTATGTAAGTATGCGAATGCGGCCATTACATGGCAATGTGAGCGAAAACAATGTGTAGCTCTATTCACAACAGAAGCTGAGTATGTCAGTGCAGTCTCAGGAGCGAAAGAAATTATGTGGCTAAAGAAAATATTTTTTGAACGTAAAATAGAGATCTTTAAGTATATGCTACGTATAGACAATACTAGTGCCGTAAAATTAATTAAGATTCCAGAATTCCACCAAAGACGTAAGCATATTGACGTAAGATATTATTTCTTGCGAGATTTATACAATAGAGGCGAAATTGATGAAACATATGTAACAAACGAAGAGCAACTGGCAGATATATGTACAAAGGCGTTGTCAAAACCAAGATTTGAATATTTAAGACAAAAGTTAGGTTTGAAAAATAAAAAAGATGTTAAGAGGTAATTGTTTATAGAGATGTAGAGTTTTTAGGGAGGGTGTCGAAGTGACTATCACTTCTAAAAAAAAAACTCTACATGATCTGTTTAGTCTTCTCGTAATTTGTTTTTAGTAATAAATTAATTTGAATGGAAAAGAGAAAGGCAGCTGGAAAATGTATTTGTGAAGACATTGACAAAATCAAGGTTCAGATATTTACGACGAGAGTTAGAAAAATATTAAGATATAATTGTTTGTTGGGATGTAGAGTTTTGGGGAGGGTGTTGAAGTGGTCGCCACTTCTAGGAAAACTCCACATCTCGTCTTTTTAGCTTTCTCAAGCGCTGAAGCCATCGACAGTATATAGACAAAAGAATAGCAGGGAGGCAAACCATAAACAGTAGACAGGCGACATTGGCTTCGGGGTTTTCAGTTGTAAAGTACCATTGCTAGCGTGCGGATCTGGACCAGCTCAAATTTTATTTCTGTATTTCACTATTAAATCAAATATATATTTTGTATTTTACACTTTATCCACGCGTTCTCTCTTTATATAACGAATAACCTCAACATAACTATTTCCGGCCAATATTTAATATTTAGTTTTGAATTATGTAATAAGCATCTAGCGGAATTCATGATTGTTCTATTGTAGCGCTCAGCTGTTCCATTTAACTCGTGAACATAAGGTGGGCATCATATTCTGGAAAAATAGAAAAAGTTAAATGCTTCAACTGTAACGGAAACCACCCAGCCAGCTATAAAGGATGTGAAGTAAGAAAACAATTACAACGTAAACTGTTCCCGCCCCTACGAAGCAGGACAAGCACTAACACACAAACCCATCAGGACAGCACAAAACCAGAAATAATACCGAATACAGAGCAAGCAATAAACACCAAACCTATCAGCACCAACACCATTGGTGGTCTAAGCTATGCTCAAGTAACCAGCCAACCAACACATACACACAACCAATACCACAGCAATAGTAACAATGACACTGCAGAAATCAAAGAACTGCTCAAACAATCCACAAAGAACACCGAAATGCTAACCAGAATGATAAGTGAACAAAACGCAGTACTCAAACAGCAAACCCAACAAATCACAGTCATGCTACAACTAATTACAAACGTGCTAAGCAAAAAATAAAAACGGACACTCTAAAAATAGCAGTCTGGAACTCAAACGGCCTACAACAACGGGCCATAGAAACTAAAACATTCATATACAATAATAATATAGACATACTACTTGTCTCAGAAACACACTTCACTACAAAAAGCTATTTGAAAATATCATACTACACCATAAATGATACCAAACACCCCTCAGGAAAAGCTCACGGAGGGACAGCAGTGATAGTCAGAAACGATATCAAACATTATCTACACAGCCAAGTTAACAAAGAATATTTACAAGCAACCACTGTGACAGTTCAAACTAGCAGCAACTACTTCCAGTTGTCAGCAGTATATGTGCCTCCGCGACACAAAATAACAACACAAATGTGGGAAGAATACTTCCAGGACCTAGGGGACAAGTACATCGCAACGGGAGACTACAACTCAAAGCACACGCTTTGGGGGTCAAGAAACATTACACCTCGAGGCAGAACACTGGAAAAATACATTAGAAATAATCACCTGAATATATTATCCACAGGAACACCGACACATTGGCCGACTGACCTGAACAAAAAACCAGATCTTCTGGACTTTGCAGTTACAAGGGGACTAAACACAAATAAACTAAAAATAACACCCAACCTCGAGCTCAGCTCCGATCATACACCCATAATAATTGAATACAGAAACAAACCAATTCACTATAGCAAACCAGAAACACTATGCAATAAAACCACCAAATGGCAAACTTTCAAAGAAATAATAGAAAGCAAAATAAACTGCAACATCCCGTTAAAAACTCCTAAACACATAGAACAGGCAGTAGCAACATTGACAGCAACTATTCAGGAAGCAGCAAGGACAACCACTATTCCCGAACCAACCAGCAGACAAACAATAACAATCCCGCAAGAAATACTCGACAAAATCAAAGAAAAAAGAAAAGCAAAAGCAAAATGGCAAAAATACAGAACCCGAGAAAACAAAAAACACTTAAACAAACTTGCAAAGGAAATAAAAAACAAAATAAAGGAGCACAACGATAACGAATTCGCAAAGTTCATAGGGACACTCTCCACACACGAGTACACCAACTATTCACTATGGAAAGCCGCGAAAAAAATAAGGAAGCCAATAATACCCGTCCCGGCAATCAGAAAAGCAGATAACACATGGGCAAGAAGCAACGAAGAACAAGCTGAAGAATTCTCCAACCACCTCTGCAACACATTCACGCCACACATTATCAACAACAGCAACCTCAAAAGACATACGGAGGAGGATCCGCAAACCACTACTACCACATCCGACAAGGAATACACCATACCTAAAACATCGGCACAAGAAATTAGAAACATAATTGATAAAACAAAAAACAACAAAGCGCCAGGAATCGACCTAATCAATGCTAAATCTTGAAAAACCTTCCGCCAAAAGCAATAAGGCTAATGACAATAATATTCAATGCAATTCTAAGAATTCAATACTTCCCCAAACCATGGAAATTAGCACAGATCAAAATGTTACATAATCCAGGCAAAGACCCGCACCAAACTGCATCTTACAGACCAATATCACTGCTTCCAGTATTTTCCAAAATACTGGAAAAAATAATATATTGCCGGATAAAAACAATAATAGAGACAAAAAAACTAATACCGAATCACCAATTTGGTTTCAGAAACAAACACTCCACGATAGAGCAAATACACAGGCTTATAAACGAAATAATAGTAGCACTAGAAAACAAGGAATACTGCACAGCCCTCTTTATAGACATAGAGAAAGCATTCGATAAAATTAACCATGAAAGTCTACTACAAACAATTAGGAAACAATTCCCGGAGCAAATACACCACTTAATAAAATCCTACCTAAGCAGCAGAACCTTCGTAATAAAAATCAAGGACACACATTCTCAAGTTAAAGACATCAAGGCCGGGGTACCACAAGGAAGCGTCCTAGGCCCAATACTATACACATTATACACGGCGAACATACCAACAACTACCAACAGCACAGTATTGACATTCGCGGACGACACAGCTATACTAGTCAGGCATACTAACCCAGAAACGGCAGTCAAAATACTACAAGAACATATCGTAAAAATAGAAAATTGGCTAAAAGAAAAACAAATAAAAGCAAACCCCAATAAATGCAACCATATTACATTCACGCTACGGAAAAAGATACCACCAAACATCCTATTGAACGGCACGCATATAACGCAAACAAAGCATGTCAAATACCTAGGACTCCACTTAGATCAAAAACTCACCTGGAAACTACACATCAAATCAATAGTAGAAAAAATACAGAAAACAAGAAGACAAATGCATTGGCTAACAAGCCGAAAATCCAAACTAAGCACAGAAAACAAGTTAAAAATATATAAAACGATCATAAAACCAATCTGGACGTACGGAATACCACTATGGGGGACGACAGCAATGAGCCATATAAACAAAATAGAGGTAATACAGGCTAAAATCCTCAGAACAATAGTAAACGGACCATGGTACGTCAGAAACGAAGATATACGAAGGGACCTGGGAATGCCAACGGTCAAGGAAGAAATTAGCAGATACTCCGAGAAATACAAATTAAGAATAGCAACACACATAAACCGGCTAGCTGCGGAAACATACTAAACCATAAATATGGACAGAAGACTAAAAAGGAAGCACCCAGCAGACCTTATAAAGGACATAACCTAAGAAACACGAGGATGGTACCCCGCTGGGGTAGCCACCAACATGCTAATTTAACCGTTAAAAAATTCCACCAAATGTCCAAATTGGACAAATTGTGAATTTTAATAAATAAATGAAAAAAAAACGAAGTATACCAGTCTTTAACAAAGCGAAAGAAATCGTAATTGCAACTAAGATAGGGTTTACGCATGTACATCCAAATCAAAGAAGTACCATACGGTCTTACTAAAGGGTCTAAACAATAGTTTCTTCGAGACAAAGATACTCGCAGAGTTACAAGCACTACAGATGTCCGACGTACAATTGACAAAATATTGGTACTTCTCAATAAAAAGATCAATAGAAAACAATGAATTGCTTCCAAATTACATAATCCAAGTATCCCCACAAAGCAATATTAGTTACTTACTAAAATTGAACCGTCTAATTTACTTTAGGGTAAATTGGATAAAGTCAGAAAAAATGACATAACGCAATGTCACAAATGCAAACTGCACGGAGCCGCACGGTCCAAGCGAGTGCAGAATCAGAAAGGAAGACACGGTAAACAAAGGCAAAGTGTACTGCGTGAACCATAAAAACTACGGATACATCCTTTGTATGAAGGATGCCCAAAATTCTTTGCAAACCTTTCAAAAAACTTTGCGAAAATATCATCAAATGCAAAGAATCAAAAACAAACGCGTTGCTCAAATAAGCCGCAAATTCATCCCGTAGCCAAAGTTCTCAGCCATCCTAAGACAAGGAATAAGCCGAAACCAAGTCTCTGAAAAACCAATCACATCGAACAAATTTATTACCACGCGTAATGCAAAATCCAAATCCAATTAAAACCATATCCGTAACAAACCATACCGTAATAAACTTATCGAAGATTTCAAAAAAAGCATATTCAAAGCCCTAAATGAACAACAAACACAATTGAACTAAAACAATCATTAAAAACGCACGAAGAATGGATTGACTCTTGCCCAAAAGAAGGCTCATACCTAAACATATGCCTTGGAGACACACAATTACAATTCCCTAATTTACGGGCAAATAACAGGCTCAAAACTATAGACTACGAATGCGACCATAATGCTCCCGTATTACAGATAAATAAAAATACATCTAACTTCCTAACCCTAGAAACACAGAGTGACGAACCCAGGTGCGAGTACAAAAAAATAAACTAGAAAAAATTACAAAATCAGCTCGAAAAGTACTGCGACCTAAGTATCCACAACAATGTCAACCTAACCAAGAGGCAAATCGTCTCATTTATAGACAAAATAGAAAAACTTATACAAACCGCTCTTCAAGAATCCGTACTAAAAATAAAGTAAGAAAGTCGGCTTTCGAGCCCTATACCTATAATAAAAAAAAAAAAAAAAAAAATTACGAGACAAAAGCTTGATACCATCCAATATTAACAATCTAAAATAAAACTATTCCTACGATCAAAAAGAAGATTTAGAATAATTAAAGTACCTTTTGCACAAAATAAAGTTGTGTCAAAACAAGAATTCGCAAACATTATAAATCAACAGTGGGCAAACAAAATAAAAAGTATCTCTAAAAAGGACTCTGCTAGCATGTCCCACAGAGGAATCAAATTTTTACATCAAAAGAATCAAACTCTACCCCATCTCTCAAATTGCCTTCAGACGAGAATGATTCCATTATGCGCGGTATGAACGTTAGCTGAAATAAGTGATTTATTTGCTTTTAATGTACAAAAAAAGAATATTTGAAAAAATTTATGCAAGAATGAGTGTTATATATGGTATTAGTCATGTAATACTATAACATTTCTATTTCCTCATGTTTAGATTATAGATTATTGAAAATAGATTATTAAGGGAAGTAAAAAGGATTGGAAAAACAAAAAGGTGTTTTGTTTTTCACCACGCGGAGTTACCAAGCGGTCACCTATTTAAGTACTATCCGTGCCTGGCGCTGCTTAACTTTCGTGATCGGATGAGAACGAGTGCTTTTTTTCTATATAACATTTATTGACCAGTAGATGCGTATTACATTTGTATGTTGTTCACAATAAACAATGGACTTCGAGTGCGGGCTGGCTTAGGCAAAAGTACCGATACGTGACGATACGACATAACCATACAATGTTTTGTGTCGGAATTACAGTTTTTACCGGTTGCAGTTTACCAGTTTGAACCGGCGTCCTTGATCGATAGTTATTTTCGAAGGTACGCCGAAACGAGCTATTCGTGTAGAGAGGAGAACCGAGGCAACGGTTGTCGCTTCCATATCAACGATGGGAATGGCTTCGGGCCAACGCGAAAAACGGTCGATACACGTTAGACAATATCGGTATCCTCGTGAATATTGCATCGCGATAAAGTATGTGTGTATGTGCTCGAACCGGCCTGCTGAAGTTTCGAACGTTCTGACAGGTGAGAATAAGTGCCTGGTGACATTGCATCGTTGACACGGGATACATTGTCGTGCCCAAGTCCGGTAATCTTTATTTACGGACGGCCAAATGAAACGTGACGTCACCAATTTTTGCGTGGCACGTATCCCTGGATGGGAAAGTCCGTGGAGCGAATTAAATGCGTCGCGCTTCAAGGATTTCGGTACGTACGGTCTTACAATGTCGTTTGATATGTGGCAGGATATTTCTGCGTCGTGATCAGGAAAGCGTATCTTCATTAACCGTAACGCGGTTGTACCGGAGTTGACGATGTCGCTTAGTTCTTTGTCGTTTTCTTACGCGGCGGCGAGAGTTTAATGATTCACTGACTTTCCTATCGCTTCGATGCGGAACAGAGCGTCGGCTACGTTGTTATCTAGACCCTTTATGTAACGTATGTCGGTGGTGAATTGACCGATGTAGTCTAGATATCGAAATTGTCGGGGCGAATATTTTTCTAGTTTTTGTCTGAACGCGTAGGTAAGAGGTTTGTGGTCGGTATATACTACGAAGTTTCTGCCCTCTAAAGTGTGTCGAAAGTGTTTGATTGCGCTGTATATTGCGAGTAGTTCGCGATCGTACGCGCTATATTTTTGCCGAGCGGGGGTCAAAGATATCGTTGCGAACCTTAGCGGATGCAATTTACAGGTTTGCAGTTAACAGATCATTAAGCGGTTTAAGTGTTTTTGTGGCCTCCGGTATGAAACGTCGGTAGAACGTTCCGTGTTCCGCAGACACCCGTGGCCAGGATCACGTGGGCCTTTTCTACGAAACTATTCACTTGAAAGGACCTACGACACATTGATGGACCCGACGACGCCTCGGCTCTCGCGACATTGTTTATGGTTCGACCGATATCTTAGGCCTTTTTCTCCACGATACTACATACATATCCCAAATAGAGTATCGACGTCTTTAAAAAAGAGCATTTAGCGAAGTTAAAAGTGTTGAGGTTATTCGGTATATAAAGAGAGAAAAACGCGTGGATAAAGTGTAAGATACAAAGTATATATTTGACTTAATAATGAAATACAGGAATACAATTTGAGCTGGTCCAGATCCGCACGCTAGCAGTGTTACTTTATAACTGAAAACCCCGAAGCCAACATCGCCTGTCTACTGTTTATGGTTTGCCTCCCTGCTATTCTTTTGTCTATATACTGTCGATGGCTTCAGCGCTTGAGAAAGCTAAAAAGACGAGATGTGGAGTTTTCCTAGAAGTGGCGACCACATCAACAAAAAGAAAATCCGGCGTTTACGAGGGCATTTAATACGATGTCCAATCTTTCTAAAACTTGATCTATCGAGCCGGCAATAGTTAGGTTGTCATCCATATAAACAACAACGTATGAATAAGCGATGTCGCCTAAGGCATTGAGAATGGCCCTCTGAAAAACGGACGATGCATTTTTTTCAGTCCAAACGGCATCGTTATGTATTCATATTGTCCGTCGGGGGTAACGAACGCTGTATACTCCGTCGAATCAGGATGAATGGGAATTTGGTGAAACCCGGTGGTCGTGTCTAGGCTAATAAGGTATCTCGCCTGTTGCAGTCTTGCGATTTGATCCGGAGTAAGAGGCAGGGGATACCGATCCGCGACCGTATTTTCATTTAACTCTCGAAAGTCTACACACAATCTATCTGAGCCGTCTTTCTTCTTCACGAGTAACATAGGGTTCGCGTACGATGAATTGCTAGGCCTTACAATGTTGGCTTTAATTAGTTCGCCTATAATCTCACGTACTATTCTTCGCTCTTCTTCACTAAGTCTGTAAGGGCTTCTCTGTACGGTGACGTTAGGATCAATTAACCGTATTTCCAACTTGCCCGTACTTACGCGAGTGCGTGGGAAACCCGTAATGAAAGAATCTTTGAATTTTTCGAAAACGGATATTAATCGACTTTTATCGTTACTAATTACATCAATGTCGATCATGTTAATATCGATCTCATCTTCCGTAGTTTTACTACAGGCATTAATTATCTTTGGTTTACTGATAACGAGGCTATTTTGCGTAATATGTACGTCAAAACCTTGGCTTAAAATCTCGCGACCAATCATGATATCATGTTTTAAATAGCTTATCGGTCAGGACGTGAAAAGTTATCTCCAATGCAAAACCGTTAATACATATAGTGGACAAAATCTGAGATGTACTCTTAACACATGTATTCCCTATTCTTCGCATTACTATTATATCGGTCGTTCTTTTGCCGGAAAATTTCGAGGCTGCGGATTCCTTAATCAATGAACATTCGGCTCCAGAATCGAAGTAAAATGGGAACGACTCACCCAGATGACTTAATCTATCAGTTGGGGCCTCCACCACACAGGAGTCAACCCGGCGCTCATCCTTGGAAGTACGGTTTCCTTTCCGCAACACTGGGCAATTAGGCGTGATATGCTGCTCCTCGTTACACTTTTAGCAGGACACCTTCGACGATGTGGCCGATCGGTTTTTCTCTGTACTTCTCCGCCTCCGATTTTGTCCTCTTTCGGCACTCGGGTGCTTTATGTCCATAGTTACGACAGTGGTAGCACCTATTCCGGGAGTCAAAAGGCTTATATCTTTTAGCTTCAGGACCCGCTGAGGAGTTGTCTGACGAAGACGCCGGCCTCTTCTTCGCGTAGTAGAAAGCTCCCATTTCATTCAGGAATTGATCTTCAGTCTTGATATCGCTTGAAGTGCTATCCGTTCAATACGCTGGTCTAGTGAAGCCAATTGAAAAACGACGGAGGCGTTGATTACCTCAGCCAAAGTTAAATTTTCCCACTTCGCCTTCAGGAAGGAACGGATACGAATGCCGAAAGCTCCCGTGGTTTCGTCCTTCAGTGGGGTTTTTCATTGGACATCTTCATTAGTACTGAGGTAGCTGTTTCTTTGCCACCAAAACGTGGAATAAAAATGACCTTAACTTTGACCAGGTAACATCTTGAGCAACAGGTACTTGCGAAAGCCATTGTGTTGCAGAACCTTCTAGAGCAGAAAATAACGCACTGCCCCGTAAAGGATTTTCTTCCAAGATCAGATTAACAACCGCGCAACATGCAGCTGGATCGGAACCCGCGATACCAGGATTAAAGCGCGGAAGCGATAAATTTTTAGTTTCCTCACTCGATTTTTGCACTAGCGTCTGAACTAACTCACGCAAGATGGCTATATGCTGTTGCATAGTTAACTGCCCTGATCCCACATCTGATGTCGGGTTGCAGTTAGGATTAGGGTTAGGGGTGTTCAATGAATCTTCACTGGAATTAGCCATCGATGCGGTAGAACAAAGGTACAGTTTATTAACACAAGTAGAGATATTACAGCGTTGGTAGTTAACCACAACGTCTAGGTACTCGCGACACTAATGACAATGGCCTCAGGTTCGATAACGAATCCGCGGTCAACGGGATGACGAACTTTACTCTTCGTTAGCGTCTAAGTTGTACTCGAGGTTAATGCATGGAGCAATCAGTACGTATAAGACGTACTGACGATACTGTATCCGAGGAAAGTAGGTGTGGGCGTGTCTGAGGACACGGATCTATCGGATTTGTTGATGTTAATTTTGGTTAAGGAAGTGAGGGCAGTAGACACCGTCTCCGATTGGATAATAAGACGGTTGGTGGACCAGGAAGGGTTTCAACTGCCCTCGTGAGAAAGTTGCCAACGGAATATACCAGAAGTGAGGAAAACCGACTTTCCGTAGTAAACAATAAACGTAAAAGGAAATGTAAGACAAGAGATACTCGCTTGGTCTGAGGGACCTTAACTATGAAAATTGCAAGACCCCTGGTGAGTACTTAAGACTATTGAGGGTACGCGTCAAGGATGTGCAGACATCTGGGTGCCATCCTGCCCGCGGTGTGTGGCCTGGTCTCTGATGTGAATTGATGTGAATTGACGGTGTCGTCGGCGTAGCACGCCAATGCCGAGTCCGGGGGAAGCACCGCGTCGTACGCGATGTTCCACAGCAACGGACCCAACACAGAATCCTGCAGGACCCCGCGCAGTACACCGCCCTACCTGCCATCCCCCCGCCGCGAACGGTGTAGACGATACTCCGGTCCCGGTGGAACGCCCGGACCACACGCCGCAGGTACGCGGGTACCCAATGAAACTCGAGGGCCCGACATATCTTGTTCCAGGGGATGCTGTTGAAAGCGTTGACCACGTTCAGCGACACGGCCAATGCCACGCAACCACGCTGTTCGACCCCCTCGACCAAGGAACGGACACGGGCGATAGCGTCGGCCGTAGACCGCCCCCTCCGAAAGCCAAACTAGCTGTCGTGCAGTCCGAGAACACTTCCAGACAAATGCGACTCGAGGCGGGCAGCTACCACTCTCTCCAGTAGCTTGCCAGCCTCGTCCAAAAGGCATACCGGCCGAAAGATGGAAGGCGAGTACGAAGACCGTCCCGGCTTCGGCAGCAGGACCATCCGTCCCTCCTTCCACAAGACGGGGAATTCGCCCCGAGACAGGCATCTGTCGAACAGACGTATTAATCTCAGGGCAAGACCCCGGCGACGTCCTTCCACAGGCGGGCTGGGACTCCGTCGGGACCCGGAGCTTTCCGCGCTCCGAGCCTCCCTACAGCCTAGGTCAATTCTTCCTCGCTAACCCTCGATTCCGGGCTCCAACTTCCGGCGGTTGACGCTCCTGCTCCTCCTCATCGGTGAACCTGCCATCTTCCTCGTTCGCCGCTCCCGGGAACAGAGTGCCGACAACCTCTTCCATGAACCGAAGGTCCATGCTCTCCGTTGCGGAAGGCGCCCATGGACGGAAATTGTTCAATACCATCTTGTAAGGGCGCCCCCAGGAACGGCGGGATCTGGTGAACCGGCGCCGAGCGCGGATTCACGCCTCGCGGAGACGAGCGATCTCCTCGGGTCACCAGTACACCAGGAGTTAAGTGTATTGGTTTCTGAAACAAAATGGTTTTGTCGTTTAGTCGGATTTTGTCATTGGATATTGAATAGTTATACTTCCCTAAACATGGTAGCCCAATGATTCCGTCTTCGATAATAGGGAAGTTGTCCGATACTATGTGAAAGATGTGATCCTGTCCAAAAATTCGTTTCGTTACGTATTCGTTCGTTTCGTATTTGTCTCGTCCCATAGAAAATTTTTGTTTAGGTCCTGGATACTGGCGTGTTAGGCTATCTATATATGCCTTATCAATAGGGGATCGTATGCCGGGCCACGTGGCCCAGCCATGCCGATGTTATATCGACTTCGTAGAATATGCTTAAAAACTTACGAATTAATAAATTTCTCAACTACGATGTGTGCAACCAAAAGTGCAACGATTGTGCTAACATTAGCTTTGGCATATATTCAGTCAAACAAATAGGCTAGGCGAGCTGTGAAAAGTCGAGGTTAGGTTTCTAAAAAAGTCTATAGAGTTCTTAATACAATGTGGTTATAATTTTGACCAGCAATAGTGGCGACGGTCCTTTAGAACTAAGAAGGAGTAGGAAAGGGTTAATACCAACGTAGAAAGATATTGTGATAGTATACTTTGCTATGTCCGGTGTTCGTAACTCTCTATAGGGACAAATAGGTTTAAAACAAAATTATAAATCAAAGGTGGATGTTATAGGTTCTTTATTAAATATGAGATGGTAATCCATGCAATGAGTTTAACTTGTGTCGCATTTAAGAAAGTGATTATGCGAAAAGCAGGGTAGACGCAGGGTGTGGCCATTACCGTCACAGAAGGTAGAGTGGTATTAAGTTAAATTAAGTTAGGCAAATATTATGTGTGAGAGCAGAGTGGTTGATTGTTGTGTTAAATCCTCCACCTGGAAGAAAAAGTATTAGTGATAGTTGTATGTATGTGATTTGTGTATGTGATAAGCCCGAAACAACAAGTTAATAGTGTAATAATTATCTTGTATACTAGCTGTCGGAGTAGGATACGTTCTCTTCATTATAAGTAAAAGCAACTAGTGTCTGAATGTGTTCACGAGCCCTTTGGGTGTAATACAATCAAATGAGGAGACTCTCCATCGGAAAGGGAAAAGTCTGGGATACATAGAAGCGTGTGGTCATATGACGCAACTCAAGGAGAGGAAACATCTGTAGAACTGATCTTGGATAGAAGGCCAGATTAATTATAGCACTATAATTATAGCCAATAAACTAAATTCTAGTGCCTTTCTCCTGGCACAAGCGCTCTTGATTGTGTCGTAGCAGGATAGCTTATAAAAATTGCTCGTCGCAAACCTAAAACGAGGAAAAGTTCATAATTGATATATGACAATCTGGATATCTAACATCTGAATTCGATGCCACTTTTGGGCATAATTGTTCTTATGATGAGAAGGCAATAGTCCATAATAAGCAAATATTACTTACTAAGGTTTTGTGCCTATAAGGCAAGCTGTCACACGGTTGAGGTTATGCAGTAACCAGGGGCATCGTGCTCATTTTTTCAAATCAATAAAGGCCGATGAACAAACTTATCAACTAGCTGTAGTGCAAGTTAAGATTCTCCTCGACGAATAGTGATAGTGACTTTGCGAGGTAAATATTTACCCTCCGCGGACAGCGCATCGTCAGCGGGCATGAATCGGTGGGTTTTTCTAACCGAGGCGAAGAAGGAGAGCACAGGTCACGGTGAATTTTTACAAATATCCGGATATTACTGTGAATATTTTATTATTTTTTAAAAAACTCGTAAACCGTAACTGCGATGTGAAACGTGCGGTGATCACCGGGCGCCGCCATTACGCCAGTGACGCGCCGCCATTACACTCGTGGCACGTGGCGGGCCGACCGAAGCATAGAGCACACGGTCGCAAGATCGACGACTCGTATCGATGCGGATATCAATGAGTCACGGAGTGCACGATGCATAGAGTCGAACTCGATGGCAAAACCGATGCAATAATGGAGAATATAAACACTTAATTTAAATGTAAATTAAGTAGCTAATATCGAACGTAGATGAAAGAAAGTAGATCTGCACACACATAATCGACACGCGCACGGATAAAAAAAAAATATAAATTAAAGTTATAAAGTTAGGACTTGATTCGTAAAAGGATAATTCCAAATAAAAGTTAGATTTAATTATACCAACAAATTGTTAATAACAATTAGTAAGATTGATCGTAAGATAATAATTACGAGTTAAAGTTAGAATAATTATAACTAAACAATTACTAAGACCAAAGTTAGATTTAAACCAATAAGTAATTGTTAGCAGTACTACGAGTAAAGTTAGAACTGATAATAACCGTCTAATTAGTAAAACTGAAAGTGAGAATGATAAAAATAAAATTAAGGTTATAAAGTTAGATTCGTTAAAATAAATTACGAATTGCTAGTATTATAGTTAGTACCTAATTATTGAGACCAACTAGAATTAAAATTAACTATAAGTATTCGATTGGCGATTTCACGACGACACTGGCAAGTTTATTTGGATACGAATTGTATACATTCGGAAGGATATAGTGTGATTATACGACGACCGGCTACGTCAACGGACATTTCCCTTTTGTACAAAAAACAATATGGATAAGTTAAATAAGGTAAATAAACTTACTTACGGCTCAGGGGGTTTCGGAGTCTCCAGGCCCCGTCGGTGATTCGAGTAGCGTCACAGGCATTTGTCCGACATTTCGGCCGGTGTGTCTAGCTCCGAGGTGCTGGCTGCTTCGTCCCTCGTTGCCATCGGCTGGCTCCTGGCCAGGCTTCTCGTTGTCTTGCACGCGCCCTCCTCCACTGGGGACTTTCTCATATATCTGGTGATCTTGTCACCTTTCAAGATTTTTTCCTTGGCGATTCGGGTCGCCTTTTCGGTGGGTGGTGTCTTTTCCTTGAATGCCTGCATTGGCATCTCGACATCCTCGATGGTTCCCGCGATGTCTTCATCAAATTCGAGGTATCTTCTTGTGGTTTTCTTGCACATCTTTTCCTCTGTGGCAACTGCGGGTGTTTCTTGGTCCCCGGTCGTATTTACCGAACGAGGGGTGACCCTGGAATCGACCTTCCCCTCGCCGTTCGTCCAGTCGCTAGGTGACCATCGGGTCGAGCCTGGGACGCTACTCGAATCACCGACGGAACCTGATGGCTCCGAAACCCCCTGAGCCGTAAGTAAGTTTATTTACCTTATTTAACTTATCCATATTGTTTTTTTTATATAAAAGGGAAATGTCCGTTGACGTAGCCGGTCGTCGTATAATCACACTGTATCCTTCCGAATGTATACAATTCGTATCCAAATAAACTTGCCAGTGTCGTCGTAAAATCGCCAATCGAATACTTATAGTTAATTTTAATTCTAATTGGTCTCTAATTAGGTACCCGCCAGTTGGAGGTGTCTGCTTGTGGCGTTTTCAGAGTTGATATTGTTTCCTCCCTTCTGAGTTTCCCTGTGACTGTTCTATATGCGATGCCCCAAGATTCCCTGTTATCTTCTTTGGTAAAGAAATCCTGCCAACTTTGGACTTTTGTTCTTGATATCATCCGCTGATACTCCTTTCGGGTTTCCCTGTACCGCAGCTTCTCTTGTTCCCTCGTTGCGAGGTCCTTGACCCCTTGGTATCTTCTTCTCGCCTGGTAGGTGCTCCTTTTTGCTCTGGTGAGTTCGGGCGTCCACCAGGGTACTGACCTGTAGTGCCACTTCTTCTTTTGAATGGCGGCATCGCAGGCTCTTATCAAGGTTACCTGGAGGTGCCCGGCCATTCGCTCGACGTCCTCAGCCCGCTGGAGGGTTATTTCTTTGAGTGTCTCTGTTCCCTCCATGACAGCTCTCTGAAATTCCTCCCAGCTGGCCTTCTACGTATTGTATCTTCTTTCCTGAAGCTGCGGCATGGTAGTTCTCTTCCCGAAATCGAGGAGCGTCTGCAGTATGCTATGGTATGGTATTTTCCCTTCGAAGCTGTATAGTTCTTGTATTAACAGGATATCGTCACCATCAGCATCCATCCTGATGCTGATCTCGTAGGGAACTGTTTTGGATCGCTGAATGTTATGCTGCAGGATCCATATTCCCCCTTTTCTCCCATGTCCTCTTCTGTCTCTGTTTCCTGTTTCACTCATACTGTGTGCGTGAAACAAGTACTTCCAGTGCTTTCTTATACTTCGGGCAGTTCACGCTGGAGGCTGCGTGATCGCCCTTCTTCCCTGCCTTCCTGCAGTTTACGCAGCTGGCGTCTTTGTTTTTGCTTGTGCACTCTTTCGTGCTATGCCCGCTTGCTGCGCAGTGTGCGCAGATTTCGTAGTCGACGCGGCAGTATTTTGCCACGTGCCCATAGCCTTGGCATTTGTAGCATCGGCTGGTAGCGATATAGTCCCTCGCCTTGCATGCGTGCCATGCTATAAGTACTTTCCCAGTTAGGAGCTTTCCCTTACCTGGGGGGGGGGGGGTACTTTCATTAACCAGTTGGTTTCCTCGGCATCCTTGCGACCCGTCCTGAAGCAGAACTTGATGGCCGCAATGTCTTCTTCGTTGAGCCTGTCTTGATTATGTTTCCTCATGCAGACCAGTATCTCCTTTTCCGGGATTGCCCTCGGGACGTCGTAGGCAATTATCCGGGGGAGTCTCCTCTGTGGCGTGCTGGCTTTTAGGCCGGCCTCTTTCAGTTTTGTATTCTCCGTGAAGGCCTTTATGCCCCCCCGGTTCGCCGTTTCCACAACTAGGCCGTTACCGCCGATCTTTCTTACTGCGGTAACTTGTATCCCCTTCTTGCGCGGGTTTACCAGCGCGAAGTCCGCTTCCTTCGCTTCTTCGCTGGTTTTTATCTCTCCCTCTTTGTCCTCGGGGCGGATTATAATGACGTTTCTCGGCGGCTTTACCACCAACTGTCCGATCTTCGTGTTGATCACTCGAACCTTTTCCGCGTACGTGGGCTGCTTCGGTTCGGCCTTCGCGGTTTTCTTGACGGCTGTTTCCAGCCGCTTGCTGACTTGCTGTGACTTGTTCACTGCGCTTAGTATTTGTTTGTCCTTGACCGAGCCTGTGCATTGCTCCAGTTTGCCGGTCAGGTAGCTGTTGTGGAGCAGGAGTTCCTCAACGATTCCTCTCATGTCTTTGAAGTACCGCATAATAGTTGCGGTCTGTTCCGTGTTGACCTTTTTACTGGGGTCAAGGCAGAAGGCTAGTACCTTCTTTTCAATGTCCCCGGCTTGCACTCTTATGTCTGATATCGACCGAGTTGTATCACGTGCCGGTCGGGTTTCCTCCTTGGATTCTTTCTCTTTCTCCTCCTCCTCCGCCCTTTTCCTCTTCTTCATTTCTGGGCTTTTACTCCGCGGTGAACCTTCTGGCTTTTATGTCCTGAGTGGCTGCAGGACTACCCTTGCCTTCGTGGTGGGTGGCGTCTGTCCTCTTGACGTCATTTTGACTATTAGCGGCGATCCACCAGCGGCGTATTGCTTCTTCCACGCAGACATTTCCCCCTCCTTAGCTTCGCTTTGCTCCGCTAAAGCGTAAGGCTCTGGTGGGGCTTTTAAGTTGAATGATGCCCGCATCTTCGTTCCGATTCGAGGAGCTCAGTGGCGCTGTGAAACGGCTGAAGAAGGGGAAATGTCCAGACCCCGACCTGATCGAGGTAGAAACAATCCAACGGGCCTGGGGTGGAATACACCAGGAGCTCCTAAGGCTCATGAACGGCTGCCTCGCCTGCGGGATCTTCCCTAAATGGTGAAAGATTGGAAATGTTATCATCATCCTCAAAGGACCGGATCGGGACAGAAGCGACCCCAAGTCCTATAGGCCAATCTGCCTGCTCTCCATGATAGGCAAATTGCTGGAAAGGCTAATGATCACCAGGATGGGGCCCATCCTCTATGACCGCGCGTTATCCTCGAATAGACAATACGGATTTCGCCCCGGGAGATCGAGGGTGGATGCGATCACCAAGTTCCGGGAGAAAGTCGAGCAAATGAGCGATAAGAAATACGTCGTCGCAATCACGCTCGACATATCAGGAGCTTTCGATAACGTTTGGTGGACGAACATACTGCACGAACTGAAAAGAAGAGGCTGCCCCGACAACCTGTACTGGCTGACAAGGAGCTACTTCTCGGACAGAACTGTGCAGATCGTTGGGAAAAACGAATAGTGTGTAAGCCCATTACGAAAGGATACCCGCAGGGATCGGTACTGTGTCCAAGCTTCTGGAACCTTGTACCAGGTATGTAAATATGAATACGGAATTTTTGTATAGAAAATACACGTTTATTGTATGGAAATGATTAAAAATATTTTATTCGAAGTATTGCCCATCGCTAGCTATACATTTTTCCCACCTGTCTGGCAATTGGTGGATGCCACGCCAAAAAAAACTGTCGCTATTTTGAGGCAAACCAGTCATCGAGCCATTTTCGTACATCTTTGTAAGAAATGAAGTGCTGGTCAGAAAGTGCGTGTCCCATCGATGCAAATAAATGGTAATCGGACGGAGCCAAGTCTGGTGAGTAAGCCGCGTGTGAAAGTATTTCCCAACTGAACGCTTCGACCGTTTCCTTGACCGGTTTTGCTGTATGTGATGGTGCAATATCATGAAGAAAAATTACATTGTGTTGCCTTTTTTGATATTCTGGTCGTCTTTCACGCAAAGCTTGATTCAAATCGATCATTTGTTGTCAGTAGCGCTCAATATTAACGGTTTCGCCAGGTTTTAACAGCTCATAATAGATTACACCCTTCTAATCCCACCAAACACGTTCTTCGTTTCTCACGGCAAAATTGCCACTTCTGAATTTTTTAAACCACTCAAAGCACTGTGATTTACCAAGAGCATGCTCACCGTAAGCTTCGACAAGCATTCGATGCGATTCTGCAGCAGTTTTCTTCAAATGGTAACAGAAAATCAATGCTGTCCGCAAATCGTAGTTTCCAGGCACAAAATTCGACATGTTCAACGCTATTACAAACTATGCTGTTGTATGAAACTTGTATTGTTCTGAGTCGAAAATGTTTGTGAGATGTCAACAAAGACTTTTGGCATCAATGACGCAGTTCAGTGATAACTACATTATCAGCTAGGGCCAACTATAGGCAAATTCCGGTTTCATACTTACAGACCTGATATTCGATGACCTGCTGGCCGAGCTAACGGAAAGCGAGACAGAGTGCGAACCTATCGCGTACGCGGACGACATAATGATGCTGGTCGCCGGTAACGCGAGGAGCGAGCTTCAGGAAAAAGGGCAGGAGGTAGTTACCCGAATCTCTGCCTGGTGCACCAGGAAGAAATTAGCGTTATCGGCACGGAGGACCGAGATGCTGCTTGTCAAAGGCAAACTGGACGCGGAGAGACCACCAATCATTAAGATCAGCAGCAGTAATGTAAGGATGGAACAAGCGATCAAATACCTGGGAGTGCATCTCGAAGGAGGCCTAAAAATCTACAGGCACGTACAAGAAATAACCGGTAAGTGCCAAAAACTTTTCAGCAGCCTCGCGAGAGTGGCCAAGGCAAAATGGGGACACGGACACGCGGCCATGCGTACCCTGTATAAAGTGCTGTACGAGCCGATCGATAACCACATACGCCGCAGCCGGTTGGAGTGATCTGCTGAAGGGGAAAGCGAGGAGTAAGTTGATAAGGTTACAGAGGATGGCGCTTCTCCAAGTTACCAAGGCCTATAGAACAACGTCAACCGAGGCACTACAGGTCATCACTGGAGTCATACCCATCGACCTCCTAGTTGAAACCAGGGCGAGACTCCACAACAAGAAAAAAGGACTCGACGAAGTGCGCGGCGAAAGAACCATCGTCGGAGAGGCGATAGAGAAGTGGCAAGAACGCTGGCGAACAACATCGAAGGGCAGGACGACGTTCGAGTACTTCGACAGTGTCAAGGACAGACATGAGAACCGCTGGGTAAGACCCGACCACTACACGACACAGTTCATTAGCGGCCACGGGGACTTCAACAGCAAACTCAAGTCATTCAGTCTCAGAGAAGTAGACACATGCAAATGCGGCAGAACAGAAACCCTCATCACATCCTAGGGGACTGTCCAATCTTCAACGAAGAAAGGCAAGAATTCCGGAACGCAATAGGAGAACTCGATCTGCGCTGGCCGGAAGAAAAGTGGGATTTCGTAACAAAGGACGTATACCCCCACTTCCGTCAGTTCACAAGGAAAGTACTCCAAGCAAAGGAATAGAAGAGAAGGAGAACCCTACGAGAGATGGGAGGCGCATCGCAGCTAGGACGACCCCCAGAAAGAAGATCGACACAACTGGAGGAGCAAACAGGCCGGCCTCCAAGTCGAAGTCCAAGGCTGGCTCGGCGGGTGCCCGAACAAAGAAGGGAAGAAGAAGAAGAAAGCAACGCAGAGGGACTCACCACAATGACGGCACCTGAAAGCGGAGAGACTAATATCAACAACAACAGCAAAGGCAACAGCAACAACGACAACCACAATAACAACGAAGAAGAAGACGGCAATACCCAATAGAAGAGGAGAGGGATTAAGAAGAAGAAGAAAACAGCGAAGAGGAAGAAAACCTGCAAAACAACTCAGGACCCAAGACAGGACAATACACAAAAGTACTGGGAACGGAGATGAGAATTAAGAAGAAGAGGAGAGGACAACCAGTACGAGTCGGAGAGGCGACCTGTGACCGTCAGTGCATGACCCTCATGCAAATGAGTGCAGAGACGGTGCAGGGACAATTGGTTGCAAAGCCAACCTGCTGGGATCGAATTACATGCTGGCAGTTCCGGCCTCTTCGTGGCCCCCGCTGGTAACGGTGCTGTGCGATGCGTGCATCGCTCGGCGCCGGCTAAGCGAGCTGCCACCCGAAAGGGTAGGTTCAATGTGTCCAATGACCCGAAAGGAGAGAGCAGGGTTTTTCCAAGTCGCGCGCCGACCACCTATGCGCGCCGTTCCCCGGGCATTGGACGTCAGAAAGTAGGATATAATTAACATCTGATTGCGAAGCCAGTATGAGTGCTATACTCCAGGAATGGCGTGGTCGGCCCAAATGGTTGATCCCTAACCGCTCAAACTACTTGTCCCTTCAGTGGCGTTGTCGGTGGTGATAGACATTTGGGTTTGTCTGTTTGCATGGGCTGCGCTTGTGATGTTGTCTTTTTCATTAGTTCGAGGGGAGGGGGGTGATTGACCGTACGTCATTGCTCATGTTTCTGGTTTCTGGTGTTGTAGCCAGGGACGTAGGTTGTCTGTTTGGTTTGTTTCTTAACATTTTATTTTCTTTTTTTATGCTTTCCACAATCGTATTTTGAGTTTCTGTTTTTTTCGTTAATATTGATTTTGAATGGCCCTGCAGTTGCGATAAGCTGGGTTCTTGTGATTGTAGGACTTCAAATCTATCTTTTGTTGGTATTACCGTTGGCTGGGAGCTTCTTTTTTGCTTCATGTTTTCGTTTTTTTCACAGTACGCTTCTTGTGTATCGTTTTCTTCTTCGTTTATACTTTCTTGGCTGTTGTACTTTTTATTCCTGCTTACCAGATTTGGTGGCGGGTTGAGTTTCCGCGTCTTTTGTGCGGCAGGTCTTATGCTGCTGCTACTGTCTTTGGTTGTCTTTTGATTTTGTATCTTCCTCTTAACCCCCTGTTTTGTTGGGTTTATGGCGGGTTCCGCCTCCTTGATTTCAATTTCATTCTCTTTCTCTTCTATTTTTTTGTTTTTGCTTTTACCAAGGGTAATAGGAGCACTATTTTACACTGTTTTACTTGACACTGTTATTCTTCGATGAGATCTCGTGGTAGTCTACCTTCAACAGTACATCCAACTAATTGACATGTACCTAATATTTCTTTAACAGTACCACTAAGGTTCTTTGCCGTAGATATCGGTCTCATCGACCGAGCAATGGAAACGATATCATCAAATGATAGATTCTCATTATGTCTTATATTCTTCTGCCTTTTTCGGTCCCTGGGTGGCTCCTTCAAAGCCTTAATAATTATTGATGCAGCAGAGGGAACCAGAGGGGGGGGTCACGTCCCGCGACTCGCACGATCCGTAGCGCGAAAGAAAAATCGATAATTTCTTCAAATCAAGTCTATTTGAAACCATGTTTACAGTATTTGAAGTGAAAGACGGTTAAAGCCGCTAAAAGCTGTATCTAGCGAAAACTTATCTAACCATGTTTCTATAACGATATTAAGACAACTTAAATTGTGAACAAAGTCGGTAGTTGAACAAACGTTGAGGGTCTTCCGAAACATTTTCAAAAGAAAGACGACGACGTTTTTTTAACTTCGACGGATATAAATGTAGCGGCTCAGAGAAGTCATGATGAGAATATTTCCGTGCGTTAATCGAATGAGAATATTTTCCGTTCGTTAATCGAGTGAGATTCTTTACCGTTTGTCTATTGAGCATATTAATTAATTACCGTTTGTCAACCGATTAATTACCATTGTCTATCAAAGAGTTAGTTGTCGTTTTGTCTATCGAGGAGTTAATTATTATTTTGTCTATCGAATAGTTAGTTATTATTTTGTTAACCGAAGAATCATCATTTTGTCAACCGAAGAATTTTGTATCCGTCAGTCTGTTAGTCAATTTTCAATATCGAAATCAAGTAAGATTTGAATAAATCATTACATATTGTTAATTTACTTTTAAACAACTTTAATCCTCTCCCATGCCAGTATTCTCGCACATAGCAGGTTAGCCGAAAGTGGAGCTTATTGCCAGTTGCATTAAACGTCAGTTAACGCTACCTTCTCGTCGGCAACTAAATAGAACGTAACAAATATTTTTTGGTGACAACGGTGGGATACGCTCCACAGAGGATTAAATTTCTTACGAGTATTGACAAAATATAAACAGAAAACATGTCGACCGCATGAAACTCACGGTATGAGGACGCGCTCCTGACATTGTTAGAAAATTTGAACGCGTTGGATGAAAAATTTCGCGTAATAACCGACCTCGACCTAGCACTTGGTAAATTAGAGGAAAAAATGGGTATGAGTAGGGTAACAAACGAAATTAAGATACCTGCATCATCGTCGATAACATCGCGAGAGACAAAACCGGGAATAAAGAAAAGTAAGTCGAACGATGACATTGATTCTAATGCAAATTTAAGCCCAACATTATCTAATGATGAGTTGCAAGCATTGAAAGACGATAAAGAACTTAGGAGAAAGAAGATAAAGACTTCGAGTATATCTACAAATGCTAGCTGCCCAACGCCCTCTGAACTTAATCTAGATGTCAGGAAAAGAGCAAGAAAAGCAATAACCTAGGAAGAAAAATGCATAGATGAATACTTAGATAGATAGAAGTCTAAGTCAAAAGAGGGATACTGATCATTTGAAACAATCAAAGGTTTCTGATACAAGGAAGTTAGAAGATTCAAGCTCATTCCATATGACTTCCCAATACAAACACTATTCCGCTGCTATGATAAAGGATAATCTTACTGTAAATAAGAAGAGGACGCACGACACCACAGACAGGATCATGAGTGAGAAATCATCCGAGTTCTTAACCAATACCAAACTAATACCAAGTTCTCAAATAATACCAAAGAACTTTCCGAAGAGACAGAAATTAGAAAACGTGTATCAAGTAAAAACGATTTGAAAAGTGTTAATAGAGACGATACCTACGAAAAGTTGTATCAGGTTCACGATACATATAATGATAATAATTATATACATAATAGTACGGATTCTTGTAGGGCGTTTTGTATATGTTTTTCTGTTTCGTCTATGAACGAGTCGATTCGTCTGTCTGTTAGGTTGACACTGTTGTAGATTTTTAGGTCGCAGTTCTCTTCGAGCAGGTTTTGGAACATTTTCCAGTCTGTCTTTTTGTAGTTGTACCTGGGTGTTTCGGTCTGCGTTTCGAGTGTTAGGTAGTCGGATGTGTTTTTGCTTATCTGAAATAGTATGGCGTTATGGTCGCTGTCGTAGTCTATGGCTTTGAGAGTGTTATTTGGTCGTAAGTTTTGGAATTTTATTCGGGCATCTGCTAGGCATATGTCTAGGTAGGAGCGTCCTTTTGGGTAAGAGGGTAGCTCGGAGCTATAGAGGTTTTTTTTTGTAGAAAATGCTTTTATTGTCAGGCCAGGTTCTGACGGAGTTTCCTCTCGTGTTGTTTATTTCGTTTTTTCAGCTGGTATGTTTGACATTAAGGTCACCGGCTATTATGTAGTAGTTTTCCTGTTTGTCGAGCTGTAAAAGTTGGAAGAGATTGTCGAATTCGTCATTAAATTGTTTCTGGTTTCCGTAGGCTGCGTAGGCTGCGGAGATAAATAAGTTTTCCTTATTGTTTATTTTTATTTTTATGATCGTCGTCTCTAGGATTTTGAAGTTTGTTATTTTGTCGTTTTGTATTGTTTTGAACTTCAGGGGGTTTTTTATTAGGATTGCCGTTGCTCCTCCTTGGGTAGCGTTTGGTCTGTCATGTCTTATTATAGAGTAGTTTTTGTATTGTACTTTATGTCTATAGTTCAGTTTGGTTTCTGAGATAAGTACTATGTCGGGGGTTTCTTTCTTAATTAGTGTTAGCATGCTGTATCTTTTTTGGTTTGAGATTAGTGAGTTGGCGTTTATTGAGATGATTTTCAGATGTTTAACTTTTATCTGGTTTATTTTTTGCTGTGATTGGTGGACGGGTGGGTTTTGGCTAATCTTCGTCTATATTTTCGATGATGTTGAAGATGGAATCGATTCTTTCTTCATGTGTATTTAATGCTTTTTTTATTTCGTTTAGTTGTGTTTGTTGGTCACTTAGAGCTTTTAGAATGCTTTTTTTGAAGTCTTCAATGACATTTATTATGCTTATTTGGGGTGAGTCTATTGTTGGGTTGGGGTTTTGTTTGACTCGTGCCGCTATATTTGTTACTTGTGGGCTTGTCTCGTTTATACTTGTTCCTTGTTTTACTATGTCCGCGAACTTTATCTCGGGGACGTACTTACGGCTTATTTTGGCGATTCTTTCGGTTTTTGCTGTTTTTGCTTTGGTGATTTTTTCATTAATCTTTTTACGTAATTCAACGAGTTTTGAGCATCCTTTGTATGATGCGGGATGTCCGTAGTTTTTGCAGTTTACGCAGTAGATTTTTTCTTTGCTTACTGCTGCTTCTTTTTTTTCTTGCACTCGCCTGGCCCGTGCGGTTCAGTGCATTTTACACAGCGATAGTTTAGGTTATAGTTTTGTGCTGTGTGGCCTATTCGCTGGCATTTGTAGCACTGCGTGATATCGTTTTTTTTAATTTTTTCCCATGCCATTTTCAGATAGTTAAGTCTGTTTATTTTTAGTAGGTTCCCAATGTTGCTATCGGGGGATACTTGAATTATATAGATTGGGAGCAATGTGTTGTTCTCCCTTGATTTTCTTGTTGTGAATCGAGTCACTTTGGTGAAGTTAACTTCTTCTATTTTCAGGGCTTTTATGTCTTCTAGAATTTCTGCTTCTGTGTAGCTGTTTCCTAGCCCTTTTAGCAGGTACGTGTGAGGTTTTTGGCATTTTGGGGTATATGTGTAATAGGCCGTGTTGGCTGCGGTCAGTATTTTTTTTGCATTAGCGTAATCATTTAGGTTTTGAAGATAAAGCACGTGCTTACCTGCATGGATTCTTTTGATATGGAAATTCTTGATTTTGAGGGAGTTTTCCATGAGTGCTATTGTGTCTTTCGGGTCTTGTAATGTTATGTTGATGGAGGGCGGCCTGGCCCCTTTTGCCGATGTGGGGGGGGGGGGGTCTGCCTGGTCTTCAGCGGGGTGGCTGGGTGGCAGGCCCTTATGCGTTTGGTTTTTCAGTAATGTTGAAGGTTGTGGTGTTTTTTTTCGGCGGAGCGGGGAGGGGGGTGCTTGTCCGGGCGGTATAGCTTTTGCTCGTGGTTATTGGTGACATGTCCAGGGGAGTGGGCTGTCTGGTTGCCTTTTTCCTTAATACGTCGTTTTTTTAATGTTTTCGATAATGGTTTCATGCGGTTGCGGTGTGCAGGGGTCTTGAGCTTGGAGGGCTTCGAATCTGTTTTTTAATGTGATTGCCATTGGTTGAGGTTTTGGGCTTCTTTTTTGCTTCATATTTTCGTTTTTTTCGTCGTGCTCTTCTTGTGAATCGCTTTCTTCTCCTTTTAAATTTTCTTGTTTTGAGTTTATTTTGTTCCTGCATACCAGGTTTGGAGGCGGATTGAGTTTCCGCGTCTTTTGTGCAGCAGTTCTTATGCTGCTATCTTTAATTATTTGTTGTTTTTCTATCTTTCTTTTGATTCCTTTTTTTGTCGGGCTTATGGCGGATTCCGCCTCCTTGGTTTCGATTTCATTCCTTTCTTTTTCTATTTTTATATTGTTTGTAGAGTGGTTGATGTTATCACTATTTTTTCACTGTTTAGCACTCTTTTTGTTTTTCTTTTTTTTTTTGCTCTCTCACTGTCCACTGTACACTGTATAGCTTGCCGTGCTTACTGTTAGGGCCTACGCCTGGTTATCCCTTAGGGCCGAGAGGTCCGGCCTGCTCGGAGGATCACGGTCAACTGCACGCAGACTTTGTCCTTCGGGTAAGATGATTGCCAGATGTCAACGCATCTTCACAGTATATGTTTAGCTGGCCATGGATCCGTTACCCGTTTGTTAGGATTTCTTCTAGACTGTCATTTATGGGTAAAGCTATAGTTTTGAGACATGTTTTGTAAGTTATATTGGTTTTTAATTTATTGTTTTCGTCAAAAAGTTTATCTATATGTGGCGGCACTCGACAAGCCAAATATCATCCACTCGACACTAACTAGTGTCGGACGACGGCAGCGCAGTGGTTAACGCGGGCAGTTGACCGTGATCCTCCGAGCAGGCCGGACCTCTCGGTCTTAAGGGATTACCAGGCGTAGGCCCTAACAGTGAGCGCGGCAAGCTATACAGTGTACAGTATACAGTGCGAGAGCGAAAAAAAAAACAAAAAGAGTGCTAAACAGTGAAAAAATAGTGTAGTATCGTGGGCAAAAGGTCCAAGATATCGGCCGAACCGTATACAAAGTGGCGAGAGCCGTGGCGCCGTCGAGTACATCAATGTGTCGTCGGTCCTTTCAAGTGGACAGTTTTGTGGAAAGAGCCTGCGTGACCCTGGCCACGGGGTTTCGGGACACGTGTTCGATGGGACGAGAAAAGACAAAGAAACGCTAAGGGTAGAGTTAGTTGAGACGCCAGCGAGGACGAATGCAAGAGGCGTGCAGTATGAGTTGAGAAGTGAGAGCGTGCGAGTGCAGATGCCGAAGACGAGAGTTGTATAGTTGCTAGTGTTGTAGAGAGATCGAGTTGTTAGAGTTATAGAGTTGCGAGAGTGATTTCAGCGGAATAAGACTTTTGTGTTTTAATTCAAGTTAAACATTTATAGTTCTCTGTCCAATTAATCTCTGATATTTTCATTTATCTTAATAAATAGTATTAGGAGAATTTTACAAATCTAAATTATCCTAATCCTATCCTGTTTCCGATACTACAATAGTGATAACATCACCCCTACTACAAACAATATAAAAATAGAAGAGGAAAGGAATGAAATTGAAACCAAGGAGGCGGAATCCGCCAGAAGCCCGACAAAAAAAGGGATCAAAAGGAAGATAGAAAAACAACAGATAATTAAAGATAGCAGCATAAGACCTGCTGTACAAAAGACGCGGAAACTCAATCCGCCTCCAAATCTGGTAAACAGGAACAAAAAAACATCAGACAAGAAAATTTAAAAGAAGAAGAAAGCGATTCACAAGAAGAGCGCGACGAAAAAAACGAAAATATGAAACAAAAAAGAAGCCCTCAACCAATGGAAATCCCAATAAAAAACAGATTCGAAGCCCTCCAAGCTCAAGACCCCTGCGCATCGCATCCGCAGCAAACTATTATCGAAAACATTAAAAAAAACGACGTATTAAGGAAAAAGGCAACCAGACAGCCCACTCCCCTGGACACGTCACCAATAACCACGAGCAAAAGCTATACCGCCCGGACAAGCACCCCCCTCCCCGCTCCGCCGAAAAAAAACACCACAACCTTCAACATTACTGAAAAACCAAACGCATAAGGGCCTGCCACCCAGCCACCCCGCTGAAGACCAGGCAGACCCCCCCCACATCGGCAAAAGGGGCCAGGCCGCCCTCCCCACATCGGCAAAAGGGGCCAGGCCGCCCCCCATCAACATAACATTACAAGACCCGAAAGACACAATAGCACTCATGGAAAACTCCCTCAAAATCAAGAATTTCCATATCAAAAGAATCCATGCAGGTAAGCACGTGCTTTATCTTCAAAACCTAAATGATTACGCTAATGCAAAAAAAATACTGACCGCAGCCAACACGGCCCATTTCACATATACTCCAAAATCTCAAAAACCCCACACGTACCTACTAAAAGGGCTAGGAAACAGCTACACAGAAGCAGAAATACTAGAAGACCTAAAAGCCCTGAAAATAGAAGAACTTCACTAAAGTGTCTCGATTCTCACCAAGAAAATCAAGGGAGAACAATATATTGCTCCCAATCTATATAATTCAAGTATCCCCCGATAGCAACATTGGGAATCTACTAAAAATAAACAGACTAAACTACCTGAAAATAGCATGGGAAAAAATAAAAAAAACGACATCACGCAGTGCTACAAATGCCAGCGAATAGGCCACACAGCACAAAACTGTAACCTAAACTACCGCTGTGTAAAATGCACTGAGCCGCACGGACCAGGCGAGTGCAAGATAAAAAAAGAAGTCGCAGTAAGCAAAGAAAAAATCTACTGCGTAAACTGCAAAAACTTCGGGCATCCTGCATCATACAAAGGATGCCCAAAACTCGCCGAACTACGTAAAAAGATTAATGAAAAAATCACCAAAGCAAAAACAACAAAAACCGAAAGAATCGCCCAAATAAGCCGTACGTACGTCCCCGAGATAAAGTTCGCGGACATAGTAAAACAAGGAACAAGTATAAACGAGACAAGCCCACAAGTAACAATTATAGCGGCACGAGTCAAACAAAACCCCAACCCAACGATATACTCACCCCAAATAAGCATAATAAATGTCATTGAAGACTTCAAAAAAAGCATTCTAAAAGCACTAAGCGACCGATAGACACAACTAAATGAAATAGAAAAAGCATTAAATACGCATGAAGAAAGAATCGGCTCCATCTTCAACATCATCGAAAATATAGACGAAGATTAGCCAAAACACACTCGTCCACCAATCACAGCAAAAAACAAATCAGATAAAAGTTAAATATCTGAAAATTATCTCAATAAACGCCAACTCCCTAATCTCAAACCAAAAAAGGTACAGCATGCTAACACTAATTAAGAAAGAAACCCCCGACATAGTACTTATCTCAGAAAGAAAACTGAACTATAGACACAAAGTGCACAACAAAAACTACTCTATAATAAGACACGACAGACCAAACGCTACCCAAGGAGGAGGAACGGCAACCCTCATAAAAAACCCCCTGAAGTTCAAAACAATACAAAACGACAAAATAACAAACTTCAAAATCCTAGAGACGACGATCATAAAAATAAAAATAAACAATAAGGAAAACTTATTTATCTCCGCAGCCTACGCAGCCTACGGAAACCAGAAACAATTTAATGACGAATTCGACAATCTCTTCCAACTTTTACAGCTCGACAAACAGGAAAACTACTACATAATAGCCGGTGACCTTAACGCCAAACATACCAGCTGAAAAAACGAAATAAACAACACGAGAGGAAACTCCGTCAGAATCTGGCTAGACAATAAAAGCATTTTCTACAAAACAAACCTCTACAGCTCCGAGCTACCCGCTTACCCAAAAGGACGCTTCTACCTAGACATATGCCTAGCAGACGCCCGAATAAAATTCCAAAACTTACGACCAAATAACACTCTTAAAACCATAGACTACGGCAGCGACCATAACGCCATAGTATTTCACATAAGCTAGAACACATCTGACTACCTAACACTCGAAACATAGACCGAAACACCCAGGTACAACTACAAAAAGACAGACTGGAAAAAGTTCCAAAACCTACTCGAACAGAACTGCGACCTAAAAATCCATAACAATGTCAACCTAACAGACAGACAAATCGACTCGTTCATAGACGAAATAGAAAAACATATACAAAACGCCCTACTAGAATTCGTACCGACGTTAAAAAAAAGACTCCTGCTAGCCATATGTAAACTATAAATTAGAAAAACTACAACGAGATAAAAGCTACATACTATCTAAATTAAACAACCTAAGACACAACTACTCTTACGACAAAAGAGAAGACATAGAATTCCTAAAGTACCTGCTACACGAAATAAAATCACAACTAAAACAAGAATTCGCAAACTCTATAAATCAGTACTGGACAAATAAAATAAAAAATATCTCCAAAAAAGACTCTGCTAGCATGTTCCCGCAGATAAATTAAATTTTCAGACCAAAGGAACAAAACTCCATTCCGCCCCTCAAACTGCCACCAGAAAAAGCCTCCCTCATCCAAGAAGCAGGCATCGAGATACACAACACCAACAAAGACACCGAGGATAACTTCATAATATCAAAAACAACGGAAAAACTAGACATTATCGGCACCCACTTTGCCAAAACTCACACACAAAACGAACACATGGGCCGAGAACAATTAAACAGAATTATCATCGCCGAAACAAACAAACTAAAAAATAAAATAGAACAAGACATAGCGCTAAACAAAACAGTCTGCACATTCTCAAACGAAAACACATCGGACGACCCCAAACAGCCCGACCCAGAAATAAACTACTTTACAAACTTCAATCAACTAAGTACAATCTTCTGCACACTAAACGACAAAAAATCCGCCGGCTTTGGTGGCATCCCAAACATCTCGCTCAAACGCTTACCAAACAAGATAGAATGGTACTACACAGTACTGTTTAATAACGCACTAAACAACACGTACTTCCCCAAAAAATGGAAAAAAGCCAAACTCATAGCCATTACAAAAAAAAAAAAAAAAAAAAATACAGACGGTTCATCACCTGCAAACCTACGACCTATAAGCCTCCTTCTGCTTAAAAAAAATAAGGTAATAGCGGAAAATCAATTCGGCTTCCGTCACAAACACTCCACAATCCACGCAATAAACAAACTTACGTCGGATATCTGCTGGGCACTTAACGCAAATCAACGAGTAGCCGCCTGCCTAATAGACCTCGAAAAAGCCTTCGACACAGTCTGGATCCCAGGGCTCATTTATAAAGTGATTAAAAAGAACTTCCCCGAATACCTAATTAAAATAGTCTAGGACACGATGACAAACAAAACTTTTATAATGACCGACGGCTCGCACACTTCAAGCAAAGAATTCTCCATAGAGAACGGCCTGCAACAAGGAACAGTAAATTCCCCGCTACTCTTCTGCATCTACAATAACGACTTACTAAACCTCTTTAACCTCAACACATCCACACATAAACGCTCCATAGCCTTCGCGGATGACCTAATCATCTACGTAATAGGCCACAAAACCAAAACCATAAGAACAGAACTGCAAGAACTCTTTAACAAAATCAGCGATTACTATCACACATGGAAACTAAAAATTAACGCAAGCAAATGCGAAATCATTCTATTCAGACCCATGACAAGCAAAATCGGTCCAGCAGAAAGGGAACACGTCAGGAAATTCCATCTAAAAGAAAAAGCAAACGAAGAGAACCTCATACCACACAAAAATTGCGTAAAATACCTAGGAGTAAATATAGATGAAAAACTAAACTACAAGCAACTCACATCGAAATCCAACTCTCCAAAGCCAGCAAAGCTTTTTGGAATACAAAAAGGCTGTTTTATTCCAGATATCTCGATAGCAAAGTAAAAATCATGTGCTACCAAACGCTAATAAGACCCATTATAACCTACGGCTATCCAATATGGTACAACATACCAGCGTCAGTAATGGAAAAAATTCGCATATTCGAAAGAAAATGCACCAGAGCTTGCCTGAGCATTTACAGAACAGAACACAGCGGATACAGAAAATACGTAAAAAACAAAAAAATATACGACTTAGCCAACATCCACCGCATCGACTGTCACATCCTAAAACTAACAAGAAACCACTTCGCGCAAGCCGCGAAGATCAAAGAAAACAGCCTAATCTTCGGCTGCTTATTCCCAAACGACGCATACTCCAAAGACACTCTGTTAACAGGCTACATCCCCCCCCCCCGAACCTAGACGAAAGAAACTATCTCCAAGACCAAAACAACATCCCTATAATTTACCATATGCAAAGGAAAATAAGAATGAAATCTATACAATACGAGGAGAACCTAATTGGCCGTACTGCAGACACTAGGTGGAGATACAACATGGCACTCCCCCAAAAGGATACAGAAGACAAACACAGAAAAAGCACAAAAAAATATTGGTGGATACGGAACCCATAACAAAAAACAACAAGATAAAGAGCCACAGAACGGCAACGCTCACCAAATAAAGTGTAAATATGTAAATATGTAAATAGATAAACAAATATTATACTAATCCCACAGAACACCCCTCCCATCCCTCCCTAATAGGCTAGCGAACTGTCCTGTTTTTGCGTCCAGGCTTTCAGGACATAAATTAAAATATCGTACATTGGCACAGCGCAACAGCGGCTTAAATTTAAGGCACAATAATAAACTTAAAATAAAAAAAAAAAAGTAATAATGCATGGCTACGTTTATTCTGGAAAAAAAATATGTAAAAAAAATATGTAAAAAACCTGGAATTAATAAACAAAAATAAAAAAAAGCAATGGTTAACGCCTTAGGTTGCGAACGTTCGGAACCCGAGTTCGAATCCCGGCGACCGGAGTCCGATTTTATTTCCACGTACCAAAAAAACGGAGGAAAAATCAGCAGTATCCCGGCAGCGACATCTACAGCCCCCAGTGACAATTACAGCGGACCAGACCCAACAACTATAACTCACTCACGGCCACCTCAACATATTTTTAATTTTTAAATTTAATAGTAATGAATTTATTAAAATTATAATTGATAATAAGCAAATCATACATAATAAAAAGATAAATAAATCAATTAATAGGTATCATTTGTGGAATTCGTTAGAAGTAAATTTTAATTACTCTAATTGATTTAAAAGATCAATTCTTAATTTCAGACATTTAATGATAGAAAAATAATAAGTTAAATTATTAATTTTAGAATGACAATCTAATGTTATTTAATTAACTAATTTTTCATATTAATTTTTTTTAATCCGATTTGAAAATAATTCATAAGAAGTTCTTTCTAATATAATTGGTATAAAACTATGATTTATTCCACAAATTTCAGAGCGTTGACCAAAATAAATTCCAGGACGAATACAAAATATGTTTAGTTGATTAATTCTATCAGGAATTGCATCAACTTTAATTCCTAATGAAGGGATTGTTCATGAGTGAATTACATTTGTAGAAGATACATTTATACGTATTGAAATTTTAAATGGAATAATTAATCGATTATCATTTTCTAAAAGTCGAAATTGATTTATTGATTCACAATTTAATATATATGAATCAAATTCATAGTTATTAAATTCTGGATATTCATAAGATCAATATCATTGATGACAAATAGATTTAATAGAAAAATAAGGATTTATGATTTCATCAATATAATATAAAATTTTTAGTGATGGAAAACGAATAATTATTAAAATAATTATAGGAGTTAAAGTTCAAATAATTTCAATAGTATGATTTTTTAATAAATTTAAGTTTAAGAAATTATTTAATGTAAAATCTATAAGGAAAAATGTAGTTAAAGTAATAATAATAATAATTATTATTATAGTTAAATTATGAAATGAAATAAGATTATCTGAATAAACAGAATTTGAGTCTTGAAATATAAATATATTTCATGTAGAAATTTTTAATAAGTAAGTTTATTTGAAATTTAAGTTCAATTCAAAGTTAATGTTTTATTAAAATATATATATGTCGGAGATGAAAGAACACCGGAACCTTCCCTTTGGAACTTTGGGAAGACCCCTAGTATTGTAATTTAGATTTCACCATAGCCGTATTGAGAAACTGTTGTCATTCGATCCGACTGTACTTATTTGAGATTTATGATAGTGAGCTCGGGCTCGAGGCGACAATCAGTCGCCGAACGTAGCCGCGGTCCAAGGGATGAACGTTTTATCTAACAAAGGCACAGAGTAACTCTATACCTCTCCTTAAAAGAAATACTTGGGACAGGGCACGACGGTAAACGTTTCAATGGTTTCTGCCCCGTGGCTCGCCACACGCAGACTTTGTCCTTCGGGTAAGATGATTGCCAGATGCCAACGCATCTTCACAGTATATGTTTAGCTGGGCGAGGACCCGCTACGAATATTAAGTTTCAATTATACAAAGTCTTTCAAATAGACAAATAGCCTGTGCCCCAACTACGGGAAGATAAGAGAAATCTATCCTTCCACGAACGACGCTTCTCGCTAGCAACTTTCCCCAAGGACGGCTAATATTTTTCTCTAACCACCAACATGGAAATTGACCAATTAACAGCAACGTCAATTTCCCTCACCCTTCGAACGAAGACTTTTCTCCGCGAATCCGATGATCTCGTGCCCTTAGGCACACCCATCATAGTTTTCTTCGACAGCGTCACCGCGACGGAGAGTCATTCTCTCTAGTGCGATCTCATCAGTAATCGACCTGTCTTTCGTATACGTAATAATTGCCCCTTGCTCTAACATACAGTGTAACTTAGACGCTAACGAAGGGTAAAGTTCGTCATCCCGTTGACCGCGGATTCGTTATTGAGCCTAGGATCATTGTCAATAGCTTCTCGAGTATCTAATTATCGCGATTACTTGTCCAATTCCATCATAGTCATATTTGCACTAGTAAATATCTCCTCTATCGCATAACGATCACGTCTAGCGTCAATAGGGATTCGTTTCACGCCCTTAACCCTAATTCTAACCTTAACGCCGACCCGACATCAGAAGTGGGATCAGTGCCGATTATAACAGTGTTAGAACTTACGACCATCGTGCGCGAGTAATCCAGTCGCTAGTGCAAAATCGAGTGTGAAACCTAACAAGTTTTCGCTATCACGTTTTAACCCTTAAAATCGCACGTTCCGACCCCGCTGGGGCGCAGCTGTCAACCTGACTATGAAAGGAAACCATAATTTCAATAACGAGTGGCGAGTCGACTTCTACGTACTGGAAGCATCATCGGGTAGATCAAGTCATCTGGGTGAGTCGTTTCCATTTTACTCCGATTCGAGAGCCGAGCGTTCACTAATTAAAGAGTCCGTGGCCTCGAGACTTCTGGCAAAAGAATGACTGACATATTGGTAATGCGAGGAGTAGGAAATACCTATATTAAACATACGCCTCCCATTTGTTCATCGTGTGTATTAATGATTTTTACATCGAAGATAATTTCTCATGTCCTTGCTGATAGTTATCTAAAATATGATATCGCGATTAGTTGCGGAACTCTAAGTCTGGGTTTTGACGTAACATTACACAAAATAGCCTCACTATGTGTAAAACGAAAATAATTAATGTCTGTAATGAAACCGCTGCAAACGAGATCGTCGTTAATGAAGCCGACACTGATGTACATGGTAATAATAAAAGTCGATCAATTTCTCTTCTCGACAAATTCAAAGATTCATTCGTTACGGGTTTCCTGCGTATTCGTGTAAATACAGGCCGGTTAGAAATACGATAATTGATCCTAACATCACCGTACGAGGAAGTCCTTATAGACTTAGCGAGGAGGACCGAAGAGCGGTACGTGAGAAAATAAGGGTTTCAATTAAAGCAAAGATCATAAGGCCTAGTAATTCGCCATTCGCGAGCCCTACGTAACTCGTGAAGAAGAAAACGGCTCAGATAGATTACGAGTGGATCCCCGAGAGCTAAATCAAAGTACCGTCGCGGATCAGTACCCTTTACTCCTTATTGCGGATCAAGTCGCGAGATTGCAAGAGGCGAGATATTTTATTAGCCTGGATATGGCCAGCGGGTTTCACCAAATTCCTATTTATCCTAATTCAGCGGAGTATACAGCGTTCGTTACCCCTGACAGACAATATGAGTAGATGACGATGCCGTTTGAACTGAAAAATTGCACCGTCCGTCTTTCGGAGGGCCATTCGCAAGGCCCTAGGCGACCTCGCTCATTCGTACGTTGTTATTTATTTCGATAACGTTCTAGTTATTGCCGACTCGATAGATCAAGCGTTAGGAAGATTGAACACCGTATTAGATACCCTCGTAAAAGCAGGATTCTCTGTTAACTTTGCGAAATGTTCTTTTCTAAAAACATCGGTGCTCTATTTGAGATATGTAATTCATAACGAAGAAGTTCGTCCGAACCCGGGTAAAATACACACCTTAAGCTCTTTACCTGTGCCATCAGCCGTCACACAGTCCAGGCAGTTCATAGGCTTAGCTTCGTACTTCCGAAAGTTCATCCCTAAATTCTCACAGGTGATCAAACCCCTGTATGCGCTCATCTTAAATAACAGAAATATAACTTGGACAGATAGGCACGAGAAAATAAGACAACAGGCAGTTTCCGCCCTGACCGACGCGCCGGTGTTAATGATATTCGACCCCAGTTACCCGATAGAACTACATACTGACGCTAGCTCGGAGAGTTACGGGGCGATTTTGACGCATCAAGTCGAAGGTAAAGGCAAAGCAATAGAGTATTACAGCAAAAGAACTACCCTCGCAGAATCTAGGTATAATTCCTACGAACTAGAGACGTTAGCAGTCGTAAACGCAGTCGAGCGTTTCCGTCACTATCTACATGGACGGGAATTTCTTGTCGTCACGGATTGCGACTCGTCGAAAGCGTCGAGTAATAAAGTACATTTAAATGACAGGGACCATCGGTGATGGGCCTACTTGCAGACTTTTGTTTTTGACATTATGTATCTGGAAAGTAAACGGACAGCCCACGTAGATTTCTTCTCGCGAAACCCCGTAGATTTAGACCACCGTAAAATTGATAAAATTGCGGAGAAAGAAATCAATCTGGCCGAAATATCGGAATACTAGCTATTAGCCGAACAACGTCGTGATTCTCAAACCTTGGGAATCGTCAAGAAATTGCAAAACGATGAGCTCGCGGAAGACATCGCGAATACATACGAATTACGGTCCGGTACTCTTTACCGTAGGATACAAAGAAAAGGCAGGACTCTCTGTTTACCTATAGTCCTAAGAGGTTTTAGATAGTCTGTTATTAACCATGTGCACCAGTCAATTATGCACTTAGGTTGGGAGAAAACGCTCGAGAGACTGTACAGGTATTACTGGTTCGAAGGGATGGCGAAGTACGTTCGCCGATTCATTGAGAACTGTCATGCTTGTCAAGTTTCGAAAGCTAGTTCAGGTAAGATACAAGCCGAACTACATCCTATACCTAAGACCAGCATACCCTGGCATACGGTCCACATGGACATAACAGGCAAGTTGAGTGGTAAAAGCGATTCAAAGGAGTACGTCATTGTTTTGATCGATGTGTTCACTAAATTCGTATACCTGCATCGTACTCGTAAGATAGATTTCCGTAACACCATTAAAGCGCTTAAACCCGCTATATTTTATTCGGAAGTCCCTGCCGGATAGTAGCAGATCAGGAAAGATGTCCTAAGGGTAATGAATTTCGAGAATTCTGCGAAAGCAAACGAATTAAAGTTCACTCGATAGCGACCGATGATAGAGCCAATAGACAGGTAGAGTGTGTTATGCGTACATTGAAAATACGTTCACGACAGTAGAAACGACCGGGCGGCCGTGGCAAGACGCGATTGGGGAAATACCGCTAGCGTTGAACTGCACCACCAACCGCGTGACTAATTCGAGCCCTTTACAACTACTAATCGGTAGAACAGCGAGACCGTACGACCTATTGCTACCCGACAATATCGAGGAAAAGGAAGTCGATATCCCTGATGTAAGATAGCAGGCTGCGTAGAACATAGAGAGTAAAGCCCAGTACAACAAAGAAAGATTTGATAGAAACAAAGCTAAAGTGGTTAGGTTTAACCTCGGCGATTTCGTACCACGCAAAAACGAGAAAAGAAACCAAACCAAGCTAGAGCCAAAATTCAAGGGTCCATTCGTAATAGCAGAGATTTTGGAAGGGGATAGATATACTTTAAAGACATTAGATGGCAAACGATCGTATAAATACAGTCATGACAGATTAAGAAAAATGCCGAATAGTTGCGTTCCTGCTGAGTTGGACGTCTGTAGTGATGACAATGGCAGTGACAATGACGATATGACTACACCGATCTCAGAGGATCATTAACACTATGACTATGACATGTAACACAGTGTTTCCACACAAGCCTAGTGTTACCATACACTAGCACACAAGCCTAGTGCGACCACACACTAGCATTCGATATTTCCACACAAGCCTAGTGTTACCATACACTAGCACACAAGCCTAGTGCGACCACACACTAGCATTCGATATTTCCACACAAGCCTAGTGTTACCATACACTAGCACACAAGCCTAGTGCGACCACACACTAGCATTCGATATTTCCACACAAGCCTAGTGCGACCACACACTAGCATTCGATATTTCCACACAAGCCTAGTGCGACCACACACTAGCATTCGATATTTCCACACAAGCCTAGTGCGACCACACACTAGCATTCGATATTCCCACATAAGCCTAGTGTGACCACACACTAGCATTCAGTGTCTCCATACACGCCTATTACATCAATGCACTCGTGTTCAGTGTCTCCATACACTGCACTCGCATTCAGTGTCTCCATACACGCCTATTACATCAATGCACTCGTGTTCAGTGTCTCCATACACTGCACTCGCATTCAGTGTCTTCATACACACCTATTACGTCAATGCACCCGCACTCAGTGTCTCCACACACGCCCAGTGCGGTAATATGATCCAACAAACTGAGACTCGTCCGTGTACGAAATCGAAAATGATCTGTCATGTCATTACGGTCTGACTGGTAACTCACAAAATGCAACTGGCGCTTTGAATACCAATCATAATGCTACTGACTTTTGTGTTTTTTTTCTTCCCTACTTTATCATTGAACGTCCGATCGAAATTTTTGTTGTTAACCTGGGCCCTTGACCTATTTGGACAGTTAGTTAAGCCATAAAGAAACTAGTACAATATAATTTAGCTAAACTATAAAGGAACGAAATACTAGTTATATCAAGTTTAACATTAGGAAAACTCAATATTTTAGATCCACCCGAGGACGTGTGATAGTCAGAATGGCCGTGTCGGAGATGAAAGAACACCGGAGCCTCCCCTTTGGAGCGGTGGGAGGACCCCTTTAGCGCTGTAACCCAGATTTCATCATAGCCGCACTAAGAAACTGTTGTAATTCGATCCGACTGTACTTATTCGAAATTTATGATAGTGAGCTCGGGCTCGAGGTGACAACCGGTCGCCGAACGTAGTCGCGGTCAAGGGATGAACGTTTTGTCTAACAAAGGCATGAAGTAATTCTATAGCTCTCCTTAAAAGAAATACTTGGGACGGGGCACGACGGTAAACATTTCAACGATTTCTGTCCCGTGGCTCGCCACACGCAGACTTTGTCCTTCGGGTAAGACGATTGCCAGATGCCAACGCATCTTCACAGTATATGTTTAGCTGGGCGAGGACCCGCTACGAATATTAAATTTCAATTACACAAAGTCTCTCAAATAGACAAATGGCCCGTGCCCCAACTACGGGAAGATAAGAGAAATCTATCCTTCCACGAACGACGCTTCTCGCTAGCAACTCTCCCCAAGGACAGCTAATATCTTTCTCTAACCACCAACATGGAAATTGACCAATTAACAGCAACGTCAATTTCCCTCACCCTTCGAGCGAAGACTTTTCTCCGCGAATCCGATGATCTCGTGCCCTTAGGCACACCCGTCATAGTTTTCTTCGACAGCATCACCGCGACGGAGAGACACTCCCCGGTACGATCTCGACGACGATTCAAGTAACTCTCGGATACGTAGTGATTGCCCCACGCATTAACATTGAGTACAACTTAGACGCTAAAGAAGAGTAGAGTTCGTCATCCCGATGACCGTGGATTCGTTATTGAGCCTAGGATCATTGTCATTAGCTTCTCGAGTGTCAATTTATCGCGATTACTTGTCCAATTCCAACATGGTCATGTTTGCACTAGTAAATATCTCCTCTATTGCATAGTGATCACGTCTAGTGTCAATAGGGATTCGTTTACGCCCTCAACCCTAACTCTAATCGTAACGTCAACCCGACATATATATATATCGGAGATGGAGAGACACCGGAGCCTTCCGTCGAAACCGGGGAAAAACCCCTAATATTGTAGTTTGGATTCCACCATAGCCGTAGTTAAACAATCACCGTCCTTCAGCCCGATTGTAATTGCCTGCAATCTATGAGAATGAGTTTGGGTTCGAGGTGACAACCAGTCACCGAACGTAGCCGCAGTCAAGGGACGAACATTTTTCTAACAAAGTCATGAAAAAGTCTATAGCCCTCCATAAAAAGAAATAGTTGTAACGGCACTCGACAGTAAGCATACTAACGGTTTCTGTCTCATGGCTCGTCATAAGCAGACCCTATTCTATGGGTAGGTCGATTGCCGGTTGTCGAGACATATTCGCAAAACATCGGCAGCCAGCCTAATGACCCGTCATAAACCTTAAACCTTAATTAACGAAAATAGGCAAATAGTCTTTTCCGTGAAGGACACTTCCAAAGACTGACCAATTAACAACAACGGCAATTTCCCTCACTCTCCGAACGAAGACTTGTCTCCAAGAGTCTGCTGTCTGCCGCAAGAAGATGCGGACCGAAAAGCAGAAGGAGACAAGGCGCCGGAAATGGAGCCGACCAGCCACATCATCCAAGGTGTTTTGCTTAAGGTGCCGTGCGGACGGCCATATCGCACCCAATTGTCCGTTACGGGAGGATAAGAGAAGCGGTCACAACAAGGAACGGCGAGTCGACTCCTGCGTGGTGGAGGCTCCAACCGGTAAATTAAGTCACCAGGGTGAGTCGTTCCCATTTTGCTTCGATTCTGGAGCCGAGTGCTCATTAATTAAGGAATCCGCTGCCTCGAAATTTTCTGGCAAAAGAACCACCGATGTAGTAGTAATGCCAGGGATAGGAAATACGTGTGTTAAGAGTACATCTCAGATTTTATCCACTGTGTGTATCAACGGTTTTACGTTGGAGATAACTTTTCACGTTCTCCCTGATAAATACTTGAAATACGATATCATGATCGGTCGCGAAATTTTAAGTCAGGGCTTCGACGTGCATATCACGCGCACTAGTCTCGATATTTGCAAAACGAAGGTAGTCAATGTCTGTGATAGAACCGCCGAAAAAGAGATCGATCTTAACGAAGTAGACACTGAGGTAATTGGTAGTGATAAAGGTCGTATGATTTCTATTCTAGAAAAGTTTAAAAACTCATTTATCACGGGTTTTCCGCGTACACGCGTAAACACAGGCCAGCTAGAAATAAGGCTAATCGACCCCAACGTCACTGTCCAAAGATGCCCTTACAGACTTAGCGAGGATGAGCGTAGGACGGTACGAGAAAGAATCGGTGAACTGATTAAAGCTAACATCATAAGACCCAGTAATTCGCCATTTGCGAGCCCGATGATGCTCGTGAAGAAAAAAAACGGCTTAGATAGACTGTCCGTGGACTTCCGAGCGCTAAATAAGAATACGGTCGCAGATCGGTATCCTCTACCCCTTATCGCAGATCAAATCGCGAGATTGCAGAACGCGAAATACTTCATTAGCCTGGATATGGCCAGCGGGTTTCATCAGATTCCCATACATCCCAATTCAACGGTGTATAATGCGTTCGTTACACCCGACCGACAATATGAGTATGTAACGATGCCGTTTGGATTGAAAAGTTGCAATCGGTAACAACAAGAAATTCCCGTCCATGTAGATAGTGACGGAAATGCTTGACGGCGTTTACGACTGCCAACGTCTCTAGCTCGTAGGAATGATATCTAGATTCCGTAGGGGTAGTTCTTTTACTGTAGTACTCGATCACTCTATTCTTACCTTCGACTTTATGCATCAAGATCGCCCCGTAACCCTCCGAACTAGCGTCAGTATGTAGCTCAATGGGGTAATTAGGGTCGAATATCATCAGTACCGGCGCGTCTGTCAGGACGGAAACTATCTGTTGCCTGATTTTCTCGTGCCTATCTGACCATGTTATGTTTTTGCTACCTGAAGTGAGCGCATACAGGGGTTTCATCGTCTGTGAGAACTTGGGGACGAACTTACGGAAGTAGGAAGCTAACCCAATAAACTGTCTGAGCTGAGTGACCGTCGTTGGCGCAGGTAAGGAACTTAAGGCGTGTATTTTACCCGGGTTGGGGCGAACTTCCCCATTATGAATCACGTACCCCAAATAAAGTACCGACGTCCTCAAGAAGGAACACTTCGCGAAATTGAACGAAAATCCGGCTTTCACAAGGGTATCCAATACATTGTTCAGTCTTTCTAAAGCTTGGTCTACAGAGTCGGCAATAATTAGGACGTCATCCAAGTAGACAACGACGTAGGAATACGCAAGGTCGCCCAGGGCATTGAAAATGGCCCTCTGAAAAACGGACGGTGCATTTTTCAATCCGAACGGCATCGTTACGTACTCGTACTGCCCGTCGGGTGTAACGAACGCCGTGTATTCCACCGAATTGGGGTGTATAGGAATTTGGTGGAACCCGCTGACCATGTCCAGGCTAATGAAGTATTTCGCCGTGTGTAACCTCGCGATTTGATCCGCGATAAGGGGTGGGGGGTACCGTTCCGCGACCGTATTCTTATTTAACGCTCGAAAATCTACGCACAATCTATCCGAACCGTCCTTTTTCTTCGCGAGTAGCATAGGGCTCGCGAACGGCGAATTGCTAGGTCTTATAATGTTAGCTCTGAGTAGTTCGCTGATTCGCGCTCGTACGATTCTCCGCTCTTCCTCGCTAAGTCTATAGGGGCTTCTTTGGACGGTGATGTTAGGGTCGATCAACCGTATTTCTAATTGGCCCGTATTTACGCGGGTACGTGGGAAACCCGTGATGAACGAGTTTTTGAATCTGTCGAGAATGGAAATCAATCGGTCTTTATCGTCGCCGAGTAGCTCGGTGTCTACATCATTGAGATCGATCGCAGGTTCGGCGATATTATTACAGACATTAACCGTTTTCGACTTACAAATATCGAGGCTATTGCGCGTCATGTGTACGTCGAAGCCTTGGCTTAAAATTTCGCAACCAATAATGATATCGTGTTTTAAGTAATTGTCAGCAAGGACGTGAAAAATTATCTTCAGTGTAAGACCGCTGATACATACGGCGGACAGAATTTGGGTCGTACTCTTAACGCAAGTGTTCCCAATTCCTCGCATTACTACTATCTCGGTCGTTCTCTTGCCGGAAAATTTTGAAGCTATCGATTCTTTGATTAATGAGCATTCAGCTCCGGAATCAAAGCAAAACAGGAACGACTCACCCTGGTGACTTAATTTACCGGTCGGGGCCTCCACCACGCAGAAGTTAACCTGGCGCTCCTCTTTCGTAGCAGGGTTTCCTCTACGTAAGGTCGGGCAGTTGGGCGCGATGTGGCCCTCCTCGTTACACCTGTAGCAGGACACCTTCGAAGACGTGGCAGCCTGGTTTTCCCCTAGTTTTCGATTGCGTTTCTCCGCCTCCAGTCTTGTCCTCCCGCGGCACTCAGATGCTTTATGTCCGTGTCTACCACAGTGGTAGCACTTGTGTCGGGAGTCAGAAGGCTTATGCCGTTTAGCTTCGGGACCCGTGGAGGAGCTACTTACTGAAGACGCCGGCCTCTTCACCGAATCGTAGAGCACTGTCATTTCGCTTGTGAACTGGTCCTCGGTCTTGATATCGCTTGTGAGTGCTATCCGTAAGACGCGCTGGTCCTGTGAACCTATATGGAGGAGCACGGCAGCGTTGACTATCTCGTCCTTGGTACACCTTTCCTACCTCGCCATCAGGAAGAAACGTAAACGGCTACTGTAATCTCCCAGGGTTTCACCCTCCAGTCGTGCTCCATTTTTCATCTTCCATAGCGCCGTGGCAACTGTTTCTTTCCCACCATAGCGTATAAGGAAACGGTCTTTAAACTTTGGCCAAGAGGAAACTTGAGTAGCAGGTACTTGCGTAAGCCACTGCGCTGCCGAGCTTTCTAGAGCGGCACTCAAGGCACAAAGTAGCGCACTGCCTTGCAAAGGTTTTTCTTCCATGATCACGTCAACAGTCGCACACCATGCGGCTGGGTCGAAACCCAAGCTTCCGGGGTTAAAACGTGGAAGCGGTACGGTCGTAAATGTTTCACTCGGTCTTTGCTCTCGCGACTGAGTCATCTGGCGCATGATGCCCATAAGTTGTTCCATCGTTACGTATGGCCCTGATCCCACTTCTGATGTCGGATTGAAGTCAGGATTAAGGAGATGGGCGTTTAATGAATTTTCATTAGAATTAGCCATTGTCGTGATACAACGAAGAGTTTATTAGCACAGACTTATTAACAAGATTAAGCACTCGTAGCACTAGTGATAATGACCTTAGGTTCGAAACGAATCCGCGGTCACAGGATGATAAACGTATGTTCTCGCACAGTTCAAGTCTAACTCTTTGTTAACTAGATGTGAGGTATTCACTGGTTGTAAGGTGGCACTGTCATTCGTCGATGAGATCGTACGAAAGAATGAATCTCCGTCTCGACGATGCCGTCGAGGAGAACTATAATGGGTGTGTCTAAGGACATGAGATCCTCGGATTCGTCAACGAAAGCTTTCGTTCCAAAGGTGAGGGAAATGAGCGCTGTCGCTAATTGGTCGATCTCCATATCGGCGTTTTGAAAGAGATGCTGGCCGCCCTTAAGGGGAGGTTGTTGACGGGGGCATCGTTCGTGGAAGATAGGCTTCTCCTATCTTCCCGTAGTTGCGACAACGACTGTTTGTCTAAATGAAGAACTTTGCTTGACTAAATCTTAAGATTTATTGCGGGTCCTCACGTTAGCTAAACATACTGCAGAGGTATATTGACATCTGGAGATCATCTTACCCGAAGGATAGGATCTGCGTGTGGCGAGCCACGGAACAGAAACCTTTGAAATATTTACTGCCACGTGTCGCTACGGCTATTTCTTTTAAGGAGAGGTATAGAGTTACCCTGTGCCTTTGTTAGATAAAACGTTCATCCCTTTGACCGCGGCTACGTTCGGCGACTAATTGTCGCCTCGAGCCCAAGGTCATGATCATAAATCTCGAACAATCGGAGCGACATTTGTTTATGCTAAGTTACAAAGTTACGGTATTCCCGCGAATCCAAGGAGGGGTTCCGATATTCTTTCATCTCCGACATATATATATATAATTAGTATTAGAAAAATTTTAACTTCCACTAATAAATTTACAATTTATTTCTTTTTCAGACATAATACTTTAATATTTAAATATAAAGATTTTAAGTTAATTTCTAAAACTATTAATCTTCAAAATTAAAAATATAAAATAAATTTATAAATCTTAATAAAAAAATGGTTAATATCAACTGTATTTTCGAGCTATCGCGGGGAGACGCGGTCGTTAGAATACGCGTCAACGGGAGTCGTAAATTCCCGCTACAATTAGAATAATCGACATCACGAATAGTTCGATCACCGTATTTCGGTTAGGATAATAGGGGTAGTTGTGGTATAACACTGTGATTCACAGAGTTATAAAAAATATATATTTTTCCAACGATTTATACAATCACATAAAATAATAACGTCGTTACTTAAGATACCGATAGCGAAGAGAAGGATTATTCTTAGAAGAGAGAGTTCGTGTACAAGGGCGACTGATTAGTCGATTGACGTGTATAAAGAAGATTGACCGGGTGACCGAATGAGTAAGACTGACTCTTTGCTCTCGTGCAATTGCGGAGGAAAGCTCGTGTGGGTGTGGTTTTTTGGGTGAAGAAAACGGATTCGTTGCTCACACTTTTCGTTCGTGAAGTGAGGGCAATGATCTGCGATATCCATTGGTTAGTCGATGTTGATGAGTGATGAGAGGGGACGGAACCTCCTACTACTGTTGCCAGTTTGATGCCTTTGTTTTTTGGGAAACCCGACTTTTCCGTTAGGCATTTCCATCTTACGTTAGGCCACTACCCGCTTTCTCCGGAATTCTTAAGAGCGCGTAATAAACCCAAGGACCTTTCTAAAAAACCAGCTGAAAACACTTCTAGAATTAGAAAGTCTTTTCTGGCAAACAGATGTGCTTAGACCATGTGTGCGAACAATGCAGCTAGAATTGCAACTTTATGGTGAGTCCTTGGGCCTATGGAGTGTTCGAAGGACGACACGTAGACCATTGGTTGGCAAGCCGCGCGGGATGGCGTGCAGATGTGTTGCGCGGCGGAACATCAACTAACCACAAAAATATTGGAATAATATATTTTATTTTCGCTATTTGATCAGGAATAATTGGTTCATTTGTAAGTTTATTAATTCGAACAGAATTAAGTCATCCAGGTATACGAATTAATAGTGATCAAATTTATAATTCTTTAGTTACAAGACATGCATTTTTAATAATTTCTTTTATAGTTATACCATTTATAATTGGAGGATTTGGTAATTATTTAATCCCATTAATATTAGGTTCACCTGATACAGCTTTCCCACGCATAAATAATATTAGATTTTGACTTTTACCTCCATCATTATTTATGTTATTATTAAGAAATATATTTACACCTAATGTAGGTACAGGATGAACTGTATATCCACCTTTATCTTCATATCTATTTCATTCATCACCATCAGTTGATATTGCAATTATTTCCTTACACATAACAGGTATTTCTTCTATTAGTGGATCATTAAATTTTATTGTAACTATTATAATAATAAAAAATTTTTCATTAAATTATTATCAAATTAATTTATTTTCATGATCAATGTGTATTACAGTTATGTTATTAATTTTATCTTTACCAGTATTAGCTGGAGCTATTACTATACTATTATTTGTTGAGAAATGCTCAGTTGGTATGACCGCTAGTTACTAAAAGGTTACTAGGGTCATGTTGGTACGACTCCTGACGACGCTCTTTTGTCTTAGGAGTCGACCGCGTGTTATTTGCTAAGACGCATCCCGAGTGATTAGACGCTTGCTGTGTGATTTGGCGTTTTGTATAAGAAAGAAAATAAAAGGTGTGATAACCAATCCGAGTGGATCAGCTTGATTATCAACCCCAACCTATATAAAATAACAGGTTATGGGCCCAGGGCAGTAAACTGCGGCAAGAGAGACATATATTTTTGAGTTTTCAATTTTTTTTGTGAAATTATCCGAGGAGAAAGCACACTATGTCCGACCAAGAAAGCATGGCCGATGTGGACAAGGAGATGAATCCAATCTTGAAGAAAGGAAATTACGAGTACTGGAGAACAATGACGGAAGCTTCGTTGGTCTTTCTGGGCTGCTGGGATGCCGTACAGCCAGGATTTACGCCAGCGGAAATGATGAAGCCAGAATGCATAAAGATGGACATCAAAGCACGTGCGTATATTTTCCGGCATGTACGCCGCCAATACCTTGGGGATATCAGAACCCTGAAAACAGCAAGAGAGTGCTGGAAGGCATTAGACGATATCCACGGGAGATCCACGTCGATGGACATTGTATTATGCATGCGAGAACTAGGAACAATGGAGAAGACCCCTAGCATGGATGTGTCCGAGTATTGCGGGAGAATACAAGATCTATGCGACAAATTATCCAGCGTTTTTTTTTTTTATTTATTTCTTGAAATTCACAATTTGTCCAATTTGGACATTTGATGGAATTTTTTAACAGTTAAATTAGCATGTTGGTGGCTACCCCTAGCGGGGAACCATCCTCGTGTTTGCTAGGTTATGTCCTTTATAAGGTCTGCTGGGTGCTTCCTTTTTAGTCTTCTGTCCATGTTTATGGTTTTGTACGTTTCCGCAGCTAGCCGGTTTGGGTGTGTTGCTATTCTTGATTTGTATTTTTCTGAGTATCTGCTAATTTCTTCCTTGACCGTTGGGATTCCCAGATCCCTGCATAGTACTCATTTCTAACATACCATGGGGCGTTTACTATTGTTCTAAGGATTTTAGCCTGTATAACCTCTATTTTGTTTATATGGCTGATTGCTGCCGTCCCCCATAATGGTATTCCGTACGCCCTGATTGGTTTTATGATCGTTTTATATATTTTCAATTTATTTTCTATGCTTAATTTGGATTTTCGGCTTGTTAGCCAATGCATTTGTCTCCTTGTTTTCTGTATTTTTTCTACTATTGATTTGACATGTAGTTTCCATGTGAGTTGTGTATCTAAGTGGAGTCCTAGGTATTTGACATGCTGTGTTTGTGTTATATGCGTGTCGTTCAGGAGGATGTTTGATGGTATCCTTTTTCGTAGCGTGAATGTAATATGGTTGCATTTATTGGGGTTTGCTTTTATTTGTTTTTCTTGTAGCCACTTTTCTATTTTTATGATATGTTCTTGTAGTAATTTGACTACCGTTTCTGGGTTCGTATGCCTGACTAGTATAGCTGTGTCGTCCGCGAATGTCAGTACTGTGCTATTGGTAGCTGTTGGTACGTTCGCCGTGTATAACGTGTATCGTATTGGGCCTAGGACGCTTCCTTGTGGTACCCCGGCCTTGATGTCTTTAACTTGAGAATATGTGTCCTTGATTTTTATTACGAAGGTTCTGCTGCTTAGGTAGGATTTTATTAATTGGTGTATTTGCTCCGGGAATTGTTTCCTAATTGTTTGTAGTAGACTTTCATGGTTAATTTTATCGAATGCTTTCTCTATGTCTATAAAGAGGGCTGTGCAGTATCCCTTGTTTTCTAGTGCTACTATTATTTCGTTTATAAGCCTGTGCATTTGCTCTATCGTGGAGTGTTTGTTTCTGAAACCAAATTGGTGATCCGGTATTAGTTTTTTTTGTCTCTACTATTGTTTTTATCTGGCAATATATTATTTTTCCAGTATTTTGGAAAATATTGGAAGCAGTGATATTGGTCTGTAAGATGCAGTTTGGTGCGGGTCTTTGCCTGGTTTATGTAACATTTTGATCTGTGCTAATTTCCATGGTTTGGGGAAGTATTGAATTCTTAGAATTGCATTGAATATTATTGTCATTAGTCTTATTGCTTTTGGCGGAAGGTTTTTTAAGATTTAGCATTGATTAGGTCGATTCCTGGCGCTTTGTTGTTTTTTGTTTTATCAATTATGTTTCTAACTTCTTGTGTTGATGTTTTAGGTATGGTGTATTCCTTGTCGGATGTGGTAGTAGTGGTTTGCGGATCCTCCTCCGTATGTCTTTTGAGGTTGCTGTTGTTGATAATGTGTGGTGTGAATGTGTTGCAGAGGTGGTTGGAGAATTCTTCAGCTTGTTCTCGTTGCTTCTTGCCTATGTGTTATCTGCTTTTCTGATTACTGGGACGGGTATTATTGGCTTCCGTATTTTTTTCGTGGCTTTCCATAGTGAGTAGTTGGTGTTCTCGTGTGTGGAGAGTGTACCTATGAACTTTGCGAATTCGTTATCGTTGTGCTCCTTTATTTTGTTTTTTTATTTCCTTTACAAGTTTGTTTAAGTGTTTTTTGTTTTCTCGAGTTCTGTATTTTTGCCATTTTGCTTTTGCTTTTCTGTTTTCTCTAATTTTGTCGAGTATTTCTTGCGGGATTGTTATTGTTTGTCTGCTGGTTGATTAGGGTGTAGTGGTTGTCCTTGCTGCTTCTTGAATAGTTGCTGTCAATGTTGCTACTGCCTGTTCTATGTGTTCAGGAGTTTTCAACGGGATGTTGCAGTTTATATTGTTTTCTATTATTTCTTTGAAAGTTTGCCATTTGGTGGTTTTATTGCATAGTGTTTCTGGTTTGCTATAGAGTATTGGTTTGTTTCTGTATTCAATTATTATGGGTGTATGATCGGAGCTGAGCTCGAGGTTGGGTGTTATTTTTAGTTTATTTGTGTTTAGTTCCCTTGTAACTGCAAAGTCCAGAAGATCTGGTTTTTTGTTCAGGTCAGTCTGCCAATATGTTGGTGTTCCTGTGGATAATATATTGAGGTTATTATTTCTAATGTATTTTTCCAGTGTTCTGCCTCGAGGTGTAGGTCTTGACCCCCATAGCGTGTGCTTTGAGTTGTAGTCTCCCCCTGCGATTTACTTGTCCCCTAGGTCCTGGAAGTATTCTTCCCACATTTGTGATGTTATTTTGTGTCACGGAGGCACATATACTGCTGACAACTGGAAGTAGTTGTTGCTAGTTTGAACTGTAACGGTGGTTGCTTCTAAATATTCTTTGTTAACTTGGCTGTGTAGATAATGTTTGATATCGTTTCTGACTATCACTACTGTCCCTCCGTGAGCTTTTCCTGAGGGGTGTTTGGTATCATATATGGTGTAGTATGGTATTTTCAAGTAGCTTTTTGTAGTGAAGTGTGTTTCTGAGACAAGTAGTATGTCTATATTATTATTGTATATGAATGTTTTAATTTCGAGGGCCCGTTGTTGTAGGCCGTTTGAGTTCCAGGCTGCTATTTTTAGAGTGTCCGTTTTTATTTTTTGCTTAGCACGTTTGTAATTAGTTGTAGCATGACTGTGATTTGTTGGGTTTGCTGTTTGAGTACTGCGTTTTGTTCGCTTATCATTCTGGTTAGCATTTCGGTGTTCTTTATGGATTGTTTGAGCAGTTCTTTGATTTCTGCAGTGTCATTGTTACTATTGCTGTGGTATTGGTTGTCTGTATGTGTCGATTGGCTGGTTACTTGAGCGTAGCTTAGACTGCCAATGGTGTTGGTGCTGATGGGTTTGGTGTTTGTTGCTTGCTCTGTATTTGGTGTTATTTCGGGTTTTGTGCTGTCCTGTTGGGCTTGTATGTTAGTGATTGTCCTGCTTCGTAGAGGCGGGAACAGTTTGCGTTGTAATTGTTTCTTAGCTTCGCAACCTTTATAACTGGCTGGGTGTTTTCCGTTGCAGTTGTAGCATCTAACCTCCTCTATTTTTCCCGTGGATCGGCAGTGTATCGTAAGATGATTTTTTGCGCATTTAACGCATGCCGGGCTTCTATTGCAATAGTTTTTTGTGCGGCCGTATTGCTGGCACCTTATGCATTGTGGGATATCTTTTTTATGTCTAAGTGGCTCCTCTTTTACTACTGTGTTTAGTAATTTTTCTATATCGTATATGTCTTTGTTGTTGTTTCTAGGTTCTAGTTCGACTAGGAATAGCAGTAATGGTTGTTTGGTATCGTGTTTGTTAATGGTATTAATTGTCCTTACCTGGTGTCCGGTTTTTTGCAAGTTCTTCGCTTATTTTTTCGGTATTTGGTTTTGGGTGTAATCCCCTGATTACTGCTTTGTAGCTGTTGTCGGTTTTGAGCTAAAAGATGTGATACGCTGCGTTTTTTCCCTTTAGTGATCTTGTCACTTTTCTGAATATTTCCGGGGTGTTGGTTTGCACTTTCACCTGGTCTATTTTTATCTGTTTGATAACATAGTTATCTTTCCCTGCAGTGTTATTTAGTAGTTCGATGAGGGAGTCAATTATTTTCGCATCAATGTATATCGGTGGTGGTTTAGGAATGCGGTTTGTCGGACTTTCCGTTGCGTCCGTTGCTGCCACTTCTGGCAGTGCGCTGAATGGATTATGCAATTTGATATCTTAAAATCATTGTTTCTTTTCCAGTGTTTCAGTTTTCCACGCGCTTGCGAACGGGGTTACCTTGCGTTTTTTGCTGGAAGTTGCCACCGTCCAGCTTTCTTCGTGGTGTATTGGTACGTTTTCCTCTCCGTCAGATTGTGTTGTTTCCATGATATCGTCTTTTTTCTCTACATATGTAGAGTCTGTAGCTCTATTTATAAAATATGTGTCTCCTGCGTTGGTTATTTTTATTGGTGGAATCTGCATGATTCCACGTTTTGTCAATGGGCGTTTACTTTGTCGCTTTCTCTTCCCTCTTGCCGCACTTTCACTGGAGCACTGTTGCGCACGTCCGTTTAGGTCGCCTGCCCAGGCGGAACTGAGTAGTAAACCTGATTACAAATATCTTATACGCATATTGTTTTTCTATTCGGTTTGTCTCTTTGGAATAACATAACTGTATGTTTGACCTTCGTAACCTCAGATCGTGAGTTATTAAATACAAACAATGCAGGAGTTACAACAGTTAGTTACCGCTTAGCACTTGTAAACAGTGGACATTAGTTTATGACGATCTGTATAAAATCTGAATATGAGTACAGTTTATGAACATTTTGATTCTGGAGTGTCAAAATCATTGTTTAGTGTACCTTTTATTGCTTAAAATTCGTTTAGGTGGAAACAGATTATGGATAAATCAAAGAATTTACTTGAATACGAAAGAGAACAAATTGTACGGTTGCGAAAGCAAAGTGAAACCTTCACGGAAATGGCAAATATAGCGAACAGGTCAGAAACGGCTTGTAAGTAAGCTGGGTATAAATTTTTAAAAGCAGATATGTATTGGGATCAACCGAAAAACAGAAGATCGCGGAAAACAACGCCGAATATGGATCAACGGATTCATCGATTAAGCTAAAAGGATCGTTTTCGTGGTGCAAATAATATTGCTGCGGAGATAAACCATAATAACGATACACAAATTCGTGCTAGAACTGTTAGAAGAAGATTAGAAGACTTTAACTTAAGAGGACGAAAACCCCAAAAGAAGCCACTGCTGAGTTCTAGGAATCGAAAAAGACGACTTACCTTTGCTACAGCTCATAAGCATTGGACAAGTGATGATTGGCAGAAGGTATTGTTTTCAGACGAATCGAAATTCAATCCTTCTGACGGGATACGGTATATTAGACGTCGAATTGACGGAAATTTGAAATTTGGCGTTTTAAACACTCTTAAACGTGGTGGCGGGAACGTTGTGGTGTGGGCGTGTTTTTCTCGAGGCGGCCCTGGTCCGATATGTCGTATTGATGGAATTAAAACAATACTCTACGAGGAGAACTTAAATGGACAGACTGTAGACATTAGGTGGAGATACAACATGGCCCTCTCCCAAAATGACACAGAATACAATCACAGAAAAAACATAAAAAAATATTGCTGGATACCGGAACCATAATAAAAAAAAAAAATAACAAGAGAAAGAGCCACAAAACGGCAACGCTCAAATCTCCCTCCGTGTAAAATAGTGTAATTATTGTAAAGATTGTAAATATTCTAAATATTTCTACAGGATACCCCTTCCTTCTCCTCAGCCACAGCCCACAGCCCCTCCGAAACCAAAAGTAGAAGTGTCCTGTTTTTGCGACCAGGTTTTCAGGACAGGAATAGGAAGAAAATAACAATATCGTATATAAGCACCACCCCATAGCGACTTAAATCTAATTTAAAAATAGTAAGCTAACAAATGTAATTTCGACACACAAAACATTGTATGGCTATCTCCGTTGGCTCGTACCGTCACGTATCGGTACTTTTGCCTAAACCACCCCACAACCAAAGTTCATTGTTTATTGTGGACAACACACCAATGTAATACTCATCTACTGGTCAATAAACGTTATAAAAAAAAAAGTTATAAAAAAAGCACTCGTTCTCGTACGATCACGAAAGTTAAGCAGCGCCGGGCACGGATAGTACCTGGATATGCGACCGCCTGGGAACTCTGTATGGTGTTGGCCCTTTTTGTTATTTTTCCAATCTTTTTTTTTTCTTTTTTTTTTGATAATCTATTTTTAATCAGTTCTGCCTGAGCAGCCGAGTTAAACGGACGTGCGAAACAGTGCTTCAGTGAAAGTGCGGCAAGAGGGAAAATGCAGATTCCACCAATAAAAATTACAAGTAAAGGCAAAACATACTATGTAAACAGAGCCACAGATTCTACCAACAATAGACAACCAATAAACGGAGAACACGGAAATACAGATACAAACGAAACAAACATGGAAATAACGCAAGACAATGACGAGAACAATGAACCAACACACCATGACGAAAGCTGAAAGGTGGCAACTTCTAACAAAAAACGAAAAGTAACATCGTGCACAAGCGGCAGGAAAGCTTGAATAGCAGATAAACAACAATAGCTACAAGAAATCACGCTCCGTAACTCATTTAGCGCACTGCCAGAAGAGACAGTAACAGACCCAACTAAAAAATCAACAACCCGCATCGCTAAACCACCGCCAATCTACATTGATGCTAAAATAATAAACCCCCTCATTGAGCTACTAAACAACACAGCAGAGAAAGAAAACTACACTATAAAACAGATAAAAGTAGACCAGGTCAAAGTTCAAACCAACACTCCAGAAACATTTAGAAAAGTGACAAAAACACTAAAGGAGAAAAACGCAGGGTATCACACTTACCAACTCAAAGCCGACAAAAGTTACAAAATAGTAATCAGGGGATTACACCCAAAAACAAACACCGACAACATAAGCGAGGAACTAGCAAAAATCTGACACCAGGTAAGATCAATAAACAACATAACCAGATACGATACTAAACAGCCATTACCGCTATTTTTAATAAAGCTAGAATCTAAAAACAGCAACAAATATATATAAGAAATTTAAAAAGTTCTAAACACAATAGTAACAGTGGAGCTACCTAGACATAAAAAAAATATAGCGCAATGCATACGGTGTCAGCAATATGGAACATAAAAAGTTACTACAATAGAAACCCGGCGCGTGTCAATTGCACAGAAACGCACCTAACAATAAACTGTCCATACGTAGGAAAAATAAACGAAGTAAAATGCTTCAACTGCAATGGAAACCACCCAGCTAGTTACAAAGGTTGGGTAGTCAGAAAACAACTTCAACGCAAACTGTTTCCGCCGCTACGAAATAAGACAGTACAAAAACTGAGACAACAGCAAATTCACAGCACGCAATGAACATTAACCACAATAACACTAACACCTTTAGTAGCCGAAGCTATGCGCAAGTAATCAACCAATCGCCATCTTCTGACAACCAAAATCACAACAACATCAGCAACGACACTACAGAAATCAAGGAACTACTCAAACAATCCATCAAAAACACCGAAATGCTAACCAGACTGATAAGCGAACAAAACGCAGTTCTCAGACAGCAAACGCAACAAATCACAGTCATGCTACAACTGTTTATATACATGCTGAGCAAAAAATAAAAACGGACACGTTGAAAATAGCAGCCTGGAACTCAAACGGCCTACAACAACGGGCCCTAGAAACTTAAACATTCCTGTATAACAACAATATCGACATATTACTTGTTTCAAACATACACTTCACTCCAAAAAGTTACATAAAAATATCATACTACACCATACATGATACTAAACATCCCTCAGGAAAAGCACACGGAGGGACCGCAGTAATAATAAGAAACGATATCAAACACCATTTACACAGCTAAGATAATAAGGAATATATACGAGCAACCACCGTTACAGTTCAAACTAGCAGCAACTACTTCCAGTTGCCAGCAGTATATGTATTTCCGCGACACAAAATAACATCACAAATGTGAGAGGAGTACTTCCAACACTTAGCGAACAAGTACATCGCAGCGGGAGACTACAACTTAAAACACACGTTATGGGGATCAAGACCTACACCTCGAGGTAGAACCCTGGAAAAATACATTAGAAATAATAACCTCAATATATTATCCACAGGAACACCAACATATTGGCCGACTGACCTGAACAAAAAACCAGATCTTCTGGACTTTGCAGTTACAAGGGAACTAAACACAAATAAACTAAAAATAACACCCAACCTCGAGCTCAGCTCCGATCATAGACCCATAATAATTGAATACAGAAACAAACCAATACTCTATAGCAAACCAGAAACACTATGCAATAAAACCACCAAATGGCAAACTTTCATAGAAATAATAGAAAGTAAAATAAACTGCAACATCCCGTTAAAAACTCCTGAACAGATAGAACAGGCAGTAGCATCATTGACAGCAACTATTCAAGAAGCAGCAAGGACAACCACTACACCCGAATCAACCAGCAGACAAACAAAAACAATTCCGCAAGAAATACTCGAAAAAATGAGAGAAAAAAGAAAGACGGACGCAAAATGCCAAAACATAGAACTCGAGAAAACAAAAAAACACCTAAACAAACTTGCAAAGGAATAAAAAATAAAAGAGCACAACAATAACGAATTCGCAAAGTTTATAGAGACACTCTCTGCACACAAGAATTCCAACTACTCTCTATGGAAAGCCAGTCCCAGCAACTAGAAAAGCATATAGCACATGGGCAAGAAGCAACGAAAAACAAGCTGAAGAATTCTCCAACCACCTTTGCAGCACATTTACACCACACAATATCAATAACAGCAACCTCAAATGCCATACGGATGAGAATGCGCAAACCACTAGTACCTCAACTGACAAGGAATACATCATACCTAAAACAACAGCACAAGAAATTAGAAACATAATCCATAAAAAAAAAAAAAAAAAAAACAACAAAGCACCAGGAGTCGACCTAACAATGGCAAAAGCTAGAAAAACCTTCCGCCAAAAGCGATAAGATTGATGACAATAATATTTCAATGCAATACTAAGAATCCAATGCTTTCCCTAACCATGGAAAGCCATGGAAACCAGGTAACCAAAATGTTACCTAAACCAGGCAAAGACCCATACCAAACTGCATGTTACAGACCAATATCACTGATTCCAGTATTTTCCAAAATACTGGAAAAAATAATATATTGCCTGATAAAAACAATAATAGAGACAAAAAAACTAATACCGGATCACCAATTTGGTTTCCGAAACAAACACTCCACGATAGAGCAAATGCACAGGCTTATAAACGAAATAATAGTAGCACTAGAAAACAAGGAATACTGCACAGTCCTCTTTATAAACATAGAGAAAGCATTCGATAAAATTAACCATGAAAGTCTACTACAAACAATTAGGAAACAATTCCCGGAGCAAATACACCAATTAATAAAATCCTACCTAAGCAGCAGAACCTTCGTAATAAAAATCAAGGACACATATTCTCAAGTTAAAGACTTCAAGGCCGGGGTACCACAAGGAAGCGTCCTAGGCCCAATACTATACACGTTATACACGGCGAACATACCAACAACTTCCAACAGCACAGTATTGACATTCGCGGACGACACAGCTATACTAGTCAGGCATACTAACCCAGAAACGGCAGTGAAAATACTACAAGAACATATCATAAAAATAGAAAATTGGCTACACGAAAAACAAATAAAAGCAAACCCCAATAAATGCAACCATATTACATTCACGCTACGAAAAAAGATACCACCAAACATCCTATTGAACGGCACGCATATAACACAAACAAAGCATGTCAAATACCTAGGACTCCACCTAGATACACATCTCACATGGAAACTACATATCAAATCAATGGTAGAAAAAATACATCAATAGTAGAAAACAAGGAGACAAATGCATTGGCTAACAAGCCGAAAATCCAAATTAAACATAGAAAATAAATTAAAAATATATAAAACGATCATAAAACCAATCAGGACGTACGGAATACCATTATGGGGGACGGCAGCAATGAGCCATATAAACAAAATAGAGGTAATACAGGCTAAAATCTTCAGAACAATAGTAAACGCCCCATGGTATGTTAGAAATGAGTACTATGCAGGGATCTGGGAATCCCAACGGTCAAGGAAGAAATTAGCAGATACTCAGAAAAATACAAATCAAGAATAGCAGCACACCTAAACCGGCTAGCAGCGGGAACGATCAACGCTTTAGATATGGAAAGGAAACACCCAGCAGACCTCACAAAGGTTATAACCTATCAGACGCGAGGATGGTACCCCGCTGGTGGTCACCCACATGGAAATAATACCGCTCAAAAATTCTTCCAAATGTCCAGATGGACAAATTGAAAATATAAAGAAATAAATGAAAAGAAAATATATTTTTAATAATCTACAATCTAAGCGTCGAAAAAAATAAATGTTTTGGTATTACACGACTATTAACTCACATTATATCGTTCTCTCATAGACGTACAAATAAATTGGCACATGTTTTAAAACTAAAAGAAGTCATGTTTCTTGATGTGCAAAAATTTTATTATAACGGATTGATATCGAAAATTGTTTTTCTATATTTTCGACTTTGAGTACACAGGGAACCACCATTTGGCTCGTACCACCGAATAGGGTACCCAAGTGCTAGCCCATTCAATCGATTGTCCTTTCACGTGTATGCGTACTCGACGAAACTTCAGCGTCCATTTTTTCAAAAACGTAAAACACGTGAAAACAAAAGACATGTAAACAAAAAATTTAATAACGAATCCTCTACATTCATAGAAACACTCCCTGCTCACGAGAATACCATCTACTTTCTATGAAAAGCGACGAACAAAATAAAGGAACCAATAAAACTAATCCCAGCAATCAGAAAAGCAGACAACAGATGGGCTAGAAGCATCGAAGAGTAAGCTTCACAATTCTCCAACCACTATTGTAACACATTTGCTCCATATAATACTAACAACAGTAAAACCAAATGTCATTCAGACGAAGACGCGCAAAATAATAGTACTCCAACTAACAAGCACTACACCATACCTAATACAACAGCACAAGAAATTTGAATCATAATCGAGAATACAAAAAACAATAAAGCACCAGGAGTCGACCTAATCAATGGTAAACTCCTGAAAAACCTTAAAGCAATACGTTTAATCGCAATAATATTCAATGCAATTTTAAGAATCCAATACTTTGCTAATCTATGAAAGCTAGTAGAGATCATAATGTTACCTAAGCCAGGCAAAGACCCACACCAAACTGCATCCTACAGACCAATATTATTACTGCCTGTGTTGTCCAAAATACTAGACACAATAATATACGATCGGCTAAAACCAACAATAGAGGAAAAAGAAATTAATATCAGATCACCAATTTGGATTCAGAAACAAACACTCTACGATGGAGCAAATTTTACTAACAATAGAAAAGAAACAATACTGTACAGCCATGCCATTCATGGGAGCATTGCCATTGAGAAAGCATTTGACAAAGCGAACCATGAATCGCATCTGCCACGCTGTTGATCGTTCAAGATGACGCTGAAGAATAACAGTTTGCTTCTTTTACCGAGTAGTTTATGACACTATTGGTCATTGAAGAGTTTTCGGGTCTAGACTCTTAGGTCTCGCTCAGCAGTGTCATAAATCCTTACCTATTCAGTAGTCTTGAACAGTATATTTGCATTTTTTTACATATTAATGAAATTTCATTGTAGTATGTATGTATAAAACTTGTGTAAAAAGATGATACTTTTTATGAAAGAATGAAAGATGAAAGTATTTTAACGTGTAAGAAGCAAAAAAATGTCTTATTCAAAGAGTATTCAAACTAAGAGTATTCATTTAATTCATTCAATACAAATTGTCTTACTTCTATGGGAGAAAGAAAGACTTTTAGTATTACGTTATTGATAAGTTTAAAAAATATACATAACCTTAATATTTTCATAGAAACAATAACATTTCAAAAATTTATTCACCCTATCGTAGCATGTATATGAAATAATTAATTATTTTCCTTTTCTGTCAATCTCACAAATCTGTTATCTATAAAAAAAGAGCATTAAGAATATCGGGAACACCTTGTATACTACCTGGTATCATTTTAAGTTAAAATATTTCCTTTTTCCTTAAATTGTTTAAAATATTGTATCTCATGAATTTATTTAGGTACTTCGTAGAAGAAAAGTTTGGTTCAAAATTTGTTGAATCCAGATCTCCACCTTTTCATAAATCCTTTGAAGAAACTAGTTCAATCACGCCTATATTTTTCATTCTCTCTCCAGGCGTTGATCCGTTGAAGGTAAGAAATTTATTCAATAACTACAAACATTCTTTACGCATAGCAGATCTGTTAATTTTTTTTATTTACATAACGTCACATCGGCTTATTAGTTATTAGCAACTATATAGTGTTGTGTTATCAATCGAGACAAAAATCCAGTAGTTTGTTTGTAGTCTACTGGGATAGTTTCCAAAAGCTTATCAAGATTCGTCTGGATGAGCTGTTTAAAAGTTTCTCAGCTTTAATCAATGAAATATTTATCGCAGGAAAGGAAAACAAAATTTGACTGAAGATTCGTAAAAATCTTTTGTGTTCTTTTTTGTTAAGTTCTTCGCGCCTCCAAGGTTCTGGGCTAAGTATCGTGCAGTCCCTTACAATCTGCTTACTAAAAGGCATCACTACTTTCCCCACTCCGTAACAAGATCCTTTAAACGAATTATACTCTTTATTCTTCTTCCCATTCGCAACGAGACGCGTGCAACCGCGAAGTTAAAATACGACTCTGCGACTACAAAGTATATGAAAACATACATATATATACGTGCTATGCACACGTGCGAAATAGTCGAATAGCGCGCGATTAAACGTCATTTTGCTGTTAGAATATCAGGAGGCCTTACTGAGAATTATTTATTTATTTATTTATTTATTCATTTATTTATTTAATGTATAGCACTATTAACTTATAATAATAATATATATAATGTATAATATTGTATGCAATATATAACGCTATATAGGGTGAAACTGTAGAAACGTTATCGACCCTCGGATTTCTATGATTTTTGGATATAATGTAGAAATATTTTGAACAACTTTTACCTATATACTATACTGTACATAAAGAGTGAATTTGTTTAGTTTTCAATATATTGGCAAGAAACTACCGGCTCAATTATAGTGTATTTCTGCCTATAGATGTTCATCGTGACACAGTATGCATCGGTCTGGTTGCCAGTCGCCGGTCACTTATTTTCTGTTTATTAACAATTATTTCATTATTTAACATTTGAATTCAATACATTGAAGATATTCACTTTTAATTGAGCTATGAGTTACGAGTTATAACAGACTCTTGTAGCCTCGCATGTGTACATTGTGCACGAAGCCTTTAAACTCGCCCGATCGTCGTTTTCAAAGAGAAGATAAGTGACCGACAATCGGCAACCAAACTAAAGCATACGCTGTCACGGTTGCACAA